>NC_092863.1:45110257-45111630 GCF_032062135.1 Pyxicephalus adspersus
CACATACACAATACAGCCTGTATCGATCAAATGTTCGTTCATTGCGCATGCTCAGAACATGCACTGAACGACCGTACACACGATAGATGGTCAACGATCGTCGTCCAATCCGATCCGCCAGTCCGGTCGTTCATTTCCAACGACTATCCTCGTTCGTCAGCGTCGTTGGTTACTTTTTTTACAAACGATTTTTGGCCAATCGGTCGTTCGTCGTTCGTTTCCAACGATAAAAATTGGACGTGTGTACACAGCTTAAGACAGACATGTGCCCAGACATACACCAGCTGATAGACATGTACTCTAGTAAGATGTACACAGCCAGACAGACAAATTAGCATAGAGTAGGTCACACACACATATACACACAATAGTAAACATATATACACACATAAACACACACACACCTACATATATAATAACACACACCTGCATACACACACACACACCTAGTTATTAGATGAGGCCTAATATGAACACATATCCAACATTAGAAGAACGATGATTAGCATCAAGTAGGGTAGCGCAGTGTAGATTAGAGTAGGTCCTGCCCCAAAGAGTCTACCTTGTCGTGGTGGGCAGGCTTGTAATCATTTGGCTGAAAATGTGTCACAGAATGGGAGATACAATCATTTCCCTCCAGTGAGTTTCATTTTTGGCCAGATGATTAAACCAAAGGACTCTTGATCAGTGATGAAATACAGTGTAATATAGATGTTAAACATCCAATAATAAATTCTCAATATAAAAATAAATTTAAAAAACACAAAAATGTATTTCTGTTTACCGTCTTTTTAGTTGTTTCTTTATTTTGTTTATCTGATAAACAATATTAAAAAAGTATAAAAGACTCAGATCATTGAAACTCTGCATTTATTAACACCTCATCAAAGCACATGTCAACCCAACGCTGCTTGTTAAAAACTATCCATCGCACATCATAATTTGGGGCCCATTTAGATTGTTGGCTTATGATAATTACATAACATTAACAGTAACACACATGTGTTGTAGTGAACATGGTACACGGGCCCTAAATATTATGATACTACTCCCAGTACAATGGTCTTTGAATAAAGCAGTGGTGCCCAACTTTTTTGCATCTGGGGGCCACTGTTGACATTGAGATAAAACTTGCGGGCCACAATGCAATCAAACATTAAAGAAATTTAAAACTAGAATAGTTTTCATTTAAAATGAAATGAAATTGAAATGTTTCTAGGTACCATAACGTACGTGAACCAAATAAAAAGAATGACAACAAAAATTTCTGCACTCACTACCGTATTTTTCGGACTATAAGACGCACTTTTTCTTCCCCAAAACTGGGGGGGAAAAGTGGGTGCGTCTTATACACCGAATACATGTTAAATATA
>NC_092863.1:45112622-45123140 GCF_032062135.1 Pyxicephalus adspersus
ATCTTTTTTCTAGGTTTTTCTCCTTCAAAATTGGGTGCGTCTTATAGGCCGGAGCGTCTTATAGTCCGAAAAATACGGTATTTGATGCTCATTTTATTAATGCAACATTTTAATAATGAAAGATACAAACCTAAAGCTATCATACAGGGCTGGCTGGTCATAAATTGCTCCCCGCTCACCATTCCTGTACCAAAGAGCAGAAACTAGCAGCTATGTGTAACAGGCACCCCAGCAGCTACTCAGTCTGTCACTCCGCAGAGTCTGTAGATATGACTCCAGGCAGCAGTACTAAGCGTCTCCCCCTAGCCAGGGTTCTATGGCATGAGGAAGAGGTAACCCCATATCTGGCTACTTGTTATGTTTAGGAGACTTTTGGGATGCCCTGTGTAACCTGAAAATGTCACATTTCTATGACACGCAGTGTAGGAGATATGAAGGTTTACACATGGAGATAATGACAGCTGCATGGACGCTGGGATTTTCTCACAGTATAAGGTGGGCTAATTGCTGAGATCTATAGTACACCTCCACTCCCAGGGAGCTAACACACTTTACTAATTTTATTGCAAAACTGTGTGGGCATTTGGGCCCTTAAAAGCCATAGTTGGACAGCCCTGATCTACAATTAGCAAAAGTTCCTATTCCAGAACAGGCAAGGTTAGTAATATAACTGACAATAATAAAATGTGATTAAACAGCTAGTATGTACAAGAGAACATGAAGAATAATACATTGGCCAGTATACAGGAGAGGAGTAGGAAGAGTAGAATTGTAGAGGTACAATAATATATTTTCCACCCATTTAAAAAATTGTAATGTAGCACAAAAAAGACAAAAGGGTAGATTAATAGGCTTCCCCCCAAAACTGAACTTCAGCTATGATAATTACATAGGGCTATGGTAAGGACTTTTGCCTTTGAGTCCATTTGACTAACAGAACCACTGCACTTCATCAAATCACAAGTAAAAGTGGTAATACACACTGCTTTGGTCATTTTGAAAATCTAGAAAGTGATTTCTATTTAAATGCTGACCTTTGTTTTTAGCTAGATGCACAGTGTTGGTTGCCAGTATACCTGGCACATCCCAGTTCCCCTGCAGATGAATGAATGAAATGAACTCCTGCACAGGGGCTATGTCACCCCAGCCAGACCAATCAGGATGGCCAAAAGGAAGAAGACGGGGGGCTCCCTGCAATGGAATGAGGACAGGTGAGTATTACAGGGTTTAAATCCCCTATATTGAAAATTATTTTAGGAAAATTGCAGTATTTTTCCATTTAAGTTGAATTTGTTGTTAGCTAGGAAGCTTAGCTAACACTACAGAACAATTATCAGAATTAGTCAGGATACCCATGTTTCACAGATATATCAAGACACCAGCTCTGGATTCACCTTAGATTTAGGGATGGTCTCTGAAGAGTTTGACGGCATTGCCCAAGTTTTGGGGTTCTGAGTGCAGGAACACCGACTGATTGTCAGCAACTAGAGCCGCAGTTATGCAAAACACAAACATTCATTCTTTCATATATCCCAGGGCTCCTGTATCCCAAATGTCATTGCTTTGTCTATCTGGAACAGCAGCAGCAAAGCTCCAGCAGAATGAAGAGAGCAGTGAAACTCCTGTCATAGCAGGACCCATAATTTACCAGCCAAGTGGGTAGAGTGAGTTATATGATACACTGAGATCCAATGTCACACTGCAAGCTGACAATAAAGCCTAAATGTATGATTCCCCCAAGCAAGTGAATGAACAGGCTGACAGAAGCTAGGGGTACCCTGGACCTGTTTCATCATTTGCTTATCTAATATCAGTTTCTAACTTTCTCCTGCAGACATGGCTGAATTGAGAGAAAGGGCAGAAGAGACATTTGAGCAGAATTAGGATGTAAAAATATATCCATGGTGTCTAAATTGTTCTATACTTGGGCATTGTAGATAATTACATTGTTCTATACTTGGGCATTGTAGAGAGCTGTGTTTTTTTGAGCCAGCATACAGAAGGCACGTCTCTTGATGTAACTAATAGATGGAGTTTTCCAAACTATACACTGCTAGGTGGATTTGGTGATGTGTTACATGAGATGGAATTAAATGGAGATAACTGAGATTTGTGATTAGGCAAGCCAATCAAACAGTCCCTGGGTATGGGCTAACACAAATGGGTGAAAATTAAAGGGAATACTATAGTTCATAAAAAGAGTGGGCCACCTTACCTAGATTCCAGAGCTGGACAGTAACTAATTACATTTACTTAAATTTCTGTAATTGAATACATGTATGTTAAAATCTGTAGTTTTACTTTTACTGAGAAATATATTTATGAATGATTCCTCTGTCAATATGACCTAGATTTGTCCCTACATTCCCTTGAAGATAGTGTTAGCTCATTTGATAATTGGCCACTAGGTGGCAGAATGAGTCTTGGTTTTAATATGCATGGAAATGATCAATGCAAATGGATTTGAACATCTGTGGACAATTTGTGTATATATTTATTGACAAGGGCAAAATGTAAAAATACACCACTTAGTGGTGTATTTGTAACCTATTCTCCCTCGATTCGACCTACATTCGCCAGTTTTCCTATGGTGACTGCTGTGCACTTTTTAATATTGGCCACTAGGTGGCAAAACGAGTCATTGTTTTATTATGCACTGAAATGCGAATTGTAGAGGGATTCGACTCTCAGAGAGTTTAAGACAAATTGACAGAGGAAAAATTTATAAATATACCCCCTTTTTTAATATTGTAATTTACTACATTTTAACTCAAATTAATTACTGAATTAAAAAGCTTGAAAGCTCTACAAATGAAGCTTTATTTCCCTTTTGTGCTCTGCATGTGGAATTAAAAAAAGATTAAAGTCATCCTTTTATTATGTCTAATACTCAAAGTCTACAAAGAAGAAGAAGATTTCCACCTATACATATGTTATATATCACATAGGCCACATCCCTTATTGAACCCAGAAAAAAAAGAACATACGGTGAAGAACACCAATTTTTTTAGCGTGATTTTTTAGGTCAATATCAACAACATATATTATAAAAATAAAAATTTTATTAATATTTACATTAAAAGGCTCATTTACAATACATAAAACCACATAAAAACCATTAATATTACACGCAATAATCTCTCCTTTCAGAGTGTCCCTGTGAGGGATACATTCTGGGTTAATTCTCTACGCGTTTCGTGGAAATATCCGCTTCTCCAGGAGAGAGGAGAGAGAATCTACAACCATAAAAAATTACATTGTTATCATCAATTAAATTATTACTACATTAACAGAAAAAATACATTAAACTAAACATAATATACATCAATGTACCTGATACTTGTGTTTTTAGCAAGCCGACCCCCAAAAAGGAATTTTTTTTTTACACGGGCAATTTATTGCTACTTATTCCCACGGTCTTTTTATTTTTCACCAATCTTGCATATTGCTAGTACCCTTGTCATTACTGGTACTGCACAGTAGCATGAGCTGGTACCTGCAGCCGTTCAGGTTGCACATGTAGTCCAGATCCTCCAAGATGGCACATTTATTGCAAGAAGGTGTGCTGAGTCTCCCAGCATGGGAGATACCAGGATCTGGATCTTTTCTTAAGGAGAGTTGCACATAGTCATAGAAAGGTAACAACCCTGTAGCAGGACCGCTGTCTTTGTGAAAGGAAGAACAGGAAGAATACATCTTGGGCAGCACGGTGGCTCAGAGGTTAGCACTCTGGCCTTTGCAGTGTTAGGTTCCAAGTTCAAATCTCCACCAGGGCACTGTGCATGATGATTGTAAGTTCTCCACCGTGTTGCGTGGGTTTCCTCCCACAATCCAAACACATTCAGTTGGGTTAGTTGGCTTCCCCCCAAAATTGTCATTTGACTGTTTTAAAGACAAATGAGCATGGTAGGGTCAATGGATTGTGAGCCCCTTTGAGGGACAGATAGTGACATGACTATGGACTTTGTACAGTGCTGCGTAATATGTTGGCGCCATATAAATACTGTGTAATATTACTAATAATAATGCTGCCAGAGCCCTACAAAATGACCTCCAGTGCACTACTCCAGTGTATGGTTCTGACCAACCTGTCAAAGTAGACTCCATGAGCTAGGCATTTGGCTTAACATTCCATAGTGAAAATTGTGCCCATTGCCCTGCACTGTGCTGCTCTATTGGCATTTGCCAGGCAATACCAGAATTTGCAAGCTATTCTCTTCACAGATAAAAGTAGGTACACGCCCAGCACATATGATGGACAAAGAGTCTGGAGACTTCATGGTGAAAATTATAATGCTTGGAACATCATCCACCATTACTGGTTCACATACTGGGCTTCACATACCACATACACATGCTAGATAGTAGTATCCTGACTGCTGTTAGGACCAAGAAGAAATCCTCAGACCCATTGTCAGACCTTACGCTGCTGCAGTGGAGTCCAAGTTCCTCCTGGTGCATGGCAATGCCCAGCTTCAGTGTTCAAGCTTCAGGCAAGTTCTGGTTGACAACAGTATTTATATAGCGCCAACATATTACTCAGAGCTGTATATTAAATAGGGGTTGCAAATGACAGATACAGACAGTGACACAGGAGGAGAAGAAGACCCTGCCCAGAAGAGCTTACAATCTAACAGGTGTGGAAGCAGCAGCCTTGATCACATTAGGTACTCAGACCCGAATCTAATAAGGACCCTGTGGGACATTGCCCCTGATTCATCAAGCAGAATCGGATTATCGGTCGCGCATTCGTATTAGCGATCCGGAATCGTACGCGGTCGCGCTATTCAGCAACGGAAAAAGCTTGCGCACGGAGCCGCGCTTATCGGACAGCTTTTTACTGGCGATCTTGCATTAAAAGTCACTGTTCCCCTAAAAAATCATTCTTTCTAATGGCACACACATTACCCATAGCCCTAAAAAAAATGTTTGGTACGCGCATACTCGAGTCCGGACCGCGGTAATCCGCGATCGCTGGCCGCGCGTACATTCGCGCTTCCAGCGAGCGCGGATTTCATTGATGAATCAGGGGCATTGTGCTCTCTGGGAGATGCATGACCACATCAGGTAGCACCACAGGCTGTCCAAGAGCAAACTGACGCCATTATCCAGATATATACAGTATACATTTTATTATTACAATATTTTGTACTGCAATACTACACGCTTTGGAAACTAAGTTTTCCTAAAATTAGACTGGAAAAGTTGCAATATATCAACATGTTTATGGTATTTCAATATATTGCAATATGTCAAATCAATTTCAGTTATCTTTTAATGACCAGATCATAATAAGTAGTGATGGTTGCCACGACAACAACATTATTAGTCAGCCCACCTAAAAAACATCTATATTGTTTATTTTAGTATTAATTCCTAACTGTCACAATATCCTAACTGTAAACAATAACATCCTCGCCTCTTATCATTAAATAGCTGGCCTTACAGGCAGGTCATTGTGTGCAATGAAAGCTTCTATCAACTGCTTTAAAAAGAAGTAAAGTGATAGAAAATGCAGATCAGTGAAACAGTAATTCTGATTGGCTGCTGCAGGTTAGTTTGTAGCTGAGAGCTCTTATGGCATTATGGTGCTCTTGGGACCTGCATAGGTAAAAGTGCTAATATCTGCACATGCAATAAAACCTTTAATTTCACCTTTTCCCAATGACTTCAAAGTATTTCAGTCACTGACCCTATCCACCTCCATGTTTTGGTAAGGTAAACAGTTACTTTCCCTCCTCACTAGTTTTGTATGATAGGGGTCTGGGTTTGTAAACTATAGGAGGCTATAACCAAACTCCCCTGGAGGACGGCAGTATAGCTCTTAGTCTGGCCCATTACCATAAGACCTGTCTGGCTGGGGTGTCCCCACCAGGAGCATAGGCTCCCACCGGCTCTGAGGGTCATTTGGGCACGCAAGACATTACAAATCTAATCGTACATCTTAAGCATACATAAACTCAACATTTTTACTTTACATGGAAGGGTAGAAAACCCTTCCAAATAAAGTAAAAATGTGGGGGGTTGTAAATTTTTTTTTTTAAAAAAGGGGGCAGCACCTACCCTTTAGGTCTTGATCAAAAGGTAATGGGAGTTCAAAGCCTCCCAGGATTCCTACGTCATGCCTCTCAGGAGGTATTTTTCCACCAAGGGTAAAGAGATGCCGATCTCACGCATGCACCGTGCGAGATTTGGTGATGTAGCAAGAAGACTGAAAAGAAGACAGAAGATGGCGGCATCTGGCTCTTCCACTGCGCCAGGTCGAAGTGGCATTCTAGGACGACGTGGGACTGGAATTCTAGGCCGACGTGGGAAGGACCAGCACCATCAAGGAATCTGCAGGAAGAAAGGTAAGTGTAATTTTTTTTATTTTTAGTTTAGTTCCGCTTTACCCCTTAAGCGGTATTCCCGCTTGTGGCTTGGGGTAAAAAAACATGCAAAAAGCGGTAACTCCGAGCCACACTCGGGTTAGCTAAAAGCATTAAAAAAAACTTACCTGGTCCCATCGGCGTCCTCCGTTGTCCTGCTTATCGGTGCCCATCCTCGGGCCCCGTCCTCTTCTTCTCAGCTTTAGCTGGCGAGTGCAGTGACGTTTCCCAAGGGCGTTGGTGTGCACGGGAGGCACAGCAGGAAATTCAAATAATTTTGTAATGGATTCAAAACAAAACAACTGTATTGAATCCAATACAAAGAAATCCTTATATATATAATATAATATATGCTACTGTACAGTTATATTACAGGTTTCTGTATTTTTATGCACTCTTGTTTTAACAGATTTTTTTATTTATAATTTATTATTAAATTTATTAAATATTGCACATATTTTGGTGAGTTATGTCTAAGAATTATAGGCCTACAATGTAAAATAAATTTCCATCCAAAACAATGTTCCGCTTTTGGTGTAAAAATACAGACAGAATTAGAATGCCAGGGGGGGGGGGGGGGGGGTTAAGGAAATAGGCTCTGCTGTCTGTCCTCAGTAAAAGGGGGACACTGTCCTCCCCTATTACAGTCCAGTCTAAGCACACATACAGGACAGCAGTGGGCTTCATAAGGACCAGTTTCCCAGGCCAAATGCCACATTGGTCTGCCAACACCCATATTCATACTCCTGTGTTGTCTTATCTATAGTATTGGGGTAGATCATAGGTGTGGGCAAAAACAGATTCGAGAGACCAGAATGAGCCGCAGAACCAACTAAAGCATAGATTTGGAAAGGCATAAAACATTGCTTAAAATCCCACCACTTGGAGCATAATAATATATGCACTGGACATTTATTTTAGACAAAGCACAAATATTTCTTAAAACCCCATAGTTTGGAGATACTTGTATTGCATTTTATAGCGCCACAATTACCACTTATTATTTATTGCAAGTTTACCCTCTTTTTCTGTAGTACTCCACTTTATTGGTTAAGCTAGCACAGAGTTTCGATATTGTTTCTCAATAAATGCAGATTGACTGTTTGTGAGTACCTCCATGTTTTCCAGATTGCAGCTAGTCATATATTAGGGTTGAACACTGCAAATGCTCATGGCCCCCTGGGTTTTGACAATTTTTTGAGGGGAAGAAAAGTGGATTTGAATATTTTATTGGGACACTATCAATATTGCTTTTGCTGGCTTTCCTGTTTATATTATACTGCTGAAAAAGTGGATTTATAACCATGAAACTTGTCGAATTAAAAGGTAGATGTAAAAAGTCATGCTATATGTATATTGTTCTATGTATGGACTACCAAAAAAGATGTTTATTCTATTCATGTAGACCCGTGATGTCTTTGTTCCTATTAGTAAAGGCACATTATGTTTTATATAAAGATAGAGCATATTTCAGTGAATTAGGTACTATAAAATGATCCCTTAAAAATCCTACGTCTTTTATAATATTTTTATTGCTGTTCAATCTTAGAATGAGGCATAGGGTTGTATTATTCACACAGCTCAACAAAAAAAAAATTTCACTTGCCAAGGATTTTTCAATATATTTAGTGTATTTCAGGTCTGCTGAATCCTGAAATGACATCCGTTTCATTGAATTGGCTCTAGTTCTTGTGATACAGGAATAGGAATAGATAATTTTACCAACAACAAATGTTAACACAGCATAATATTATCAAACTTTATTTACACCAATGTTTTCAATTTTATATAATAAATATAGCATTATTTTTATGAAACTTTCATTTGCCTTCTTTTTATTCATACATTTTCTTTTTTTATAGAAATATGAGTTCTTCAATAACAAGTTGTTTAAATGACCCTAACGTATTTTGCTAATTTGTGGTGTATATTTTCAGCAAAAATGGAAAAGAAACATTACAGAATTTGTGAAACAAGCATATCTTGCACATTTTGGTATGAAACTGGGGGACCAAAATAAGTATTGGGCTCCCTATATGGTATGCAAAACTTGAAAACTTGTGTAGAGTGTCTACATCAGTGGAAAATTGGAAAACTGAAAAGTTTGAAATCTGGTGTACCTATGGTATGGCAAGAGCCCAAAAATTATCATAATGATTGTTATTTTTGTGCTGTGAATATAAAAGGTTTCAATCGTTACAAGAAAAACAAGTGGGAGTATCTTGATTTGGAATCAGCAAGATGAGCTGTGCCACATGGTGCTGATGTTCCCATACCAGTGTTCAGTATACTCCCTGATATTCCTTTCTCCGACATGGAAGATATACAGGGTTTGGAGTATAATCCAGTAGTTAGCAGTGGAAGTTAATATGAAGGAAGTGTTTCATCAAACCAGCAGTTTTCCCAAGAAGAGCTCAATGATTTAATATGTGACCTAAGTCTGCCAAAACAAGCATCTGAACTTTTATCATCCAGGCTAAAAGAAAAGAACTGATTGAGACCGGAAGTTAAAATAATGGTTTATAGGACAAGAGAGGTGACACCCCTAACATATTGCAGTGACGATGGAGACTTTGCCCCTGATTCAGCAAGCACGCGCATACTCGAGTCCGGACCGCGGTAATCCGCGATCGATGGCCGCGCGTACGTTCGCGCTTCCAGCGAGCGCGGATTTCATTGATGAATCAGGGGCTTTGTGTACTGTTGTAACATCCCTGGACTACTAGCCCATATGGTAGTACCAGAATACCGAGCAGAAGACTGGTGGCTTTTCATAGACAGTTACACTCGAAGTTTGAAATGTGTTTTACTGCATAATGGCAGCTGCTATGCATCATTTCCAATTGGTCACTCCAGAAAATGTAAAGAAGAATATGGAAATATTAAAATGGTCTTACAAAAGCTTACATGAACACCAATGGTCCATATGTGTTGATTTAAAAATGGTGAACTTCCTACTTGGATACGCAAAGTACCTATGTTTCATCTGCTTGTGGGATAGTAGAGCAAAGCAGGATCACTGGCATGGCTCCCAAGGGAAAACATGAAAAAAGATGCAGCGAACATTATTAACGAGCCAATGGTTGACAAAGAAAATATCATTGTATCAAAATATCAAAATATCATAAAGTTGAAATTAATGAAGCAATTTGTTATAGCTCCGAACAAGGAAGATGATTGCTTCAAATACATTTGAAGATTTTTCCTTGGATTGAGTACTGAAAAATGAAAAGCAGGTCTTTGATGGACCACAGATTCGGAAACTGATAAATAAAATTTCATAAGTTACATGACTGATACTGAAGCTTCTGCCTGGCACAGCTATGTCATGGTTGTCAAGAACTTCTTGGGTAACCATAAAGCACAAAATTATGAGGAACTTTTTTGGGTGCTACTATGAGCATAAAGGTACACTATCTCCATAGCCATTTGCAATAGAACCTTGGCCATTTCAGTGAGGAACAAGGGGAGAGGTTCCATCAAGATATAAAGGTGATGGAAGAAAGATATCAGGACAGATGGGATAGACACATGATGGCAGACTACTGCTGGAACTTTCAACGTGATTGTCCTGATCATCAGCATAAAAGGAAATAATACAAATAGAGTTTTTCAATGGCTTCTTTGTGATTAGTTCTGTAATACTGAATATAGAATATATATTGACATTAAGTATTTCAAAAATGTCATTTTGTATACATAGGCGTATGTATTTTATTTTCGTCTAATTTTTTTTATGTTTCCTTAGTTTTCTATGAGGTTAATATTGAGGTCATTATTTCAAAAACTAGAGCCAAGCAAGCAAAACCAGTACCATATTTGGAATCTGTGCATCAGACATAACCTAAAATGACTTTAATCTGTTTGTCAAGAAAATGTTTGTTTACCAGTGTTATACATCTGTGACTCATTAGAGGTTTTCAATTATTGTCGTTAAACAAGGAGATAGGTTTACATTAGGTTTACATCTGCCTCCCCTGGACACTGAAAGCAAATATGCTGACATGTATGAATTTAGCTTTAGGTGGACACATAGATTTTAGTTTTAAGAATCTTTTTTGTTAAGCTGCGTACACACTTGCAATTTTTGTCGTTGGAAAGGATCTTTCACGATCCTTTCCAACGACAAGGGGCTGCAAGATGCATGAAC
>NC_092863.1:45123741-45295444 GCF_032062135.1 Pyxicephalus adspersus
TCGGTGCTATACGATCGTTCATATATATCGTGCATGAACGTTCGTCGTTCGTTTTCCAACGATAATAATTGGAAGTGTGTATGTAGCTTTAGAGTGGTTTGGGAAGAGTTTTGTGGTTTACTTAAAGATTAGCTTTAAGATAAATATCAAGAAAACAAAGGTTATGACAAGGTAACAAACTTTGGAGTTGATTGTGAGGACATTGTATGTCTAGTGGAACAAAGGAGAAGTTTTGACTTTAATTCTGCTTTACCAATATTATGTAGGCAGAGTACACACTGGTGCCATGTCCTCAGATACACAGATCATGAATAATTATTTCAAGTAATTGGAGACTGGAATCAAAGATAATGCAATAAAGAACTTTTGGCAGTTAAAAAGCACATAATGATACATAATACATAAGACAAAACATTCTCAACCAGGGTTCTGTGAAAGCCCAGGGTTACTTTAGGGATTGCTCGGGTTTCCCCACACTGTGCAGCAGCATTTGACATACAATATAGGATACTTCTTTGGTATTTTTCGACCATTCACCTATATTACCCCTACTCTCTGCAATCCACTTATATATATACCCACTCTTTGCTGGAAATAGGAGCATTGTAAGTAAAATAACAATGGTAAGTGTACCATAATATTCACATATTTTTATCTATAACATATTTCCACTGCGAAATATTCAGTATTTAAACTTCACAAAGCCATGAAGATATGAGACTAGACCAAGTTGGCAAGAAAGGCCATTCCCTTTTTACAAATGAAAACAATGCTGCCCATGAGGGTATTTTATGAAGGGAGGGTGTGATGTTAGGATGTACTTCGATAAGGTGGAATTAACCAAACCGTTCTTGTAGACCTTGTGAAAAGATCATATGAGTAAGAACAGGAAAAAGAAAGAACATTGGTTACTATAATGAGGTTCATCCATTTCTGGTCAAAGGATACTATTTGGTCACATGACTTGGAGTTCTGAGACGGCATTGGCTGGAACAATTTTATGCCCAAGTGGTGTGTAAATAAATTGTAGAAAAAAGAATAAAAAATAAAACATAACTTTAAAGTCTTTCTTTTCCAAAATGAATATTATGTTGGTGAAGTTCATACTGCTTATTGGGTCTTGCCCATTACCTATTCTGGTATTTACTCTCACTCTCTATGCACTCTCTGCATTCTAGAC
Source organism: Pyxicephalus adspersus (assembly GCF_032062135.1). Taxonomy (NCBI): domain Eukaryota; kingdom Metazoa; phylum Chordata; class Amphibia; order Anura; family Pyxicephalidae; genus Pyxicephalus; species Pyxicephalus adspersus. Next base: position 45,124,922 of record NC_092863.1, read on the forward strand.
ACAATTCACCCACCTTACAGCTCTGCCAAATGTCATACAACTATGAAACCCCTATTTAATGTACAGCACTGCGTAATATGTTGGTGCTATATAAATCCTGTTTATAAATAAATAATAACAATATGAAAGATTGTGGTGGCACCAAGTAAACCTGCTGTGGCCCATAAGTAATATGCAGCTGGAAGTGCTGGGTATAAGATAACCCATCACCAAAAAAGCCTTTCCTGAGCAATCTTTCATCACCTTTCTACCCCCCCAAAAATAATTTGTGATTTATTCAGTCTAAATTATCACATAAGGCTCTATTTATAAAACAGGGAATCTGACATTCCCTCAATATGTGGGAATAAAGTACCGCCATTAAAACATGGACCTGGAAGTTTCCTACCAGGGAATGTTTGAGGGAATGTTTTATATATAGAGTCCATAGTGTATGACTAGTTTATTATACCACACATCTATGTCTGGTACAATGAACATATATTTGTCAGGGATTATATTCTGATGTTTACTAAATACATTATAAGAAATGACAGGGACTGCTGACTACACTGGCTGCTAGCATACCATAAGAGCAGCATAGCATGACATATACTGCCAATACAGTGTAAGTGACCAGACATACGAGCATGCGCACTAAGCTCATCACGGCCACACACAGTGGGCGGAGCCAGAATACGGTCGCCAGAGTTTAGCACGCATGCGTTATACGCATCTCGGCAATCTGTCTGCTCGGAGCCGTGAGCTCCGGAACCGGAAGTTTTCCGGGATCTTCCCGACCTGGAGCCCAGCTGTCGCCTGTGGAGGAGGAGAGATGCTCGATGTGCGTATGTTTTATCAGGGTGTATGTGAAGTTTTTGCTGTGTGTACGTCACATTGCCGCTGTGTATTTACCCCACTGTGTACACTTACCGGCCCTCTGCATCTAATTCATCATACAAATGGGGTGAACATTTGTTATCATGTGTGAACATCCATAGCCTGTGCTGCATTCACTTATCAGTGATGGGTTGGATGATGTGCTTGTGTGTGGGACAGGGGAGCACATTGGGTGAATCTGGGAGGAATGGTGATGTCCCCACTTCCATCAATTATTCTACATGTCATTACTGACATTCACCACTTTCCAATGGCAGCGTGTTAATCTTAATCTGTGCAATGTTTCACTGCACTGTTTGTGCTTGTCAGTATCACTTTCTTCATCTGATCTCATAACATTCACATGCTATCATATTCATCTGATCTCACAACATTCATATGTTTGTAGCATTGACAGGGTTGTATCATATTCATCTGATCTCACAGCATTCACTTGTGTTTACCTTATTCATCCGATCTCACAGCATTCACTTGTGTTTACCTTAGGCTGTGTACACATGTGCAATAATTGTCGTTGGAAAGGATCTTTCACGATCCTTTCCATAGACTAAGGACTGCACGATGCATGAATGAGTGCTGTACATACATCACCGTTCTGCTCTATGGAGAGGGGAGAGGGAGAACGAAGGAACAGCACCCTGCTGTGCTCTCTCTCCCCTTCACTTCTATTAAGATTGTCTGTCGTCCGTGGATCCGCCAGGACGGACGATGGACGGCAGCACTGTACACACGCCAGATTCTCGTCCAATATCGGCCCTGAGCCTGTGAGGTGATTGTTAGAAATAGCATTGTGTTCAGGGATATGTATGAGTAATTTGATGAATATAATAAAATGCTGCCAAATCCATCCATGGATTCAATGATTTAATATAGCAAAATGTTTTCACTGTTTAACTGACCAAAAGGAAGCAAATAAGAAAAAGTCTGATGTTAACATTTTCATTCGTCTTGGAGCTCTATTTATGGGCACATTGACCCGGAAGAATCCCACCAGGGAATATTAGAGGGGATGTCTGATTACCTGTTTTATATATAGGGCCCTTGGTGTGCTTTGTGTATTGTGTCCAAACCCGTGCAGGAGTTTAGTTTAATACACTTCCTGTAATAAAGAGCGGTCATTGCTGCTGGGTGGTCCTGCTGCACCAAGAACCCCAGCCTTGCACAGTATATGCAGGACATACTACTTTTACAAGGTAATACCAGAATTTGTCATTTTTTTGCACACAAAGCTCATTCATCGCTATTGAAGAATATATTACAGTGAAAGTTTTTGTGCCTAGAGTTCAGCGTTTCTGAAAACAAGTGCCATTTCAATATATTAGTCTAGTGTAGCTATGTGTTGGCATGTATGTGTTGCAGAGCATCATATTCATATTGGGCTTGCCATGCATTTTGTTGCATTTATTAGCTTTGCTCCCCTTGTTTTGCCTTGTTCTATATTGACATGATTTGTCTATTCATGGCCTGAAATTGCATTGTAGCTTGGATAAGATATGATATTTCATGATTGCAGTGATCAGTGTGTACTGCCTTATCCATCAGATCAGAGTGACATGGTGTATTCACCCCAGCCTTGTACATAGACATGTGTGAGTCTTAAAAGCTTTGCTGAGGTGGGGGCAGGAGGGTGTCAATGCTTTGTTAGGGTGGGGGTGGCATATCAGGTGAAGCTTGTATCCTTTGATGCAGATAGCAATATTTGTGGCACTGTCATATAGCACAAATGCATCACTGACTGCTAGTTTGTACTGAGCCCTTCCGCCCAGTGTGCTTTTACCCCCAAAGTTGGGGGCAACTAAGAGACATCAGATACGAGCAATAAACTGCCTCTTCTAGTGCTTGTGTGGGTAAGGCTGGGTACACACGTTCAATTTCTGTTGCTGGAAATGATCTTTTGTGATTGTTTACAGCAACAAAAAAGTGACATCAACGAATGAGTGGTGTACACACAGCACCGTTATGTTCTGTGGAGAGGGGCATAAGCGAGCAGCACCCCATTGTGCTATTCTCCATTGACTTGTATAGCAATTATTTTCCATCGCACATTCATTATCCCTTTGGATGGATCCGCACTGATGTACACATGTCAGATTCTCGCCCTGAGACAGCTCATGCGAGAATTGTCTTGTGTGTGTACATAGCCTAGGGCTCAATGTATCATTATTTATTCTCATCACATGTGCTGTTCCCTAGATGATGTAGACTTCTATAATTGTTAAATGTATAAATGGACTCATATAATATTGAATCCACTTTATTCATTTTAAGTTCTGTAGAAAAGAGCTCATAAATACCAGGTCTTGGTGTTTTCACAACTTACTCTAACCTGGAGGGAAAGAAAAGTCACTGGCATTATGCTGGTAGTTGTTGAAGCTGTGTGTTTTTAGTATATTGGTATTTCTGCTGTGGGGTCTGTGAAATGACTTAGCTACATTCCAGCATGGAGCCAGAATTCTAACCTCAGTTAATTGGGGGAGGAGAGAGCTCAACCAGCAAATAGATCTCATTTCATATGATTTGTGCCACGGATCTCCATGTGAAAGAGATATACTGCTTGTGTAACGGCTGTCCCATGGTATAGACTTATTGTCATTTTGGTACCAGTTCTTGTAGCACTGTTAACCATTGAATGCTAAAATCCTTTACACCTTCTCATGGAGACTTTGATGGAATTAAATCATCCAACTGTAGGTGACACATTGGTCACAGATAACATGGTGTGTGGTAACTTGGTTATGTATCCCAGAATACGTAACAAAATAGATATAGATTTATTACAGAAATATTTCATTAATATTTCATTCATTAATTGACACTCTTTCATCTATGGGAAAATCACATGGACAATTGTGTAAGCATTTACAGGACAGGCCTTCTGCATGCAGCCCTCTGGTTTCAATGTTCAGAGTATAAAGGAGGCTGTTAGTGATAAGCTGGCAGGCATTGAGCCATCCTGTAACCATTCACCCAGCCATCTATATCAATTAGTTTCTAATTAGGCCAGGTACACATGTGCAATAATCAGCTTAGGGCTGATATCAGACGGGAAACAGGCGTGTGTACAGCGCTCAAAGCCCATCGCCTGAACGAAACATTTTCATTTTTCAGATCACATTTAAATTTATTGGAACTGTCTTATACCTGTGTTTCTGCCAACTAGGAACTGTATGCAGTATCAATTCATACTTATCAGCCTGTGTACAGTAAATGCAGATTAGGAAACTATTGATTTATTTGCAACTCAAATTTGTATAGTGGTGACATATTGTGTAGTCTAGTAATCGGAACTTACAGCCATTTACATCATTTCCTCAGCTCCCATTGGGTACTTGGTGTACTTGCTCGAATCCCCCTAGCAAATATGTACACACGTTTGGGTAAAGTCCAATAGCCGACTGGTATGGTCATTTTGTTTTTTTTGTTTTTTTGCAAACATAGAAGAGTACTCCACAAAAGCACAGACTAACCTTGGGAAATGCTTGAACTTCACTGGGATCATTTTATGGGTGGTATGTAAACCTAGAGATTTAGGACAGACCTAGAGATTTAGGACAAGAGTGCAGATTGCTTGGCATATGTTATGATCTTTTGAGTACAGAAAAGGTTACAGAGTTTGTGGAAGGCTTATAGGAGTAAAAAAAAAACAAAACAAAGACATGAAAAGCATAATTTTTTTTTATTTTATTTTATACCTGTACCTGAGCCGTTTATACAATTTAGTGGCCAATTCTGTGTGAAGGCATGGCGGATGCTTGGGTTTTATTTTTTTTTGAGGTGTGCCAATTGTTGTGTTAGACCTTAAGTGAACATGTTCCGTGTTCAGGTCTATGACTTGCCGCACACAATAATCCCTCTGTTGTACCTTTGTAATTTATTACTGCCAATGTTTTTCTAGCTCTTTGAAGTGGCTTGTGGAGAACAAACCTCCCCCTCACAATCTGATGCTGGGCTCATACTGCATAGTTACACATTTCCTATGACTGAATCCCCTGTGGACACCTACTTGCACTTAGGAAAATCAGATTCCTTCCCCCACAGTGTACAAATCCAATGTATGTAATGTTGCAGCACATAAACACATATATGCAGCTGAGTTGTAGATGTACAAGGAGGGTGACCCAGCAGGTGACTTACCCACTCCTGATTTTATTTTTATAGCATGTATTTTCTTTGCTTTGTGACTATTCTCGGGTTTCAGTTCAGGACAATACAGCAAATAGTTGGCTATAATTCCATCTCTTGTTGTTTGTGTTCTGGTGTACTTTGTCTATTGGGATTTGGTCATGCGTATCAGTGTTTTTTTTTTTTTTTTAACTGGTGTGCGTGCAAGAAGAATTCTCGTTTGAACAGTTTTTATCTATATACCATAGTGTTTACTAATTCTTTATCATTATTTCTTCAATTATTGCTTTTGATAGAACTCCTTTCTAGCAAAACATATGGTTCTTGGTAGTGGGAAATGTTAAAACCCATGTGTATTTTTTATTGGGAAAGAAAGGTTCAAGTTTAAGTTTTGAATGATGTCTTTACCCCACCGGGAAGATTCACTTTATTTGTACAGGTGATTATTGTCACCAAATCCCTGGATGGCTGGATTCGGGCCCAGGATCTTTAGCAGTCATGCAACTACTCCATTATCATTAAAATACAAAACCAGCAGCCTGATATTTTACTTGAAGCCCTGTCCCCATTCCAAGGCTGAGGCCGATTAGAGAAAGACCGAATTATGGAAGCAAAAGAGGGCTATCCAGAATTCACCTAATTGGGAATTTTTAAAAAAGAGTTTTGTAGCAGGAGTCCTTGCTTTTTTCCTTAATCCGAAATTCTGAATTCCTGTATAAATGGTCAGAACGCATCCTTATATATTATGGCAAAAACCTCTGGGGAGCACCTAGAGTTTCCCATAAAGAGGATGTATATTTATTTAGGAAAAAAGATTTAGGGAAATGTACTTGCCTTGCTATTGCAGGCCATATTATCACTGGAAAGGACTCCCCCTGACCCCCTATATACTCTACCTACCAGTGTTACCCCACCGCTCCATCTTTCTCTGCAACATTCCACAATACCTGGAGCTTCAAGGTATGGACAATCACACGAATATCTCCCTGTGAAAACGCTCAGGTCTAGCAGCCAATCATGTTAACACGGGGGAAGAAAATTGCAGACACCTGTAATTTCAATGTTAGTATGGAAGAGGACGCAGTGGCTGTGAGGGATTACTAGTAAGATAAACATAGGAGTAGATCCAATGGGCCCTTGAAAAGACCCTTTACTATTTCCAGCATGTGTGAACATTAGGCCTTGTACAGATGTCAGATGATTGTCGCTGGAAATGATCTTTCATTATCATTTCCAACGACACATAAAGGAACAAGTGTTATACACACAGTGCCATTCTGTTCAGTAGAGAGGCTGGGGGGAGGATGAGTGAACGGCACTCCATTGTGCTCTCCTCTGTTGGATTGTACAGACGTTCTTCCCATTGTTCAGAGACTAGCATTTATCCTTAGCTAGAATCGCCTGATGTGTACGTAGCTTTAGTCTATGTATACTCAGTAATTTGTTTACAATTCCTGTCTATGGCTAAGTACACACATCCTAAAATTGTTGTTAGAAAATAAATGGCTAACCACAGATCAACGATTATTCACGATTATTTATTCCACCGATAATGTACACACACTAGATACAATCGTTTGAACGATGCAGGAAGTGACGGGTACCGAAGAAAGTCTAGCGCAGAACCATCCATTATCTCTACACAACCATACATACAATAGATGATGAAAGATTGTCGCCCAAATGGATCCACTAGGACAGTCGTTCGTTTCCAGCGACATTCCTCGTTTATCGTCGTCATTGGCCTGTCGTTGTGCCCTTTTTTTGCTAAAGATTATTGAACGATCAGTTGTTAATCATTTGCTTCCAACAACAATTATTGCAGGTGTGTACGTAGCCTAAAACACAAGAAAGACAGTTGTAAAGACCCAGCATTTAGATTGCAAATTGGATGATTCCTTACATCATACTGTTTACAACTTTTGTTATTAAAGGAAACAACTTTATGTACTGTATTATATGGTAATAAAAGTATGCTTAAAATAAAGATGTTGCTTTATGTATGTGTTTGTAAAATGGCATTGTGTGGGTAGTATTTGTTCAACTAGATTTTCTTTCTTTGACTGCGTTGAGAAAAATAGTTTAAGGAAAGGTAGGTAAACAAGAGAGAGGAAGGAAAAAGGTAGAAAAAATCGTACCTTCCCACTTACCTTATCGTAACTACCAACCAGCTTGTTTATCTATTTCCAGCTTCTTTAGGAGTAATGTTCAGAAAGTTTATTGTGTCCTTAAGTTTCAGTTGTATAGTAATGTTGTTATGCAATCATCGTGGTCAAATCTGCAGTGCTAGATTACCCAACCTCTGCAATGGAGCTAGCAAGGTGCCTAGATGACTGCGTATATCTCACTGTACAATGTAAGAAAAACACACATTATGGGTTACAGGGGGTTTGGATATTTGCATGGAGAATGACTGTCATGGATATCATGTTCAGATGAATGAAACCAAATAGATATAAAAGTAACTGTGTTACTTTGCATCTTCAAATCTCCTGTCTATTAGTGTTTATACACCCTGGCTAGCAGTCCATCTTTTGACAGTAGCTGCTATTACAGCTGCTGTGTGTACAGGGCAAGCATGTGCTTCACTTTCTGGTGTTTCCTTTTAGGATTAAGAAGTATTGATGGCCAGGTAGACCAAGACCTGTTTGTTAGCGGAAGTTTGCTAAATTTTGTGTGGTGTTGTAAAGTGAGTTTGTGATGTTGGGTCGGGATAGTGTGATGCCTCTGACTTTTGAACTGTGTTTTACTATTGCTCTGTGAGTAACATAGCAGTGTTTTGTATACAGCCCTCTGCCAAGTGTGAACCATCACCTATGTGTTTACTGCAGCGGTCAGAGGAATGACCGGTCTGGACATCTGTGTTCTAGATGTCTCCACATTAGTCCTCTGGCCATATGCTGTGGAATTTGCACAAGGGGCTTTGTTTTTAGTTTGCATGTTTTTGTATTTCTTCTTCAAAACATTGAAAATATCGTACAAATTAGCACTGTGACAAAATTAGCACTCCCTTTAAAAAAGTACCTTATTTCTGGTTGGTGCCAATCCTTTATCAGGTTAGACCTGGAATTCTAATTTAAATTCTCCCAGTTTGAAATGTTGCATTTTTCAGCTTTCTGCTGTGCTAATGACTGTTTTTTTACTCTGTTATAATGCACAACATTTAGCTGATGCAGTTCCTTATTTAGCTTGTTATCACATGGCTGTGAATTGATTTAAAAGTTCCTAAGGAAATCTAGCAAAATACAATGCTTCACTACAAAGATTGAAGCCGCATACACACGTGCAATTCTTGTCGTTGGAAAGGATCTTTCACGATCCTTTCCAACGATAAGAACCGCAGATGCATGAACGAGTGCTGTACATACATCACCGTTCTGCTCTATGGAGAGGGGAGGGGGAGAGCGACGGAGCGGCACCCTGCTGCGCACTCTCCCCCTTCCCTAGCAATAGGATCGTTCATCGTCCGTGGATCCGTCAGGACGGATCCACGGACGATGAACAACCTGGGCTGTACACACACCAGATTCTCGCCTGATATCTGGCCGATGCCGATTATGGGGCGAGAAAAATTTGACGTGTGTACGTAGCTTAAAAGAGCCAACAGGATACCAATGGTCACTTGCTCTAAAGCAAAGATTGTGACAAGTATTGTATTAGTATATAATGATAAAGTAATAAAGATTGAATCCATAGAGGGGGAGTATAAAATCTGTAGCAAACATAGAAGACTTTGTCATGCTAAAATTATAGGAAATCTATTAGAAAACTTTTGGTTACCATGAATACATCTCATTCTGCACAGTGCAGTGCAACCATTTTGGCAGTAGCCTGATATTGGCTCTTTATTGTGTCGCACATAATATCTGTTCGTGTTTGATCAACATTTATGATTGTTCCAGGAAAATTCATTCAAAAGGTGGAGGCAGAGAGTGACAATTCAACACTAAATAGAAACCCTCATTGTTTACCTAAGGCTAATAGATGTGAAAAGGAAACACCTTTAAGATACACAGTCCATCTGCTTGCTTTTTATTCTACATTACAGAGAGGATCCATCTTTGTATTCTAACCTGTGTAGAGAGAGTATAGTAGTTGTATTGTCCAAGTCACTGCACTGAAATAGGTATGAAGTTCAGGACACTTAATGTCTCTCCAACATTTTAATCTTCATGCTTGTTTCTGGTCGGACACTCTTAAAGCATTATAAAACTAGTATTCCTAGAAGGAAATCAGCTACTTGTCCCCAAGACCACAAAACTCCTTGTACAACCTCTTATGATCTCTAGTCTGGAATACTCTAACCTCCTCCTCCCTGGTATTCCACTAAGCCATCTCTTTCCTCTACAATCTATTATGAACGCTGCAGCCAGACTCATCCATCCTTCCCACCACTCCTCTTCTGCCACATCTCTTTGCTGTTCCCTTAATTGAATCAAATTCAAGTTCCTGTGCTTTGCCCTTAAATCCCTCCACAGTTTTGTCACACTTACCTTTCTGCGCTGATAGAAAAATACTCCCCCAGCCGCTCTCTTCACTCCTCCAATGACCTACTAATGACTTCCTCACTCATAACCTCCTCACACGGACTGCTCCAAGACATTTCTAGAGCTGCCCGACTCTCTGCAATGGTCTTCCTCATCGTATTCAGCTTGTTCCTCCTTTCTGCTCATTTAAAAGAGCACTCAAAACCCATTTTTTCCAACTTGCCTACCCGTCTTCTTCTATCTTTTAAAACCCTTACTACTTTCCACTACTACATACCTCCCTTCCTATTGTGTGATATTTCCCCCACCTCCTAGATTGTAAGCTCCTCAGGGCAGGGTCCTCTCCTCCTGTAACACTGTCTGTATACGTATATTTGCAACCCCTATTTAATGTACAGTGCTGCATAATATGTTGACGCTGTATAAATCCTGTTTAATAATAATATTATTAATGATAATAATAATCAGCAGTGTGGTGGGCCCAGTATTTCTCCTCTGTCTGTTATGCATTTTGTGTTATATGCATCTGTGCCTTTAAATGATTTACATCCAGCCACATTCATTTTAGTGTTGGCACGGCCAAAATCACTCCAAGGCTTAGTCTACACAGACGTTCTCCCCAGCGTTTAACCTGAGGCTTTTAAAGCCCATGTCTGAAATCCCCATGCATTCCAAATGGGCTAATCTACACCAGGACGTTTCCTTGAGGCATGATTATGAGCTTTATCTTAAACGTTGCTTGCAACGTTTAAAAAATGAAAACGCATGGTTAAAGCTGGAAAACGCCCAAAAACCCGGGTAAACGATTTCATTGACTTCAATGGTATGTTTTAAGCACTAAAAGCGTAAACCCGTTAAAAACATGAGAAAACGCAGCATAGGCGTTTTCCAGCATTTTAAAGCTTACCTAATAAAAGTAATAAATAAAATATTAAATAATAAAAGTGTTTAAAAAACGCAATAAAACTCCATAGGAACGTTTACATGTGTTTTTAAAAACGTCCGTGTAGACCCAACCTAAAGAATCTACCTGCTTACTACAAAAAGAAAAAAAAAAAACATGTGTATAAATATTATTTATTTATTTTAAAGCACTAGATTTTTTTTGTCCTTGTTTATTTAAATGTTATTTATGTGTTTTAAGGACCTGTGTATAACATTTACATATTGATTTTGGCATTTGTTTGGGGAGGATTTTGAGTGTCTGAATTTTTGATCAGGATGTTATTGAGCTGTGTTTTGTATTACTCCCTACAGATTAGTGTGAATGCACATCTAATGTATCTAAAACTGTTTCCCAAACACAATTTATTTCCCTGTCAATTGTTTCTGGGTTTGAAGCCATTGTACACTAGTACTAATGGATTTGATTGTATTGAAAGGATAGATTGCAGAACATCTCCCCTGCTGATTGTTACATAGATCAGTTGATTTATGCCAAGCTCACAATGGCTGATTTTTAAATCCAATCAGTAATCCAACAAAATCATTCAATTGCAGGAATCTGAAGTGAAAAGCACACCAATCACCAGTGTTGTTTAATGGAGGATTCAGCTAATCTGAAATAGAACTCCTATTTGTTGGATCATCCTTAGCATGGTTCTTTGGTTCACCCTATTACACGAACGATCAGAATATCATACATGTGTGTGCCATGTTCTGGGACGGACAGGCAGGTTGGTTTCAGATTGATAAATCCAATGCACCAGATGATAAAGTACAAAAAAGTGCATTTCTGCTTGCTTGTGTAATAAACCCAATGATTCATATTTTTTACCTTGCAGTTACCCTGTATATGCGTTTTTCAGTTCACTACCATATCAGCTGTGTGTTGATCTGGATTGGCACCTTAATGCACCAATATTTACTTATCTGTGCCTTGTGGTATACAGGTGCATTTAAAGAATAGGGGTCAATTGGATAAAAAAAATGAATAGGTTAACTTACATGGGCATGCTGTAAAAGAATATCAAAATCCTTTTTTGTCATTGTCACCTTTTAGTGACCACCTACTGTAAGTGACCCCAGCACACAGCCATCTGCAGAGTATTCCAGTATACCGAAAAACTTTTGATTATAAAAAAAAATTCATAGGCAGTACTAGACATCTAAACAGAATGGTTACAGTCAGCCCTGGTCAGAAATGATCAGTAAATTTGTGACATTGCATGAGGATAGAGTAAAAGAGCTCTACTAACAGTTGTGTGCATTTCTTTCTTAGCCATCATACATATTTTTCTATGTGTGCAGCTAAGATGTTCATAAATATATTTACTATTGGACAGCTGCTGTAGATGGGGGAGGGAGAACAGGATCCCTCTTTTGTCTGTCATTTCCAAGGAATTCCAAATATTAGGGACGTTTAATGTCTGTCAGAATCCCTGCAGTCTTATGTGAGATTCCTAATAAGGAAGATCTGTCCAGGCGATGCAAGCTGGAGTCTCGGCATCATCTGCGTGGTTTAAACTCAAATCCTTTTACCTTTTTCACCCTTCCGATGTGGTTACAAGGCTGAGGGCAGAAACAGATGACGTGCCATATTCAAAGCGTTTGGCGATGCGAATGCTGCGCACTTCTATTGGATTGCAGTGATTTTTGAAAGGTGAGAGGGAGGGGAGTAGATGCCATATTTATCCCGTAGTGTTATAGCAGAGTGGTATCAGACATAGTCCAGAACAGCTTTCCTACATGTGTTCTCCTAGGAGCACCCAGACTAACAGCAGGTACTGAGAATGTATTTTCTTGTGTTTTATTTCAGGGTACAGTGTGCAGATTCCGGGCAGAACTAGTGGTATTAAAACTCACGTCTGTCCGGAGTATATATTGTCTTCATTCACATTTACCATTTATAGTATGTGAATGTTAGTTGTTATACATGTTTTCTGAACTTTCTGATTGACTGACCTGAACTAAAGCTAGGTACACACTTCCAATAACTATCATTAGAAAACGAACGATTACGACCGATCAAGGATAATGCACGAATGTATTTCAACGATCGTATTGTGCACAGTTCTGTACATACTGTAACCATACGATTGTTCAAATATAAACCACCAATAGTGTACACACGCTAGAAACAATCATTTGAACCATGCAGGGAGTGACATGTAAAGGGGAAAGTGTATTGCAGAAACATGCACTATCACTGAACGACTGTACACACGATAGATAGTTAACGATCGTCGGCCAATCAAATCTGCCGTGACGGTCGATCATTTCCAACGACAATCCTCGTTCGTCGGCGTAGTTGATCACCTTTTTCTGAATGATTTTCCACCGATCGGTCATTGGTTGTTCATTTCTAACGATAATTATTGGAAGTGTGTATGGAGCTTAAGTGTAAGAATTGGGTTCAGAACAAATCAAGTCCTAAACGACATACTTGTTAATGTCACTAAAAAGCCAGAGGATCAGCATGGCAGCCAGACATATAACATTGTCATCAGTGGCAGCCCCAATCATGCTGCTATGATAGGCTTCCCATACAGATTCATAACATGGCTATAGACTGGGTTTCATTAAAAGTTGTGGAGTTTTTCCAGTTTTTCTCTTTTCATCTGCTGGGATTTGTCTATGATACAGAAAGTGGATGTGATTTACCTGTACATTGTGCAGTCTGATACTTTCAGGAGTCTGATACTTTCACTAAGGTCTGATGTCCTTAGCATTGAAATTGTTATCATACTAAAGCAGGAATACTAAAATGGCTGTGGGGGACAGTGACATAATTAAGGGAAGCTTTTTTACAAATCTATAAAAAGTTTCAACAACTTTTAAAAGAAAAAATGAGCCTGGAGTTGGACTTGTTAAGACTTGGAGATTTGAACAAAGATAGTTTTGTATCACTGGATTCAAAAAGAATTTCGTGCAATGCTTTATCACCAAAGGTTACCACAAAGCAAACATAAATATACATTCAAACTGTGGAGAATGTTTGTATAATCTGTGTCAGTAACAGCCTTTTTTTTTTTTTTTTCAAAATAGAAACCTATTAGTATTCATTGATCAGTTGTACAAGAAAACTACCTTACATATTGAGAAACATAGGATTGCTTGTGATAGCTTAAAGATTATTTGAGAACATTCTAGTTTTTTTGAGCACAAGCTACAGCCTGTGTAATTGTTGCTATCCCTTTTATCTGTAATTTGGCATTGATCCATGAGTACCGTACAGCTCTAATTAGCTGCATGTAGACAACAGGGAGCCTTAAAAATGTTTTGTAACCTGGTAGGCCACAACTTGTTCTCGCTGGGTTTTTAAAGACCAGTAAATGATGGCCCTAAGTAATGTATGTTTAACAGTAAATCAAAAGTTGTGTAATATCTTCTTTTTAAGCACTTGTCTGTATAAAATAGTTTTTGTACAGGTGTGTGTTTCAGACGCCATGGCATGGCGTTGTGCAAGTTAGAGATTGGGTTCCATTAAAAACACACAAATGAAAGCATGTAGCCTGTGTGAAATATATCTAGTTTATTAAAGTAGAACCATAGCCTGATGCAAAGCTAAATTATAAATGCTTCATGTTTGTCCTAAAAACTGTGCAGAGCCCCACAAGTACCCATTGAGCTTGCCAATGAAGTCCATCTAATGTAGCTCTCTGTGATGGGGTGGCAACAGGGCTGCATCGCTCCTGGATTTAGAGCATGATCTGTACACTCTTGTAGGTTGTGTCTGCTTCCACTACTGTGGGATGAGAAAATGTTTTTGGGTTGTGGCTATGATCATTCTCATTACTGATTCACATCTTGTAGGTCATATGGCACCTGGACACACCTAGTCTTGTCCACTGCCATCTGGGTGACCACACAGCCTATAAATTCCTCAGTGTGTGCTAGGGGAGACAAATGGAGGAAGATATGGCTCAGTCAGGGAAGGTAAAGGGATTTTATTTTGTGTGGTTTACAAGGACTCTGCTTCACATAATACCTGGTCTTGGTACTCATTTATACAGTCATACAGCAGTCTTTAGTTGTACTTTGAAAAATAGGTATGGTTCTGTGATGATTGCCAATAAATGAGATGATTACTGTATACTGTTACTTTTCCACCTTTGATGTTACTTGTGTAATACCTTAGTGAGTAATTGTTCACTTCTTTTACTATATATCCAATAATTTTGGAATTACAAATAAAAAAATAGGTATCCTGTTACAGAAGTATATCCACAGAAGTATATCCAAAGATTTTTGCCATAATCTGCAACTATTGAGTTTCTGCATCTACCTTTAGAAGATGACAACAATTCAGATCTACCGGATCCTTTTAATTTCCCTGGTTATGGCTCTGCTTGCATTTATAAAGCAGAATGCAGATCCCTGTCAATATTCCAGTATTAAAATTTACATTAAAAAGCTTTTAAAATTTCTGTGATAAGCAAAGATTAGGTTGCAATGAAATATTAGCTTGTTTTAATGTTGTATTCTTTCTTGGACACAGATTCAGCTGTAAATGCATCACAAACAGGCCTCCCAGGATGAGGAAAACAAGCAGGAGTGCAGGCTCCGTTCCCAAAGTACCTGCCTCAAATAAACCACAGGGCACTGAAAGAGCAAAATCCGAGAGCAACGCGCCTACTTCATCCAAAATATCCCGCCCAGGATCATCCTTGTCAAAGGTAAAATAATAAGCTTTGGTCATGTTATAAGAAAGAGTGTTCTGTAATGAGATTATTATTATTATTTAGATTATTAAACAGGATTTATATAACGCCAGCATATTACGCAGCACTGTACATTAAATAGATTAGATTGTTTAGTTAAGCTACCATTTGCAATTATAGCTGTTACCTGTCACACCTGAGGATCCTGATTTCTAATTCTTAGAACCAATGCTAGTTCAGAACAGGTATATCGCTAGATTTCTGAAATCGCTCTGTAATTGCTCTGTAAACTAGTAACTGGCACTACTTTCATAGGCTGAATTGCCTCTATCGTTGTCTGGGATCAATAATTGTAATGGCCATCCTCAATGGATCTGCCTAAATGGGACATGTCATTTTTACTCATTTCAAATGACATTTCTCTCGGCTTGATGTATGACCAATCAGATACTCTAGTAATTGTACTGGTTGTAGTAACTTGCTGAAAAGAAAACACGTGCCTTACTATGATGTAATGATGATTATACCGTTATGCAGTTTTTCCTCCCCTGTGCAAACATTCTGGACACAAGCGCTTTCTTCATGGATTTCCCTCCCTCTGTGTACAAAAAAGTGTCTCTTACTAGATGATGGCATGAAATATTTATGTTCTGGTCAATATGTGTTACAGCAGGACTTCCCCACCCATGGGGTGAAAACAGTTTACCCGTGGCTTTTTGGCTTGTTTGCAGTTCTTCTGCAATTTGCTTTGCTGCCTAAGCTACACAGAAAATATTGAACAGGCACATAGATTGTTTTGCTAGTACTGGGATTTTTTTTCACTACACCAGTTGAAGAATCTGCGTGCCCTTTCGCTCCTTCCTGTGCAACATTGCAGTTCCCATGTGACTGAGAAAATATAGCCAGATGCTATTGGGAAAAGGCTTTGCCTGGGGAAGGTCCTTGTAGACAACTATCAGAAACAGATTGTATCCATCACACTAATGGAAGGCCAACATCATCTAGTTAAGTGACCCCGTTTGTACAGTCAAAATGGGGAAAATGCAGAGGCGGTTATGTTTAGAAAATGTTGCTTGTGTCTTTTTAAATATTACTTTACAAGCTGTAGCGGTTTGTGGCACAGTAGCTGATATACAAAGATGGTGATTATCATTTATTTCCAAAGTCTGTGTAAAGAGAAACAACTTATTTATATGTATTTACATACAAGTGATTTTGTTCAACTCCTAAACAAGAAAAATTGTTTGTCAAACATCCTGTTTCCATAAATAAATAACGCATGTAAACCAGGAGCAGTACATCAACCAATGACAAATATAGCTCTGTGTAAGAAGGGGTCAGACCCGCCTCATTATTACAAATCTGTCATTAATATTGCTGAACATTTTTCCAGAAATGCTGTTTCCAAAGAGTCCCAGCTTTCTGGTTTTATTGTAGCTGACTTTCCATATATGCTCATGCTGTTTTATGGTCCTCCTTAACAGCTTTTTGGCTCAAGTCACCCTTGTTAACTTTCCCCCTCTTCTCTGGTATGTATTCTATAAACTTTCACCTGCACACCCCCTCTACCCATGAGATGTGTTTTTTTTAATGGTCTATTCAAACAATTTACAATGCATGAAGTTACCAAGTAGCATAGAAAATCCTGCATTGTCATAATTTTTTTTTATTATTAAAAAATAGTTGCATTGAACCTTTTGAGCACTTTTTATAACATTGTGTACTTAATGCACGCTTTTTAAAATTTCCTTGGTTTTCCTGCACGGTGCACATGCCACTAGATGGTGCTCCTACTATTTTTTTAAACCCGGTATATTCTGGAGTGTTTTGTATGTCTGTACATGAGCGCATACTACTGTATGTACATACAGATCCCTGAAACAGATTGTGTGTGGTTGATGTCTACACATATCTTTTTAATTGGTCTCAATGGTGGGGGGGAAAGTGGCATGTTTTTATTTTTTTATGCAGGCAACAAGTGTATGTTCACAACACTGCAAAATTCCCTATTAATATTGTAAATGTAGGATTTAACAATAAATAAATAAACCTATTCTACAACCTACAAAAGGTATAAACAGAAAATTACGCTATTTGGTATAAAAGGTAGTTCATTGTAAAAAAAAAAAAAATCTTATGCAATAGCACAGCAAAAAAACAAAGTCCTAAAGCATCAATAAACTCTCTCTAAGTTAGACATTTCCTAATTTATTATCCAGGAGTCTTAGCAGAAGGACAAAGAAAAAGGCTGTGTTTAAACCATTAAACGTTCAAGGCCAAGCAACTTGCCTATGCACAAAAGTGCAATTACTGCTGTGCAGAAAATTGTCCAAAGCATTGTCCAAAATTGAATTGTTTACCTGAAACACAGAAGGCAGCTTGTTTGCTGATGTCTTGTAGGGCAAAACAGGGGTAAGTGTCTGTAAGCAGCTGTGAGGATTGATGCAGGTTTGTAGTTACATTTCTGCACATAGAATTGGAGTTTTGGCCAGAATGAATGTTCTCTCTAATTCTGCCAAATACGGGTACAATACCATTATATCATCATGCAATACTATCATGGAGGCAGGAGGATTAAGGACTTAACAAAGTTAAACCAAAGTTATAATGAACTATCATCAACAAAATGACCAAGCAGCAGTCCTGTAATGTCCTGTAAGATGGTATGTCCCCTAGAGAGCCCGGATCTCAACATCATTGGGCCAGTCCCGAATTACACCAAGGGAAAGAATTAACTGACAGCCTAAATTCACCAAATAGCAGTGGTTTGTTCTCTAGATCAGCGGTCCCCAACCTGTGGAGAAAATTTTGGTGGACTGCAGCTCTGTCCGGTGCACCCCCCAGCAGAGTCAGGAGAAGGCCCCGGATAGGGGGGCTGCACTGGACAGAGCCACGGACCATGTCTCTCCTATGCAGTGGGCATGGGAGAGACACAACCCACCCACTCTCCCATTGTAAATATTGGTTTGATTAAAATTTATTTTGTTTATGCTCTTTGTAGGTTGACAATAAATAAAAACAAAATGTAATTGTTGCCTTCAAATTTTACTCAAACAATGTACGAAGGGGTGCAAATATATTTTATTTTGTGTCTTTATATTTTTGTTTGACACTGTAGAAATATTGCTGTCATTTGGGGTGCTTTGGTTTCTGAGTTGCTAAGTTGTTAGCCTAACCATCTCCCTTTCCTTCCTCAAGTATTGCATGGCTTGGGTCTGATGCCCTGTTCACATCAGTGTGCAAAATTCACACTGCAGCACTGCTTCAGAAAATAGAATGAATTCAACAGTTTGCATGTCTTTTGGTACTGTTCAACAAAAGGCATCTTCAGGAAAATGCCCTGTGCTGCACTCCGCGATCTGCTGGAATCGCATGAGCATGTGCACCTTGACATTTACTGTAACAATAAATTATTAAGTATAAATGTTTTTTAGAATGATATAGGAAGCACCTCTAAAAAAAAGGTAGACCGATCTTTAAGAAGTGGTCATAAATAAATTGTACAGTAAACATATATTGTATTGGGATAGGTGTTTGTGGAAAATATGGCTAAAGAGATATTTCCATAATGGGTCACAATGGGATGAATATAGCAGTTTTGTCCAACATAAACCTTTAAAGAGAATAAGTCACAGATCTACCGTATTTATTCGAGTATAACGCGCAAAATTTTATACCAAAAAAAGAAATCAAAGTTTGGGTGCGCGTTATAAACGAGGGCTGGGGTGGCAGTGGCGGCCCGGCCATTGAGGGCGTACGCGAATTGTGAGTTTGCACTGCGCCTTTTCCGGGCTGCAGCCACTCACTGTACGCGACGCGGTGACGTTTTTTTTTCCTTCGCCCTCGCGTACAGTGAGCGGCTGCAGCCCGGAAAAGGCGCAGTGCAAACTCACAATTCGCGTACGCCCTCAATGGACCGGCCGCCACTGCCACCCCAGCCCTGCCAACCCCGAATTGGGTTTGCCGCTTCATTTCCTCGCCCACACGTTACGGTAAGCATTGCCGCTAATTTTATTTCGGTATTGTGTTTATATCAGTTTAAGTTGTTAATAAATGATTTTTATCATGGCCGCACGTGTTCAATAATATTTTTTGTCAATTAAAATGCTTGGTGTAAACAAAATTTTATACCGATGTTTAATCGAAAATTAGGGGTGCGCGTTATACACGAGTGCGCGTTATACTCGAATAAATACGGTAAATGCTCATGTAAGTCCTAAATTGTTTAAACATCTCTTTGATGTATGTGGTATTTTGCCCCTTGTTGACCATAACATTTTTAGCCTGAGTTGGTCTCTTGCCTTGCACCTGAATACTAGATAGCTGGTGACCTGTCAGCCACCTGGATCTAAACAATTTAGGCAAATTACTTAAAGCTAAGTAAGAAGGAAAAACATTCCATCAATGTATCAATGAATGCTATCACAGCTGCTTATAACAGAAACACATCTTGACAGGTTTGCTATGTAGGACAGCAAGGATTTATGTTACCGTATAACAGATTGTTCCTGAAGAATGACCTTTATTGCAGCATTGTTTAATGAAAGTGGTAAAATACCAATAAATATATCAAATTTTATTAGGTGGGTTTACATCTACTTTTATTACAAAAATCTGTTAACTGGGACCTTTAAAAAAGAACCAGTTACAAAAGAAAGTACCCTTTGCCATAGCAAGGTTAGAAATGTTGCATTCCTGTTACATTTTTCCAAATATTACAATGTTTCTTATTAGTTTTTTATTGTTTTTAGGCCAAGAGTAATGATGATCTCCTGGCTGGTGTGCCACCCACAAGCAACAGTGTAAAGGTGAAGAAGAGCAGTGCTGCAACCAACGCTAGTTCTGGAGCAACAATGAGTGGAACAGATGGAAGAGCAAAAAGCAGTGCAGGTAAATGTATACATCTTCAAAAAATAACTCTTAAAGCACTTTACTCTTGTATACCCCTGAACTGAATTTGTATGAAACAATTTACTGATTTGTGGAATACCAGGCCCTGTAAGGTTGCTTACTCTAAGTTTTCTTTTCCCATGTTGATGTTTGGCAGATTATTATGATTTAGTCAATCAAACCAAGTTATGCTCAGATAACTTTAAGATTGAAGTAAATATTTGTGTGTGGTGGTTATTTTAGAAAAAAATACTTATAAGAGCCCTGCCACCTCTATTTGGAAACTGTAAATGGACAGCAAGTATGTTACTGTATAGATATTTAACATCTCTTCCAAACAGGTGCAGTAGAAAGCCATGGCAACTTGGTAAATGGTAACTTTTTTATGCAGCCATTGTGAAATATTGTTTTTTGATCCCATTTCTGCTCTAAGGTCTGTTTGATTATATGCAAAATAAGGTGGAACTAAACCTTAAATTGCAAGCCAGGTGGAACTAACCCTTAAATTGCAAGCCAGGATCTTTAATCTGAGCATCTTTTCATGGTTGGCCATCTCAAATCGCCAGGCCAGAATGAGATAACTTCTGCATACTTATTTTTATAAAGCTTCAAAATACAAGGCCAGCAGTCTGCCGCACATCCACTTCATGTTTGGTATGTGTAAATTCTTTAAGCATGAATATTCTGGACACATTCTTAGTTATATGCTGATTTGTAAAATAATATTGTTAAACCTAAGTGTCTCTTGAGATTTAGTGTTGCTGTGTTTGTTTCATACAGGCAGCAACTCCATCAGTAAAAGAAGTAGCTCATCTGGGGCAAAGGAAGCGGGATCTTCCCGGGAAAGAGTCAGAGAGAGATCTCGTTTAAATGCTATCAAGAAACCACAAGGATCTGGTGTTAATGCAGGAGAGGTAACAGCCCCCACTAAACGATCTCGAGCTCGTGCAGAGTCTGATGTTCTTCGTATGAGCAAATCCAAATCAGATAACCAGATCAGTGATCGCGTTGCTCTTGAAGCCAAGGTGAAGGACCTGCTTAGTCTTGCCAAAAACAAAGATGCTGAGATTTTGCTTCTCCGTACAGAGCTAAGGGATATCAAATCACAGCTTGGACTTGACATTTCTGACAAGAGTTCTGAAGATCCCCCTGTTTTGCAGTTACAAGAACAGAATGCTGTTGTGCGGGAAGAACTCCAACAGCTGAAAAATGAGAACAGAATGCTTAAGGATCGGCTAAATGCATTGGGTTTTTCATTGGGTCAACAAGTTGATGTTACAGAGAAGCTTTACTGTTACCAACCCATGGATATGGCTGCTGGCAGCCACAGTGACTGTGGAGGGGGCACTTTAGCTTCATCTGTGGAGGGCTCTGCTCCTGGGTCCATGGAGGACCTTTTGAGCCAGGATGAGAGCACACTGACTGGTGAAAGGAGGAGTAGTTCTATGGATAACTTAGATAGTGAATGCAGTGAGGTTTATCAGCCACTCACATCTAGTGATGATGCTTTGGATGCCCCATCTTCATCCTCTGAATCAGAAGGTCTACCAAGTACTGAGCGTTCACGAAAAGGTAGCAGTGGCAACGTGAGTGAGGTGTCAGTAGCTTGTCTGACGGAGCGTATTCACCAAATGGAAGAGAACCAACATAGCACAGCTGAGGAGCTACAAGCCACTCTTCAGGAGCTGGCTGACTTGCAGCAAATTACACAGGAGCTAAATAGTGAGAATGAACGGTTGGGTGAAGAAAAGGTCATTTTAATGGACTCTCTTTGCCAGCAAAGCGACAAGTTGGAACTGTTCAGTCGCCAATTGGAGTACGCACGAGCACTCCTTGATGAGCACCATGTACAGTACTCTCTGGATGAGGACCTTAAAAGTAACCGTCACTTAGAGCTTGAGCAGCGATACATGGAATTGGTTGAAAGTAGCCGCTTTGAACGAGAGCAGTTGTTGGGTGTCCAACAGCACTTGAGCAACACTCTCAAGATGGCAGAACAAGATAACAAGGATGCTCAAGATGTGATTCGAGCACTCAAAGAGCGGAACCACCATATGGAGCGTATTGCTGAAGCTGAACAACATGCAAAGCAAGCATTAGCAGCCACTCTAGAAGAGTATAAAGCATCCCTTAATACAGAGCAGGCTGAATGTACCCGTCTTAAGTCTCAATTGGAGCAAGAGAAACAACGAGTGGCAGAACTGTACTCTATCCACAGCTCAGATGATGCAACTCACATCCAGAACCTACTGGAAAGTGTGCGTTCTGATAAAGAAAAAGCAGAAGCTCTGGCAGGGAACTTGCAGGAGGAGTTGCTGCATGTACAGAGTGATCTCAGACGTATGCAAGATGCCTTTGATAAGGTAAAAATGTTATTACTGAGTGATATACACAAATTACAATGTGAAATTGTTTATTGGAGTGCCTCTGTCAGATCTTAGTGTAAATTGTTATATTTAGGTAACATGGTGTATGCTTGCAATAGAATTTGACTTTTTCTTATGAATGTCTTTAGCTGGAAGATGAATACAGAGTATTCCGTGAAGAAGCACAAAAGCAGGTGTCAGAATTGACCCTGGCACTTGATAAAGTAAGGAGTGAATTGGAGGAAAAGGAGACGGAGCGCAGTGATATGAAGGAGACCATATTTGAACTGGAAGATGAAGTGGAACAGCACAGAGCTGTGAAGCTGCATGACAACCTCATCATATCTGACCTGGAGAGTAAGTAGTGTTCTTGCTTGCAAATATGAAAAGATACATCATTCACAAGCTTACTTCCTTTTCACTCTAATCCTATGAGAAACCATTAAAACTTTTAATACCTTCTGAATGACTGACTGGCTAATTGCATATATATTTGAGATAATGCAAGACTTGCAGAAATGCATTTTTTTTACCTGGCTTGGATAAGCATAAATCTGAATATTTTCACTTGTAACATTTATTTAAAGTGGCCCCCTCCTCTTCTGTCTTTATTACCGCAGCAGTAAAGACAGAGTGGGAGCGCAGAGCCTGATGGGATTTGGCTGCTGCTCCTGCTCATGAGGATCTTAGGCATGCACAGAAGAAGCTTTTTCTTCAATGGGGGTAAAAAAAAATGCCGATCTCACAGATGAGCAGTGGATCAGCACACCCCACCCCCAACCCATTTACCGCAGGTTATGTAAGCAGAAGGCAGAAAAAGTGTAAAAAAGAATGGTGCTTCTTCCGCATTAGGACGAAGACGTTTAACTGGACATCGTGGGACCCAATCCCGGAAAGCTCTGGAGAGATCTGCAGAGGTAAAGGTGACTTTTTTTTAAAGTTCTGCATTAAGGGCATTTTTTATAAACCCTACATTTTTAGCTGCTGTGTTTTTCAGGCCCTTATAAAAGCAGAATTTTCATTAGAAATGACTTTTTGGCTTAATACTGTGATCCACTTTGTTTTGTATTTATTTTTAGTACCTTTTAATTGATATTTTTCTTTTTGCCTAGTTGATCACTGACATGTTAATCCTGTAACCCCCTGAGATACCTAGAAATCCCAGGAGGCGGCAGGTACCACACCAGCAAATGACCCATTGTCAGTGCTTGTTCTGTACGTGTGAGATCTGGAGCCTTGTCATCAGGGGCCAGGTGCAGGAGACCAGGAAGATACTGTGACTGGAAAAGCGGTGTAGGACATGACATAAGGCGGCAGGGTTGTGAAAAACAAGATAGCATAGGATTTGGTTGGGGTATAAGTGTGTTGATTTAGAACAATAAAGCAATGCAGTGAAGCACATTTTATAAACCAAAGCAAACGGGTTCAAGGTCCACATTAACTACTACTGGTGCATGTACAGTTGCCTACTTTGTAATTGATCAAGGTAACCAGCAGGTGGCACTGTGTGTAAAGATTGAACATTTAGTTTCTAGTTTGGCTTAAAATTAGGTTTCAAATATATATTAAAAAGGTATTAAATGCAGATGCCTTATAGATCATTGTTGTATTTTTTCTGAAGTCCGAACCAGCTTACCATCAATAGTTTAAAAAAAAACTAACACAAGTACTCAAAACTATGATCAACATTTGTGTTATTGTTTGAGTCTGAGCACTTTAAAACAGAATATTTGGTTGCTGGCTGTGTCCTACTGTGCTCATTCAAGAGTTCTTCTTTACATGATACTAATGATGTGCAGGCACATTTCATAAAGTTGATTTCACTGGTAAAAGGTAGATGTAAAATTGAAGGTATAATCCTAAAACCTCTGTATTTAGGCTGCCCGCCAACTTTTCAAGTTATTGTAAACAAAAATTAAAAAGTCAATAAAAATAGTATTGTGACTAGAATTGCTGGGGTTGTCAGGGAACATCTGGGAACATGTCCTCGGTGAAAATATTTTAAGAATCATGTTGTTTTTTTTAAGCTGCTTGCCAATTTAAAAGCACACTGCAAAGCAACTAAACATAGTATTGTGTCCAAAATTGCTGGGGGTGTCCAGGGACTCAAATGAACATACCCGAAATGTAAATAGTTTAATTCTTTACTAAAAAGCATGCTTTTTTTTTTTTTTTAATGCATTTGTCTATAAAGGAAAAGGGGAGGGGGGGGGGGACAATATATATTATCAAAAAAAGTGGGCCCTCAGATCAACTATATGAAGAAATTAGTCCAGATTTGTCCATATACCTGGGTCCTAAGTGAATAAACACATCCAGTTTCAGAGATGAAAATCACTCATCTGAATTTGACGCAAAGACAACTAGAAAAATGAAATGTAAATCGGACGTTTTGGTAGGGACATGTGTCTTTGTGCATGTGTCCAAAAAAAAAAAAAAAAAATTTGATTTATGCTTTATTTACTGTAATCCTGCGTATGTAGTAAATTTACTTATCTTCAAGTCTATTGTCCTAATTACAGTGTTTCTGAAGTGACAGCAGTTTATAATGACATGGTTACAAACGGTCTTTAGATGACATCCTGTCCTGTACGTGCCATTTGCCTTCAGCTCCTCTGTCTCCGTGGCTGAAACAATGTTTGCAGCTTCAACAACATTTGTCATCGCCAGGCAGAAATGTTACCCTTAGGAGGTGTTAAGGCCGTACTTATCAAGTCATGTTTCACATGTGGCCCCTAGTTTAAATGTTAATATTTTTTCCTATTTCCTTTTACACCTTTGTCTTTATAAATCTATCCCCAGGGTATTACCCTTGCAAAGCCATAAGTGCAATAAGTGCATCATGTATATTAATTCATTGTTGTGTGCAACCCCTACTTGATTTTTTCCTTTTGCAATACAGATACTGTAAAAAAGCTGCAGGATCAGAAACATGACATGGAGCGTGAAATCAAAATATTGAACAGGAAGCTGAGGGTAAGGACACCATCAATTTTGTGTGAGGTTAATGTTTGAAGTGTCCATAGATAGTATTTTGGCTGATTACTCTTGATTTATGTGACATTGTAGCTGTCTGTCAAGCACCTCAGTCTGCAGTTTAATAAAATCTGAATTGATCTCAAATACCGCTACCTTGAATCATTTGGTGGAGTTCTTTCTAAAAGAACAGCTCATAAGTGATGATATTTTTCTAATTACAAGCAAATAGATATGTCCACCTGCAAGGTCCATCTCTTACTCATTTTTTTTCTATACTTGAACCTAAAAAGGGTCATACAGCTTAATGGCCAGATCAGTCCCATTTTATCTGTCCAATTACGTGTTGTTATTGTTCTTACTGCACCCGATACATCATGCTCTCTCTGTGAGCTTTGGCATACTTTTCAGCATAGCATTCCTATGGTTTTAAATGTGATGATCCATCAACATGATCATATCTGTTATAAAGACAATGAAAAAGAAAATATTTAAAAAATAGTTTTGCCCAGTTTTATCAACACCTGTAGCCCAATCCAGTAAACCAGGCACTGTTCTACATTGGCCTTTACATTGCAGCCCAATTTAGCTGTAGCTATTTTGGTTGGGTCTGGACTTTCATGTGACCAAATTTCTTGGTACTGACACTGTTGTCCTATCATGGTCAAGGACGGAAATGGGTTGTTTATAAAATTGTTGCTGCCTGCTTTACTAGGTGTTTCTATTAATGGTGTGTTTTACACTACGGTTCTAATGGTTCTCAATGTGATGGTTATCCCAGGAGGAATCTGCTGAATGGCGCCAGTTCCAAGCTGATTTGCAAACTGCTGTTGTAATTGCTAATGACATCAAGTCTGAGGCGCAGGAAGAAATTGGAGAACTTAAACGGCGGCTGCAAGAAGCACAGGAGAAGAATGAAAAGCTTAACAAGGAACTGGAGAATGCCACATCTCGCAAGTAAGAACGCTAGTATAGTAGCAGATCAATATCATTTGCTAGTATAGCAACAAGGAAACGTCCTTGTGTGTTTAACTTTTGACTTATTTAATTTTTTATGGCTCTCTAGGCAGGAGGAGGAGCGCGGTCGTGTCTATAATTACATGAATGCTGTGGAGAGGGATCTTGCTGCTTTGAGACAGGGAATGGGTCTTAGTCGCAGGTCTTCCACCTCTTCTGAGCCCACACCCACTGTCAAGACCCTCATCAAATCCTTTGATAATGCATCTTCTCCAGGTAATAATACAAAAGGTTTTATTTCAATTTAGTTCAGAGTTCTCTGAAATCACTACAGAAAATCATATTTCTTTGTTTTTTAGCCCCCACTCCTGCATCCGCTGTGGCAGTAGCAGCTGCAGCAGCAGCAACAACAACCACAATTCCCCGCACACCTCTGAGCCCCAGCCCTATGAAGACCCCACCTGCTGCTGCTGTGTCCCCCATGCAGGTATCTACAGGACAGTCATTTATTGAATATTTCTGTGTCCTGTGTACAATAAGTATGATTATGTATCGGTACATTTCTTAAAAAAAAATCCTGAAAAGGTTTTTTGCTTGGTTATTAAAAGTGTGCATTTAGGATCTTGCTATTTGCTAGGCTGTCTGCTAATAGACAATAGTCATATTTGAGAAATGTCTGACAAAGGAAGTGCACATTTAGTGCTTTAGAATAGAGAATGGATATTAAAGCCTTTCCTCCATACCAAACTTGTTGTATAGACGTTTCCTTTAGTATCATTCGGGCATTTTTCTCCATTTTGTCAGCAGTCTGGTGAGGAAGAAGGGGGAGGGAGGGGATTGTCACAATGGGATGCAAATCCATTCTTCCCAGACAGGCTTGGCTAACGTACATTGGAAAATGCTTATAAAGATATACAGCTATTTCGTAATCCAACCAAATTGGGCAAACATGTAAAGTAACAAGTGATCCACTCATGAATATGGTGTCCTCCATTTGAGGATTCACCCTCCCCTATTCTGATGACTACCACAACATGACACTTGGTGTCCCAGTGACATTGGTTACCAAGACAAACTGAAATAGTAAATCATCCTATGGGGAGCATACAGAGCTGACGAGTTGAAAGGAGCATAATGGAATTTATAATTTAGTGGTCTATTTACAAATGTGTGAATCCTGGGTCCCTAATGACTGTGTGTATGACTCCTTCATTTTTGTATGTGTTACTGGCATTCTCTGTAATGAAATATCACCCTAAATATTCTGTATACTTTATATATGCCTGTATTATGCTTTTCTATTACATCAGCTAATTAGATATGCCACAAAACCTAATGTTGATGTTTCATTCTCTTCTTTCTGTCCTTGCAGAGACATTCCATTAGTGGGCCTATATCTTCTACTAAATCATTGCCAGGCATGTCAGAGAAAAGACCAAGTTATGCTGAAATACCTGTACAAGGTATGTAGCATGGGAAGGATTGAGTGGCATGTTGCTGTTTGTGTCTTGGCACATAAGTCTGCACTAATTATATCCATAGCTGTAAATGAACAGCACACATTAATTTTGTGTTTTTATTGCAGAGCATCTGTTAAGAACTTCTGGCAGCAGAACAGCAGCAGCTTTACCTCGGGTCCCAGCTATAGACAGCTCAAAATCCATCTCTGGTAAAGCATAAACTTGTTGACTATCAATGTGAAACTTTTACAGAGTAACTAATGGTTTAGCATCCATTATTTCTATAAGGCAGTGAATCACAACAAGGAAAATTTACCTGTAGTGAATTTTAGATAAACATACAGTTCATGTTTTTTATGCAGATAAAATTGTATTTTGCTTTTACTACATATGTACAATAATTGTAGTGCTAAAAAGAACACTAGAAAGCAGGCTAACTCATATTGAAACTGATATGGCTAAGGAAGCAATTTTCAACTGCCATGTGTGGTAATGAGCTCACAGAGTTTACCTTTTCTAAAGCACACTTAACTGCTGTGCAGAAATTGGAACTTTGACACTGAAATATTGCAGTTTTCTTGCAATTGTTTTTCATGTGGTAAAATGCAAATGTTTTGCTCAATGAAATGCAAGTGTGAATGGGCCCTAACATTTAGGTCACTACAGTGAATCATTTACCAAAGCATGTACATTTCAGCTTGTGCTGTTAGGTTCTTTAGACAATTGACTTAAGTAAATCTGAGAAGAATACACTTCTATTATACTAATATAATATTATAATATTATACTAATTTACTAAATATTTCAAATAAATGTAAAGCTTTACCCAGGAACAATTTTATTATAATACTCATACATTTTCCTTAATAAAAAACAATTTTATAAATGAAGGAAGAAAATGTGAATACAGTCATTGCATAGATTTTTATAATGTTCAATAATAAGTATACTTTGGGAGAATGTCATTTCTGGTCTATCTATAGGATTAGGATTATTTTAACTAAATTGTGGATATCAGTGTCATATAAACAAATGTGGGAACATTGGGTAAAGTTTAGTATGTAATAGTTGGGGTAATGCCCGATTTTCTATAGGGAAATGAGTGTTTCCAGTAATGATTGTGTGTAGATGTTATTTTGTAGCTTCCAAATGTATTATTGAGTATGTGTTTTTTGTTACATTTACGCTTTTACTAAATCATTTGTTTGTCTTCCCCCTTTGTTTTGTGTGTGTTTTTTACTTCCTGTGCTTAGAATAGAAATATTATTTCTGAGGAAGTATCTAACCTGAACTTCCACAGGGATTTCCTGTGCTTGTCTGAGGTCTCATGAGGTAGAGACAGGCTAGAATTTGGGTAATAATTGCTATAATGTGAAAGTTTTTAGTTGGTATTCACCCAAGCCTAATTGTTAAAAATAAACAGGCAATTTAAAATTCTTTTGATACCGTATTGTTTATTCGGCATGTCTGTCAACTTTCTTCTTAACAAGTATGGTCATCAAATTAAGAGCCATATTTGTACATAGAGATATGTCGGAAATTGCATCATGTGCCCAACGTGTCCTCTTGGTGTCATTATCAGAGCCTAAAAGCTGTTTCCTTTTATATACTTTCTGTAAGGTTATTTCTGTTCTTTTTCTAGTGTCACGCCGTAGTAGCGAGGAACTGAAACGTGACATCACTGTTCCAGATGGAAGTTCTGCTTCTCCTTTGATGTCAATGACTTCACCTTCATCACAACTGTCTCTTACTTCTTCCTCTCCTACCGCATCTGTCACACCCACTGCACGGAACCGAATCAGGTAAAAGTGTGACAGAGCAGCAAACAAGCTCATTCATTTCAAGCTGAATTCCAAGCAGATATAAAAGACCAATATTTCATCTGGCTAAGCATTCAATAAAAATTGTATTTCAAAACTGTATTTCAGTTGTATTAATACAATTCAATAAAATATGTTGTTTTGTAACATTTATGTAAATAGATAGTTTGTATATTAGAAGTCTAAGATGTTACTTTCTAAGCACTCAATGTAGTCCTCAGATACAGGTGGAGTTGCAAACCAACAAGTGAAAGCAAGGAGACGGAACACTATGCCAATCCAGAGCAAGCACAAACCAATTCTGTTTCCTGTCAAACATAGACCAGTCATTTCCTGCTTTCTGTAAATGAAAGTGATTTCATTTTATCTTATACCAGAGAAACACACGTATTGCTTGAGTTCTTGCCCACGGGACTTTTACCCATGCTATATAATTCAGTCACTTGCCTATGTACACAACAAACCTATCACTCACATTCTCGATTTCACACACTTGTTCCTGTTGATGGCTATCACTGGTCAAACAAAATGAAATTGGGCTACCCTCTACGCTGACTCTATTGTGTGGCTTCAAATTGTATAAATTGCTGTGTCTGCAACCTCCTTGGTTCCCCACTCGTTACTTTCTATACTCCCTTGTGTAACTGTGCAGTTATATATCTTACAGCATGCTGGAAATGTCTTGCTTTAAAAGTGGCTATTTATTAGGACAAATTTTGATCCACAATTTTTGTAGAGAGAAAGTTGCAGTGGGTTTAAATGCAAAACATTATTTTAATATTTTATGCTGGTAAAAGATGTGTACATACCAATTTAAATGAAACCTATTGCCTTTAATTTGTCCCACTAACTTTCCGTATTTGAACATTTAGCTATGTGGAAGTATAGGAAAAACAATCACACTGGCAGCCTGCCTTTATAAAAGTGTTGAATGTTCTTTCTTGTAAACTCCGCAGCTGCTTTAGCAGATTGGTCTAACATCTGGAGGGATATTTTGTGTAAAAAGACATGAGTTTTTGGATGAAACTTAGTATGGCGGTTTGTTGCATTATTGGCAACATATATTTGCATCTTCAGAAATTAATTAAGAGCATCCAGCTCTCCTACTGATGTCCTGAATGGTCTATGAAGCTCCAATTTAATTAGCAACGTTATTTTCTCATCTTGCTACTCTCTTATTTGGCAGTCTAAAAAATGTTTGATTCAGAAAGTCCGCCTGTTAATCTATGTAATCTGTGTAGAATGGCAAAATAAAGAAAATAACAAAATTGTGATTTATGAATGAATAATTCTCCACAAATTATGAATAGCTGCCATGTAATGAATGTCTAATCCCAAAATTTAGTCCTCGCTTACATTTCCTCTGACATTAGTCAATCTCCCATACGGGATACAGGAAGAAAAAAAAAATACAATGATTGTGACCCCCCCACAACTCTATCTAAATGTAAACAAAAATATTTGCATTACTTTATACTATAAACAAATAAAAATGGATTCTTTTTCCTTATTTATGACTACATAGACAGGACTTACATTGTCTTCACATTTTGGTTAATTAAAAATTTTGTGCAACTCCTTTCTATCATCCTGTGTGGTAAACAAATTCTTCATTGACTTCTGGGCAGCTCTTTTGTCTCTTAGACAAAGTGGATGGAGCTTCATTCAAAAAAATGTGTTTCTTGGAATAAAGCTATTACTTTATGTAGACATGGAAATGAGTCAGCATTATATTTCTTCCTGTCTATTTCCCTCTTTTAAAAGTTGTAGATGTAAATACCATCCAACCTAACCTAGCTTAGGTGTCAGTCTTATTGAAACAAACTGTAGAAAAGCCTGTGTCCTGTCCATGCTATAGTGTGGGATCCTTGCAGTGTGTGTGTGGAAGCAGTGGTCTCACTGCAGGAATGTAACACTATTCTTCCTGGATCAGCGGTAGAGCTCTCAAATAGGAATAAAGTATGAGCTTTGCTAATTGCCAATAGTCAAAATTTATATTGTGTTAGACATCTAGTAACTTACCTATGAAGCAAAATGTATTGGTTGATACCAACCCCTTATTGTTGTAGGAACGCCTTGCTGTGTTGTAGCAGCAATGTTCACTGATTGATCGTTGTGGTTGTAGCTCTACACTGTGAGAAAGTTGTTCCTTTACACAATCTTTTATGATCCATGCGTGTACAGAAAGATGACTATAATCATATTCTCTATTCATATTTGATTTATTTATATTATAGACTTTTTAAAAGACTTACTACAAATTTGCATATTTTAGGGAGGAAAGAAAGGACCCCTTGGCAGCCCTTGCACGAGAGTATGGTGGATCCAAGAGGAATGCTTTGCTGAAGTGGTGTCAGAAAAAGACTGAGGGCTACCCGGTAAGCATGAAATTGTGAAAAGAACGCATGTGTCTTGTCTGCTGCTTAGGCTATGTACACACCTGCAATTATTGTCATTGTAAATGAACGATTACCGACCAATTGTCGGATAATCATTAATAAAAAAAAGTGCACGACAGACCAACAACGGTGATGAACGAGGAATGTCGCTGGAAACAAACGACCGTCCTGTCGGATCCATTTGGGCAACGATCGTTCACTGTCTATTATGTGTAAGGTTGTGTAGTGATGGTGGATGGTTCTGCGGTACACGTCACTTCCTCCATTGTTCAAACGATCATATCTAGTGTTTGTACATTATTGGTGGAATTATATTTAAACAATTATTATTTAAAAGATTTTGGGAATCATTGTTGATCTGTTATTTGTTCGTTTTCTAACAACAATTATTGCACTTGTGTACCTAGCCTTATACCGCTTTTACATATAAACCCAGCTGGTACCTTTTAGGATTCTCATGTAAAGTAAAACTTGCATAACCTTCATAGATTGGACATTTATTGTAATTCAAGTAAATTAAACTAAAGAAAGTTTTGGTTTAAATTTTTACTTATCTGTTAGAGACAAAATCTCTGCTGTGCAACCTTACAGGACAGAAACATGGACGGTACATGCCAGTCTCAGCTAATTGCATTAGCAAGGACCCTTTAAAGGAAACATTAACTTTTCCACTGCTACTGTCATAAATAATTTGGAGCATAGCACTGTAAAAGGATGTAAACAAGCCCATGGGCATAATAAATTTTTACAGCACTCACCATCAAAACTGTCTCACAAAGTATTTTAGAAATAGTCTTGAGCCTTTCAGCTTCCACTGAAAAAAAATAAGTAACCTGCATCTGTTGTAGTAAAAGTTTTAGAAAGTAAGCTCATGGCCACAATAGCAACAATGGTGCACTGTCACCTTTACATGACATGTTTTAGATTTTTTTTTCCTTTTTAAAAAATAAAATGGTATTACTACTGCAAAGGGGTTGGTAAGACCCCTTGTGTGATTATTTGCTGGTCGCAGGTCTCCTATAGAGATATCATGGCTCTGTTGCACTCTTTAAAGGATCAGGGTTGGAGTGTCTCAGAATATCCCAGATCTGCATCTTACCTGATTGCACTGGTCATGATTTAACAGCTCTGAACATGGAAGCACTGAGGAATGGGCTTTCCTCAGATGTTCTCTGCTCTTCATATCAATGGGGTGTTTTTCTTTTGTTTTTAAGTTCTGACCTTTAATGTTCAAACATGAAAGTATTACCTTAGCTTAGACTTCAGAGGGTGAGTACTAATACTTGGCTGACTTCTAGCTTTTTTGTCTCCTCCTTTGATTTAGTGTCGCTTTGTTATTGCTGGACTTTATCTGAGCTTGGCTTTTCTGCCATGGCAGACCCCTGCCAACCGGTCTTCTACTGCCCAGAGAATATCTGTGTCCAGTAAAATAAGTCATTGTGTACAGGAATCCCGTGTTTCCTGATATTGTGGTAGCTCAGCCATTAAGTCAGGGCAAGTCAAGCCCCAGTAATAAACTGATTTGTCAAGGACTTAAAAGGGACAGCAGGATGGGTACTTTCAAAGCACTCAGCATTGCATTGCTGTGGTCAAAATAGGTTGCAATGACATAGGAGGATTCTTAAACTATCCTACAGTTTGCCTGCATTAAAAATGCTTCAGTCTATGTACAATCACATTGAGTGTAAATGAGCCACTAAGCTAATTACATACCTCTCAATAACTTTCAAAAGACTTTAGATCCCCTTTAAATGTAGATTTGACCCTGAACAGGTGTAGGCAGATTGTTAGGTTAGTAATTAGGTCCTGGGTTATTAAGCAGCACTCTCCCTCTCCCGGGAGCGGATGAAGGATAGTTACCGGGATACATGTAGCTCCATCTGTCCAGAATCAGGAAGGAATTAACAAATGCTCTTAGCATACACAGATGGTGGGTAGGTAACTACTGCTATTTATGCTTCTTGCAGCTTTTGCTCTAAAACAGTTATTTCAAGAATGACTTTTTTTTCTTCCATCTTTATGTGTGCTTTGAGATTGAATGAACCCTTTATTTCAAAATCAGATGCTGTTGACAGGACTTTAAAATGTAAAATATATGTTTTTCACGTCCTTATTCCTTTTATGACTAGCAATTTTTGGTGTTTGGCAGTGTATATATTAAACTGCTTAATATTGCAATTTTTCTGTATTTTGAGTGATTTTGTGATATGTTTTTTTTTTGCGGGGGGGGGTGGGGGGGGGGGCAGGGGGGTGTCATCAAGGTTGTAACGTATTGATGTGCTGTTTCCCTAGACTGATAAGACTAAAAGTGGAGCGAGTGAGCCTTTTTATCCTACTGCTGTGTCAGGTGATTCCTAGCCAATCAGAGTTCTCTGTATCCAGGAGCAGCAAAAATCTTCTATACTCGGGCTGTCAGGCAGGCCAGTTACAGAGTTAGGATCCAACACAAAGTACTGTAATGATGTACTTTCATCAGAAAACAATAACCCTAGAGGAACGGTTGTGCTCATCGAGGGGACAGCAGTCCCACAACGTTGATCATCACTTCACCATAGCAGATTAATGAACGACCACTATTCACTCCTATGAAGAAGACTGCAGTGGGGTGCTGCTTACTTGCCCCCCTCCCGTCTCTATTGAACAGAATAGCTCTGTGTGTATACTGTATCTTGCAAAGATTACATTAGTGTATTGAGCTGATCTGTTTAAATGTTTGCCAAATCGCTTGGCAGTCCTTGGTGTATTTAATCATTAAGTGGGCACTGTAGCTGTGTGAGGAGGCTTGGTGGCTGTTTTGATGAACAAGTTGAATTGTAGTAATGTGATGAACAGGAATTATGTTTGGAAAGCTTTGACAAAGGTTGCACAATTATTTGGTTACCTGTAGTCATGGGGGGCATTTGTTTATTTGCTTGAAGACACCACTTACCGATTGGGGGTTTGTTTGTCAGGCCTGTGTTTGGTGGGGGAGGATGCGTGTGATAGCTAGCAAGACAATAAAACTGCTAGATCCTTGGTGTAGAGGTCATATGACTTCCTGAGAAGGAATAAAGGTATTGTGTAAGGGAAGCATAGAGAGCAGAGCGGCGTCTTCCTGTTCACTTACATGGTGCACTAGACTGGAGATAAGGCATGAAGTGTCGTCTGTGTGAATACAGAATGTGTAAGTGAGGTGGTAGCATCTGATTTCCTGCCAGTTTTAGTTTTTCTATGAACCAGACATCCCAATAATCATGTGACTTCATTCTTTGCACTGCAGATCTATGAGAACAAGCTGGCGCCATTGAAAGGGTCCTGCATCCTATGGGTAGTGCAGCTGTAGACTGCAAGAGCACATTGTGTTAGCACCATACATGTCAGTAGGATATACATTTTCCATAATCATGTTTCATCCAACTCTGAACACTTTTATTTCCTATTAGCAAAGTTACCCTGGATTTGCTTGCCCTTCAAATGAACCCCTTTATTGTTCATGCACAAATCTTAGTACAATATCAATACTTTCCAAGTTCCCCATTTGCAAGCAAGCAAAATTGATCTAAAGCACTAACATGCCAGGTAATTTGAAGCAATTTCTACTCCAAACTTCCTAGCCAGTGTTATCAATTCATTTTCATCTTGCGATGGGAATACCTGGACATATGTTAGGGGTACCTAGGGCTGCTACCAATGTAAAGAATTGGTCATCTGCTTCACAGGTTGCAACATGCAAACTGGTGCAAATGATTGGTGGACAGTGTTCCCAATAATACATCATTTGATGAAGTTGACTAACCTTTGAAAACTTTATTTCTCTATTGACTAATGAGAATGTGCCACCTTTAGGAGGATTGTACACTGGTACAACCAAACAAAAGTGCTGTCAATTTCTCCATAATGTTTTTCATTATTAAAATGTCTGTTATTACAAGAGGGATACACACTTATAACTAGGTGATATAGGACCCTTCACATTTTACATGCCAGACTCCTTGTTCAGCAATGTTTGCACTGTAAATTGTCTTAATCTGGGTCATTTCTGGCACATTTTTAGACATTTTAAATGCAAACTATTATCCCACGTTCCTGTGATCCACCAATTTCCAGCCTTCTTCCTGTTTCACCATAACTGTTTTACTTACATTTGTAAAAACAAAAAAAGTCCATTTTAATGTACATGGTGAATGCTTTTTTATATAAGCCCTGTGGAAGCAATGTAGTGAAACCCTACATTACAACTATGGAAGATCCCACCATCACTGTGTAACAAATCTATAACCCTCTAATGGTTAGTTTTATGTAGGATGAGATGAAGGTTTTTTTCATTTTCTGTGTAATCTGTTTTGTTCTAATTTTATCTGTTTGTGGAGTTCTCTTTGCCCTTAATACATTTATACCCCTGCTCATGTAGTCTTGTGGTGTTCTCAAGGTTGCTTCCCAAAGTGCTACAAATTGTGATTCTCCATAAGTATGCTGGGTAAAGTATTTTCTTAGTTGTACAGGTTTGATTGTAACCGTGTCTGAAATGATGGTGCAATAAAGTCTGGGCCTCCTTTCTGGCTTCAGATGTCTGATTATTTTTGATGGCTTGTTACACAGACAACTAATTAGAACCTGTTAGTTGATCTGGTTGGGTCCACGTTTCAGTTGACTGCTTTTGAACATCCTGCTAATATCAGATTCCTTTGCCCTTCAATAGATGATGGAGAAAAGAAGATTTCTACTACTTATTGTATAGTTTTCGTTGTAGTACAGAAGGGACACAGGTAATTACAGAACTATAGGCACGGAATTCTGCAACAAGAGGTTTCTTGCGAACTTTGAGAATTTAGAAAGTCTATTTTCTGTTTTTTATCTGGTTAAAGCAAATGTCTGCAAATCTGAATAGATGAAGTCAGGTGATAAACTCATAAGGGAAAATTATGCTTTTACTACTAAAATAGATTTTGAGCTTTAAATGTTTTTGCAAGTGTCAGATTTTGGTGATGACCCTCAGTGGGTGTTGATCTTCAGGGGGTTATTAACTAATGTGTTTGAAATAGTAAACAGAAGTATTAATTAAAAGCTGACGAAAAGCGCATTCTTGCAGCAAAACCTGTAATAGTCCTTAAGAACAAAGACCTTTCTTTAGTTTGCATGATAGACTGGAGCAAGTCTGTTCATGCACCTTGCTTGGTCACCCTCTGTGACCTTTGTGAATGTGCTGGTCAGTACGTGTGAAATGCAAATTTTGTACATGAGCTGTTTTCATTAGCAAACCTTAAAGATTGACACTGGATGAGACCTTGCACCTGAATGCACAGCAATTCCATTTTACTTTTTCAATTACTTCCTCTCTAAACTAATGGGTGCTGGTGATCACAAGTTTATTTTAAAACTACCAGTATATTTAATATATAAATGTTTACCAATATATGTATATAGTGTTATTTATCTACATTCTTACTACTAGTACGTCTGCAATACATTTTACATTAAAGGCATGCTAACAGTTGCTAGTGTGCTATTTTTTTGTGCGCTTTTTGAAGCCTTCAGATGTTGGTGTCATGGCTGGTTATGTTTACAGCACCATGACTACTTCAGATCTTCATAATCGCTAAGATGGCACCATTCTCCAGAAGGTAGGAGTTCCACTTTAAAATATAAGGGTGAGTTTAATTTCTCAACAATTTTTTCCCCCTCAATAAACACATATTCACAAAGATTATATGTGATATAAGCTGTCATGTGCCATATACCCTTTGAAAACATGGGGGAATAATAGGCTATCACTCACAATTTGTATTGTATAGTTTAAATATAGTGTGACAATCTACTTGTAAAAAATGACAGGCTTTTTGTCTGCCACCAGGCCCAATATAGTTTCTCATACATGTGGTTTTTCTCATAGATTTTTCATGACATTTGTTTTTTCCTTGCAACTTCTGGCTTGTGGATCTTATTTGCCATAATTCCTGTCAGGACTGCTTTTTTTCTTGGAATTTTATACACTGTATCTTTAAGATACTTCTCTCTGCACTTTAGCTATATTGCTGGTACTCCTACTAGATTGTAAGCTCTTCGGGGTAGGGTCCTCTCCTCCTGTATTAGACTGTCATTTGCAACCCCTATTTAATGTACAGCGCTGCGTAATATGTGGGCGCTATATAAATCCTGTTTATTGTTATTATTAATATTATTATTATTATTATTATTATTAATATTATTAATAATAATAGACACCATGTACCTTTTGGACTATTGAACTCTTGGTAATGTTTTTACTTACAAATCACATCGAAGGACGCAGCAAACAAAACTTTACAGAACACAGCACACTGACAACTCTGCAGATGTGAATGAAACTTCTATATGGGATATGCCAGGTTCAGACCTGTGCATACAAACACATAATCATACTATAGTGTTCTCCCCAGAAAGGTTTAAAGCTGGTTTGGGAAAAAGCTGTAAGCGATTGGCGAATTTGGAGGCATTGTACCCAGCTAAAAAGAGCTGGGGCAAACACTGCATTAAAGCATAATCACAGAATAGTTTGGGTAAGTGAAGAGGTCAAATTGATGGACCTATGTTACTAGTCTCCAGAATACTCCGGAATAGAGCCTTGTTTGGATGAGCCTTGGCTATTTTTTTTTTAGTACAAAGCTATGGTGTCTATAGGAAACTTGCACTTCTGTATGAATGCTGTCATTGCTGACCTTGCATTGTGACAATACTAGTATCCTGCCTGATCATGTGGCTTTGGCACAGATGTCCTGTTATGACTTGATTCTGATCAGCAATAATGTTCTAAGTTAGTGACTCAGAGTATAGAAACCAAAGACAGCCAGGAAACGAACATTTCCTGAATAGCAGCCACCGTGTCTCAATACAGGTTTCTTTTAAGGCATATGTGAACTCTTAACAATGAACTTCTCCGGTGTGTTCTATGTGCACTTGAAAGTATAGAACATGGGAATGATAAATATATTCTTTGTAAACAGACATGGTTTTATCTATGATTTTGTTCAGAATGTATAAAAAATTATACTAGAACGTGTTTAGTCACCCAGGAGGAGCATTACTACTTAATAATGAATCATTGCAAAATAGCAAGACGCTTGACACCCACAACTGTATATTTCAACAGTTTTAAAGTAGGGATGAACACAAAAGTAAAAAAGAAAATGCTGTGTTATGGGGAGCCTATAGAAATGGTAATTGTCCCCAAGCACAATGCTGAAAACAAGGTATCTAGCATTGCTCTTAAAAATGTCTGTGAATGTACAATCCTGTGCATACAATCTCATAACTGTATATCTGCAGGGTAAGACCTAAGGCACTGCTGCCCTAACATCTAGTTTTAGGAGATTTGGTGATGTCACTACCATGCTGTTTACGGTTCTTATTTTTGGAGGGTAACTTTTTTTAGCATTTTTCCTTTACATCAAGGAAAAAAAGAATAGTGTGTCTGTAGTATGTAGATATTTTCGCCAGTTTTAACCCTTTAAGTACAGAAAATAAATACCTATTTGATTTGTCACTGGCTCTTTAATTGCTCACTATTTGTGCCTAATGTCGTATTTTTAATTCTTTCTAAAACACAACTATTAACAATATTCATTAAAGGCATTTTAAAATGTGATCCCCATGCACTGGAGGTTGTCCAGAAGCTCTGTCTTTTTTTAATGTCTTCTACCTCCTGCCTGTCTCCTCTGATAAGTGTTGGGCTGGGACCCCACAGTCAAGCAGGCCGGCTATGGCTACTGTATTCCATCAGTGTGTGCGCTCCTCAGCACGTACAGCTGTATGAGAGGCAGGAAGTAAATTCTTTATTATTATTGCTATTATTTTAGTTTCTTCCCAGAAATGAATTTGACCCAGTGACGGATGGGGAGAGAGAGGACAGGGCAGTGGGAGGGAACTTCCTGCTCCATTCAGAAGATTCCTTTGTATTAGCATAGACACACAGATAATAAAACTTGAGGAACGTGAACCACAGAGTTGTACATCGATCAATCTATCCTATCAGCAGGCATCATATTAGATTATTAATATTAGACAGGAGGAACAAATACCTGTCTTTTTTAAATCAATCATTTTAATACTTGTCTTGTCTTTTTATTGTTAACAAGAGATCTATAAAGATATTTTAATATATTGAATAATGATAATATTTTTGTTGTATTTAAAACCAATTCTGTATTCATTTTTTTCTATGGGAACAGCCATATTTTCCTACACAGACTTTGCTGCCTTCTTGTTAGTAGTACTCAGTCAGCAAACCTGGTAAATTCCCAGGAAAGAATGTTTGAAGGAATGTCTAATTCCCTGTTTTATAAATGGAGCTCTATGTGTCCTAGGGAGCTCACTCTAGATCAGCCATTCTCAACAAGGGTTTTGAGGCAGCTCCATACCGAATGAATTGGGGCAGCAGTAAGCGGTATTCATATCACTCACTACCACTAGCTGTCAAATGTGCAGGCGCTGCAATGCAAGTGTCCAACTCATTGGCAAGTTGTCTGATGTAGAGAGCTGTGTAGGATCGTTTCATCACAAGGCGGGTGTGAACCTGCCCTAAACGTAAAAGTGCCTCTATAATGACATAAACCTCAGCAATAGTCTACCTGGTTCATTTCTAGGAACCTTATTAGCAATGACAACAGCTAACAGGAATGAGAATGATTTATAGTGGCAAAGAAGTGCCCCCAGCATCTTGCTAAATTCTTTGCTAAATTACCACAATAGAATGCAGGCAATGTTATGGATGATTTATATACACTGAACAAAAGAAACCTTTTTACTGTATGTTTTTGTCTTTGTTAATGACTAATTGTCAGTTTTATCTTCTGAACTATACAAGAAGATCCCAGCTCGTTGAATTTGATTGTTTGCTACACTTCTATGGTTCATGTAATAACGCCTTTGAACTGAATAACTGTTTGACAGGCTTGTTTTTCCTTTCATATTTTAAAGTGTACCTGTGCCTATACTATGGAAATTAAATGATCTACATATCTCCTGTCGAGCTGCTTTTTAAGTAAAGTACTTAATATTCAAATAATATACCACAAAGCAGAGGGTGGGTTTCCATTAAAATTGTGCAATTCATTTCTTAAGACTTGGGTGTTCTGTTGTGTTAACATGCATTGCTTTGAATTAGGAGCCCACTCAGACCTCTCCCCATTGCTATGTTGCAAAGGATTTGGTTATCTGTGGTTTGGATCTGGAGTTGAATAGTGAAAAGGGGCAAAATGTCATGATTCATGTTATTGATATGAGCTTAAGAGTTTACCATTACATTTCTTTTTGTCTTTTACACATTACTTGAACATGTGTGTTCTTTGTATTTCTCTTGTTTTAGAATATTGACATCACAAATTTCAGTAGCAGTTGGAACGATGGTTTGGCCTTCTGTGC
Organism: Pyxicephalus adspersus; assembly: GCF_032062135.1. Taxonomy (NCBI): domain Eukaryota; kingdom Metazoa; phylum Chordata; class Amphibia; order Anura; family Pyxicephalidae; genus Pyxicephalus; species Pyxicephalus adspersus. The sequence continues at coordinate 45,166,256 of NC_092863.1, forward strand.
TTTGCTGCACACTTATCTTCCTGCCCACATTCCATACCAGGAGCTGAGCAATCAGGACAAGGTAATACAGATCTTTTGCTTGGTATTACATGTGCACTACTACAAAGCAATACATAAATGTCTTTCCTGTATGCTCAATAAATCATACATTTTTTTTTTATTCCACAGAGGAGAAATTTTACATTGGCATTTCAAGCAGCTGAAAGTGTAGGCATCAAGTCTACCCTGGTAAGCTTTGTAGCCAAGAAATAGACATTCACTGCATGATATGCATGTTTGTTATCATGCAAAATCATACATTTTTGCTATTTGTCAATTGCAGGATATTAATGAGATGGTACGAACAGAGCGACCGGATTGGCAGTGTCTCATGACATATGTTACAGCGATTTACAAATACTTTGAAACCTGAACGCCTGTCGGGCCTGGGGTGCTGTATCCATCTCCATGTGGAAAATTCAAATAAACTTCCTTGTGTGAGGATGCAGAGACTTTACCAGTGAATCGGACAGCCCTTTAATATGAGGAACTTTGTAGTGTTTTCACTGCCCAGCTTCTTCTACCAATACAACCAGTCTGTACTAGGACATACATTTTTGTACATAAGCTAAGGGTCATCCCCATCTTTACTAGTGCCCTTTGCATGGCACAGGTAATGTACAGATAATTTCAGCTTACTGTAACTCAGGCTGCATCTTGTGCCAAGGCAGTAGAAGGGACGTGGGCAAATTGGTTTCTTAGTCATATTTACCTAGTGCCTTAGCAATGTGTGCACCTTACAGCTGCTCCGACTCATCATACTCCAATACTCACCAAAAGCACATAGTGTGCCAACATCTTCGCTGCTGCCTTATGGGTCCTGATGGTCTTTATTTCTTTGTGCCTGTAACACTAAGTGTTTAATACATTTGAATGTTGCGCCTGCCTGCCGGCCTGTTCTTGGGTTCAGCCGGGTCATAGCAGAAACCGTCAGACGTCATATTGCTGCGTGTATCTGCAGAGTAACCACAGCTAGGGTTAATCCCAAACTTCGTATTTTACATTCCTTCAAGAGACTTTGTTGACAAACTTTTACAAGCTGTCTCCCAGGCCCGGGAAAGCAGTACTTTCCCAACTATCTCCATTTATATTTCAAGTGCATGGACTCTACGAAACCATGTTTGTGTCGTTCTGAGCAAACATTTCTGAGCAAAATAGACAATTTTAGCACCTCGGTAGAATTAGCCTGCACAAAGACATGTAGGCATGGTCTTTTCATTCTTGGTTGTGTTGGCTCAAGAGAAGTAATAGTAAAATGGTTAATTTTCTCTTTTACAATCTGCAGCAACCAATCCACATTTCTGTTTATGGCAGTTTTCTGAAATGGATTCCAAATTTGATTTCATACAGTTAGAGCAAAGTGCTGTTATAATTTGTAGCTCAGTAGGCAGACAAGTCAAGATGATGGCAATTCTGCATTTTTATAGGAAACATCTGTACTGAATTTGTTTTATTCTTTTTTAAAAAGTGCAGAAATCAGACAGTTTTTCAAATTGAGATGATAGTGTACATTAGTGTCAGGTCTGCAAAAAGGAACCAAAATGGGAGAACTGGCTCAGTATTAGTAATGGATTCTTTGGTCAAAAAGTTAAAAATCCATTTACAAATTTACCAGTCGTCTTGTCAACAGAACACACCGCATATGTATCACATTGCCTGCCTCTCCTCACTGTGGTTACATACTTGCAGTTATGAATGTTATTCTTTGACTCTTGGCACTGTGGGTTAAATTTTATTCCCAGACTTCTTATTGCCAGAGTTAGAGGTATGATTTTAGGTCAAGTACATAGGGCATTCATTGTTAAATACCATTTACAGTGGCTTACAACACTACAGACAGTTTATTTTATATTTGTACATTTTTTTCCTAGCTAATTTATTGTTTTGCTATATTTCTTAACGTCTCCGAACAACTGTAGGTAAACGGTTTGCCAAAAAAAAGATATGTTTTTTGTTTTTTTTTTTCATGACAGAAAATTGAGTTCATGTTTATGTGTATGAATAAATTGTTCTGCTGTCATTGAACATTAAAGTGTACCTGTCAACCATGCAAAGTGCAGATATCTATATCGACCTATATTGGTAAATGGTTAGTGGGCTAAACTGCTACAATAATGTCTTTAGCAAAGTGATAGATTACATCAGTGTGTCCATGATGGCCTAGTAATGCGGATAAAAAAATAATTTCTTTTCACAAGATTTGTGATTTTTGGGCAAATGTGTCTGAAAATTAAATCAGATCCTGCAGCAGTGCAGCACTGTACATATTGCTGGGTTTTATTTTTGGGCTGTGTGGTAGTAGCTCCGTTAACCTACAGCTAGGTTAATTGTTAGTTAAATCCTATTTCACTTCAATGAAGGTCCCAAAAATAACTGGTGATTAATTGACAATAACAATACTGCTTCCTTCTTCCTTTATTGATAAGCATTTTTAGAATCAATATTAATTGCAGGGCTTCCTAGCAAGGGAGGGTGACATTTGTGATTTAACATGTTGCTGACCAACCTCTCAAAGTGTCTGCCACCTCCCTGCATATAGGTCAGGTACACTTTAAATGTAAGAGCATATACTGCCTTGAAACTGGCAGACCTTTCTAGCGGCCAGACTGCATTGATAATTTTAAAGCTTTAACCACATCCTGTAAAGGGATCGCCAACCAAGTACAAAGCAGTTCTGGAACATACAAATAGTTATCTGCAGACCTGTCTGCTAGCAAGGTGTTAATGGCAGGCAGCCTTTTAATATTTTATTAATAATGTTATATAAATATATATATAATACATATGTTATACCTAAACAAGCATTGGCTTTGCGATGCAAAAGGGCATTTCTGAAATAAAAGTAAGCTTCAATTTATCTAGTTTTTGTGCTGGTTTCTTGATTAAAGTGAATTACTGATTAGTAAATTGTGACTAATAAAGGTGCAAACAAAGGTATAAGTATACACACAATCATTATGTACACTTTAAGTCCATATCTAAAACATACCCAATTGTACACTGTTGTCAGCACATGAAAAGGTATTGTATTTGTTTAAAGCTGGATTCCCAATAGCTAAACACCCAAAGAAATTCATATAAAGTAGTGGTTTTACCTGCAAAATGTATACAGCTCTGCTATTAAGCACAGCCTTGTTTAGAAAGTTAGCAGACATAATCCTTTTTCATGCAGTTAAAGTGGACCTGAGAGAGGATGGAAGCTGCCATTCCAAAGAATTCTAATTGCTTCGATGTGAAGCTAATCTTTTATTCTCACACCTGGAACAAGCATGCAGATACTTGACACCCAACTTGGGAATAACAGACAGACAAGAAGAGATTTTATTTAATGCTCATATACAAGGCACTTTTTTATTAACTGCCTTGTCTATACTTTTTTTTTTTTATTACAGTGTATATTTGCTCATTTTAACTTTTTTTCCCAACCCCCTTAGTGTCTAAAGGTTTGACCATATTGAGTAGCTGAATTTACTGAATAAACAAAAAAAATGTTGGCAGGGATTTCTTGTGTGCTAAAACACTTGGGTCTTCTGGTTGAGGGATCTACTTCAAAAAGCATGAATGTATTATCATTTGGGATAGTATTAAAATTATAAATCATTAGAAAAAAGGCTTTTAATATTTATTGGCCTTAAAAGTATTGATTCCACACCCTTGAGCTATCTGTACATTTTAATGAGAGAATAATCATTAGGTAATGGAATGAATGAAAAAAAAAAAACTGATTCTGCTTAGGCTACATACACACGTTAGATTTTTGTCATTGAAAAGGATCTTTCACTATCCTTTCCAATGACAAATGACTGAAGGATGCATGAACTAGTGCTGAACATACACATATAGGGGGGAGGGGGGGTGACGGTGCGGCATCCCGCTGCGCTCTTTCCCCTTCACTTTGTATTAGGGTTGTTTGTTGTTCATTGATCTGCCAGGATAGATTCATGAATGACATCAGATGAGTGCTGTGCACACGCTCATACTAGCCCTGAGACGATTATCGGACAAGGATCATCTGACGTGTGTACGTAGCCTTACTTGTGAAGTCGGTGGTGGAAGAAAGTATGGAGCTGTTCTCCTGTTTGTGTTACCCGCACTGATATGTTTAGAGATGACAATTTAACTAATTTTATACAGAAAAGAAGATACATCTGTTGAGTTTAAAGCAAAATTCCATCCTCTGAACTTTACACACACCTGTTCCTTCCAAAGCAATGCAACAAAATCTTTAGTAATGCACAATCCAATGTACTTCAGCAAGGTATATGTTTCTTTCTGTTCCCTAAAGCCCATCTAATCATCCCTGAGTTAATAATTTACAGTGCTGTTTCATTTGAATATTCATTGCCATTTAGATTTTGTGCATTTAGAATTGCATCTGTCCAATGTAAATTTTGTTTTAACCCATGTTTTATATAACTATTCTGTACCCCAGTTCTGTGAAACTCCTGCTAGATCATACCTAAGGTACACCTGTCGCTGTTATTGCTGGTCTAAAATGCTGTTAATATCTGTTAATTGACCTGGGAAAATATATGCAGATCAGGAGAGTTGAAGAAAGGTCAGAAACCTGCTTTCTTGTTCTGCAACATTAAGTGTATGCATGCCAGTCAGGCAGCTAGCATCTTCAGGAGCAGAGGATAACATTGGCAGCCTCCATGTTTCTTTCATGACAGGTTTGTTTCTTTTCAGGCTTTCGTCTTCTGTTTATAGTAGGCAGGTCCTTCTGCTACCAATTTACCTACAGTTTGGCTTTGATTAAATATAATTATAAAACAAATAAAAATGAAATCATCCATCACCTCTATGAAGAGCACACATTCTGCTTTTTGATAATAATATAAGTGAGTAATGACATAAAGTTGCCATGTTCCAATAGTAAGATTTAAAAAAAAGTCAACCTGTAAAAGAAGACTACTTACTTTTCTGCTGCCTTTACCATCATCACAAAGACTCTACAGACTTCTTTTACAGATATGGTGGCCATAAAGTTCACAACTCAAGTAAGAGTACCAACTATGTCTTATAGGGTTTTATATCTGGGATATATTTATTTCCCTAGTGGTTGAACTTGATGGACCTATGTCTTTGTTCAACCTAACCTACTATGTAACTATCCACAATGAAAATATATAGTAAAAAACAAGTTGTACAGCATATTATTAATAAACTATTTATAAAGTGCAAACATAATATTCAGCCAGTACAATAAATAGGGGTTGCAAATGACAGATACAATGACACAGGAGGAAAAGAGGACCCTGCCAGAAAAAAAACCTTACAATCTAACAATACAATAAGCTATAAGCGTTTACACTTAATCCTTATGTGTATCCTACATGTATATTTTAAAACACAATAAATATTGCACAAAAAATTATTAGTGCTGTATATTTCTCCTAAACCAAAGACTCACTCTTTGAATAATAGATGTTTCTGTGATACTTAAGTTGATCATGAGCCAAAATAGTATGTGTTTTCTTTTTAGATCTAAAACCTGCTTTGCTCGTATGCTTGTTTGAACAGCTATTTACATATTTTCATGTGTTTAGCTAATTACCTATATTATGCAATAACAGGGTGGGAAATATTTTCTGAATGCACTGATATCACAATGCTAATTGTACATGGCTTCAGAAAGTGTTGGGCGGATTATGGTTACGGATGTTTAATTTTTGTATTCTTTCATATCTGATGTAGCAAGATGGTGTTGCTGATACTAGACTGAAGTTTGTGATTGGCCCCCACCAAGCTTATCAGTAATCAGTGACTTACTGCCAAACTGTTCTGTGTGCATTACCTATGTAAAAGGCCTACCTATCTATCACTTTCTGTGTTATCTTGCTTTATGTCCACATCCTGTTCAGAAATTGAAAAAAATCACAGCACTAAGCACTTGCTCCAGTGTCAGCGTACCTTTACTTCTGTGAAGAGGTTTTGTTCAACACTGCAATTAAGTGGCTGGTTAAGCAAGTGATCCCATCTTCTCTAAGTATTGGTTATTAGCCGATCTTATATGGCCAAAGTATGTAGCTACCCCTCCAAAGTATTGAGTTCAGGAATTTCAAGTGAAGTTTGCCAAAATATACATTACAAAGACATTTTATACAACTTTGCTTTTCTATCCTTTTGGGAACAGTTGTAAATACTAGGAACGCTGCTTTCTGGTCTTGGCAAGACTTAAGTCTGTGAGCACAAAATCAGATCCATTAAGACATGGTTTGATAATTCTGTAGAGTGCCCAGCTCAGAGCCCTGACTTTAAACCTATAGCACAACTTTCAGGTGAATCTGTCCCTTTTAAAACTCTATGGGAACTCATGTACATCCTGCCCAGAAAAGCAGAGGTTGTTTATAGCCTAATAGGGTGGTAGCTTCAACTTCATAATAATACTCATGGTTTTGGAATATCCAACAAGCTAATAAATACTTGTTGCCATTTTATGGGGTACTCCTTGCTAGTCCCAGGTTTGACCCTCTTTTAGTCTTCATACATTGTTATTATTTGTGGCAGGGGTTCACCAACATGCTGGAAAAATTCCATTCCAGGACTATGGTCCATATTGACACATCATGCAGTTGTTGCAGATTTATCGGCTGCATATCTACTGCAAATCTACTGTTCACCACCTCTAAAAAGTTCTTACCCTAACACTTGAATATCACAGCAAAAATTAAGACAGATCAGATCAATATTCATTCATTCAGAGATGCTCTTCTGCATACCTCAGTAGTAACAAGTGGTTATTCCCCATTCTGGTGCTCAGACTGAACTTCACTTCTTGCCAGAGTTTACATGTATAAATGTACCGAGATGCTGCCATGTGATTGGCTGATTAGATATTTGTATTAGGAAGCCATTGATCCAGGTATACCTAATACGTTGGCCAATGTGTAATGGTTGGGTTCCATAAAAGTTAAGCTTTGTCATACAGCTTACATTAGTGGTTGGAGAGAGAAGCGTCTGCAACTTTTTTCATTGGCTAACTGTAAGTTTAGTTTTCACATTATGATGAGGCCTCTAGGATGTACATTGGGTGAAATCCAAGAGAAAAGTAGGAGCACCAGACCAGAGTTTTATTTCTATTCCTGTAAATGCAAACAAAGCAAGTGCAGTTATAAGGTTATTGAAGGTCAGTGCAGAAAGTCACAGTTGGTTTATAGGATTCCAGAAGTATTTATGTAGCTCATTCATACAATGATCAACATTTAATGTCTGTGTATACTTTCATGTCATTGGTAAGTGACTCCTTTATTGCATTTCTTTCCTACCTTTCATTGGTAAGAGGAGGTTACTTTCTAAAGATCAGCATGCACACCAAGAGGTAAGGCTTCTAAACCATTTAGTGAAGACTCATTCTGAAAAATGCCAATTTCTAACTGTTCTCTGTAAGCAACAAAAATAACTTGAGTCATCACAGGCGCCAAATATCATTTGTGTCTCTGTAACTAATATTAGCCTTTTAAGTATCCAAACCCCCTCCCCATTCATGGGATTGTAAATGTACTTTTATTCTGTATCTGAAATGCATCAAATTATAATAAAAAGAGTAATTGGCTTAAGTTCTAATATGACGTCCCACGGGAGATGCTGGAGTGTCTTTGTTCTCGCTTTATATAGACTTTCTTTTATAATTGGGAAATGTTTTTCTTTTAGAATTCTGAAATAAATGTTTCATTTAAGTAACTATAACCAGAGGGTAAAATGTAAGGGAAGAAAATAGAAAATCTGGTTTTGTTATTCTTCATTAGATAATTTTTTGTACAGATCTGAACAATTAACTTCTTCGATTTTCCCACAACTTTGTGTTTGTATGACACTGGTCTGATGACAAACTTCTGCTACCAAATTACAGTCATACAACCTTCTGAAATAACCTAGTATTTATTAGTGTAATGTAAAGCAGCCACATCCTGAAAGTTTAAATAAAACCCCAGTGGAAAGATTTGGAACCTCTAGGTGTGTGTGTGCTATGGAAGATTCCATCACGTCTCATCCCAGAGACAAAAGGATTAAGAAGAAGGGATGCATACAGAGATCATCAAATGGGGAGAAAAATGATTTTGGATGGATTACCTTTATTTTTTGCCCCTGATGGAGAAATATACCAACTGATGGTGGTTTTAATGCTTTCTTACTCTATCCAGAAACCTGTCTTTAGTTGTACTTTAACACAAAGGAAATAAAACCACAAAGGGCTTTATATATAAAACAGTTATTTGACATTCCCTGATAGGAATCTTCCAGGTCCATGTGTCTCAATGTCAGTAGTTGTTTCCCTGCTTTTTACATGGAGCCCATAGTGTTCAGAAGATTAACTAATAAAGATTAACAAAATGCAAGCAATGTTTTTGGGATGATCCTTTATAAAACATTAAAGATAACCTAAAATCTTTTCAACAGTAAAAATACAGAGATCAGTTGCAATCTAAATGGCAGAAGATATTATTTTATTATTTATAAATAAATTTATAAAGCACATATGTTTGTATCCTGGTCTGTGATTCCAATTTATCAAACTAACACCACCAGAATTGGCAGAAGAATAAAATCTAGGAGATATACTGGTCCAGTACTCTTGTTCACAGCCTGTGATGATACCGATTATTTCTAACCACAGTTCCCTGTTACAGATTGGTTTAGATACAGGATTGATGTGATTAGGTGTGTAGCAGGCATTTACTATAGTCTACACAATTGTCTTCTTAATAAGACAATGTAAGGGAAATTGTCCTGCATCTCGTTAAGAAATAAAGGTTTCGGCATTTTCACAGACGCCATCCACAGGTCCTTTCTTATTTATGACCCCGAGCTTGTTAAGAGGGTTTAATTATTTTAGTTTTGCTATTATTTTAATATGTCTATGTTTATTAAAAGTGCTGCCACTTCATACAACTTATTACAGATTATTTGAGGTTACCCATTTCACTATTGATATGAGGTTTAACACTCAGATGTTTACTAAGCATTCCATTTTTCCAGCCCATCCGCTAGATAAGTGGTTTGAACCGAGCTCTTCACTATAATGCTTGTTAATCTTGCTTCGTCCTTTGGATGACGGATTGGCACCTTGAGAGTATTTTAATGTTCATCTATTTGTGATCTATGCCCCTTCCAAGTTTCACCCTATACTCTCTGCCACAAGCTCACATGTTGAACTGTGACCAAGATAAATCATTGGCACCAGTTCTACATCACAAGTTTGTTCTCTTCCTCATAGTTTTTGCTTATTTTGCAGAATTAAATAAATAAGAACCAACCAAATTTCCAGAAATGGGCATAAAACTACTGACATAAAACCTAACTTGAGGAGGAACAGAACATATTTTGGAAATGTTCAGGTCCTGCTGTGATGAGGAATTTTTGGCTGAAGAGTTGAATATTATAGAGTGGTAAATACTATCCAAATAATAGTTATGACTTCTCATATATTGTATACAGCTGGTGATACACCAGGACGTCTGATCATGTCCAAATTGTCAAATCAATAAAACAGTAAGGGGGTAAGAAAGCTGTTTTATCTCAGAAGAGGTCACATCAGAAAAGACCAATACAAACAAGTTTGCCTTGCAGTATCTTTCATGTGTAATGACACTGAAGGAAGATTTAATGGGCAATGCTAACCTAAAATAATCTAGTATTCTATATTATTATTCATTTTTCTATAATAAAGTAAAAATAGTACAAGGGGGAAATGTGTGATCTCTGCTCTTGCTGGCTATATGTCTAATAGCCATCATTACAAAAACAAAGTACCACTCTTATCTATCTCATTATAAATTGTTTTTACAAGGCATCTGTACGCCAGATGATCACGTGACCTTCCTGCATTTTTTGACATTTTAAAATGAGAAGAATAGGAACATAATGTTTTGAGATCTAGAGAACAGCAACAAACACACAGAAGCCTCAGCAGATAATGCTGCCCAGATCTCCGAAGAAGGACGTGACTCCACAGTGGACGTTCTACTGACGACAATGACGCGTAAAATTCACCAAAAAACCACTGCAAAGACAAAAAAAGTTTCTTTTGAAATTTAAGTGCTATTTTCCAAAGAAATACATACTTATTTTGTTTTCTTTCTTCTTTGGAGACCAGTTTTTTTTCTCATCATCATGTTCATTGAGTTTTGGCAAAAAATTGAAAAGATTAAATCTTTTAAAGTGGAAGATAGAAGACATTAAGCAGAAGCAACCTTTAATTCTCTAAGCTTCAGAATAGAGTTAGACTTAAATAAAATTTGAAGTTCTTGAAAAGAAGGTGAAGCAGAAGTATATATGTAAGGGAGAATCTACATGTTGGCTGAGGACAACACCATTTTTGTTTTTATTATACCCCACCTCTTAGATTGTAAGCTCTTTTGGGCAGGGTCCTCTCCTTCTCCTGTGTCATGGTTTGTATCTGTCTGTCATTGGCAACCCTTATTCATTATACAACGATGCATAATATGTTATTGCAATATATTGGTGCACAAATAACCAACTATGACACCAGTCATTTTGAGGACTTGCGCACTGGAAACTCTTCCAAAACAATTAGCCTGGAGCTACCCCAAGTAGGAAATTCATTGTAAGCATTTTGGTTTGGGTTGGAGCATACACATATCCCCCTTCCTCCGTGTGAGAACCACTAAGGAGGAAACAGATAATGGTCACGTGCTTTGTACCTAGAATTACCGGGCATATTTGTGGGCATCATCTAGTGAACAGAGCAGAGTTGGAGGTCAGGGACCGTACTGCATTAGTACATGTTGACAATGACAGGCTTACTTTAAAGTGTCACTAGAAAAAAAATAGAAAAAAAAGCTTAGAAAAAGATTCATGTTTAAGAAAAATGTAAAACACTTATCCTGCTGGTGAGTCCAATCTTTCCTGCTATGTCATTACTTCTCCAATATGTCTGGAATAGAGCCAAGGATTCGACTTTTAACCCTGTTGAACAGGTAAATGTTCAGCATCTTAGAAAGGAGTGGCTCTTCTTGATGATGTTTTGTTATCCAAGCAACAGGGTTGCTTTAAAGAAGACTTTCCAGACATCCCTCTTTTTTTGAACTCCTCAGCATTAAATAGGCAACTTCATACAGTTCAGATACATACTCCCATTTGCACAATGTTCTTCACTGAGTCCCAACACATGCCGGGTTCCAATTCTCATGCTACAGATGGCAAATGTCCCAATCTAGTTTGTCATTTATTTCAAATAGTGCCTGTGTGAATCACCATGGGATGTGTTTATTTGTTTATGTGCTTTAAAGAAATAAACCCATTGCACCATCCTCTATAAACTATCCTCTAAATCATTTTAACAATACAAAATAATTATAATGTAAAATAATGTATAATGTATAAAATTATAATAAAAATATGTGTGTGGATATCAAACATAAAGCTATTATTATATTTTCCCCTTTCAAAATGCTCTGAAGTTCAATATGACTGACCTTTAGATTAACTGCAACTCTAATATAAGAACCTTCACAAATTATTGAATATTGGTGCTGTTCAAATTTGGATTCCAATTAGCTAAAGTGATTCATCCACAGCAGTGTATATAAACCTATGGTTATATAAAAAAAACATCATAAGTACCATGGCTACAGATATTTACATTTTCAATGGGGTTTTCCATTCTTTCAATAGCTGTTGATGAATGGCAGAGGTTACCTTGGAGCTGTTGATTCAGGGATGGAAAATATGGGACTCAGCTGGACTTTGTCAGCTACCAAATGGAGGGGATTTCCATTTTCTTGTTAGAGGTGGGAAACCCCAATAAATAAAATAATTTTTTTTTCATAACAATCTTAAAACGCCTATTTGGTTGTAACCACAAGTTTCCTGTGCTATCGGTAACTTTCCTTTCAGCTACAGTAAATGTGTATTAAGATAATAGGTTCCCTTCCTGTAACAGAATAAATCTTTACACCAGTAATATATTTGTATGGAAAAGGTGCAAGCTGATCTAATTCACACAGATCTGTACATTGTGTCCTTGTCAAAATACTAGAAACCTGTTCATAGATCATGGTTATTGGTACATTAGCTTGGGAATTCACCAACTTACTGTATTAGTGGCCCTACCACACCGATAAATGTCATAGATGATTGTTCTTTGGGTTTACAAGAAGCCTTCTCAATACAGTCCACATGCTTCTCCCACCACTTCTTGTTGCCTAATAGGCATACCTACCTTGTTACATGAATCTCTTCCTTAACCTATGTACAGACTTTAGTTAATTGCCCCCCAAGACAAACAATTGTCATCATCTCAGTCAAAAATATAGCATGTTTGGTCTTCCAATGTCATGTAGCAATTCACCGTGGTGAATCTCCAAATGACTTCCTGTGGACTATGGCTGTAATTTCCTACAAGGAACGACCCAGCGAGGTGCCACCAATTCATCTCTCCTCATGCCCTTTCCATAGAACTGTGTATTCAGAACTTGTTCATTATACTGATGATGAATGACTAATGATCATGAAATATTATAACAGAAATTTGATGACTCTACAAAGCTTTAGAGTCATGAAACCAAGTATACCGATTTACAGTATAAATATTAATAAATAGGAACTACTAATAGAATTTAAATTACATAATAAGTTTCTAGATCAGCTTAACTCCTGGCAGCTATCAAAGATGCAAATTACTCAGCTCTGTTTTCTTTTTGCAATGTTAAATCTATTTAAATGCAAGCAATATAAATATCTGAATTTGTGCTGGTTTCAGCTTTCAGCAAAGTTCGGACTAGTTGATGGAGAAACCACACAAGAGGCCAGTTGTTCTGCAGTGCTTATGTACTAACAAAGGACATTCTGAAAGGAGGAAGGGACAGAACAACATAAGTTCATTAGTATGGTGTTGTTCCTTTCATTGCCCAGTCACAAGATTACTAATATTAAACAGTATTTTTATAGTGCCAACATAATATGCAGCGCTGTACATTAAATTGGGAGAAAAAAAAACTGTAAGTTTTATGTGATTGCATTAAAAATAAAATCAGGTCTCATTCCCTGCAAGATATTGCTGCATGGCAGAGCTGTACAAATTTGGATTGATACAAATACTAAATCTTTGGCAGGTAAAATTGCTCAAATATTTGTATTTTATTTGTGTACAACTTCAGCTCCCTATTTTACCTGAAATATGCATTGTTCTTGTTCACACTGAAAGCATTTGTCATGCAATGTATGAAACTATAGGACTTGCATAGAGTGCTCCTCTGTCTACATGGGTAGATCTCTAATTCCCACGGCCAGGGTAGATTCCATGACCCTCATTACTTTGCAAATAGGTTAGAAATTGCAAGTTTGGACCTCCAATCAAAATATTCTGGGGATGTAGCTAGTCTGTGTGGGCTGTTTAGCCTCACTTCTGTTTTGATAAAAAAGCTGAATTCACTGGAGCTTATGCACTTGGCCCTCAGCATTGTAATGTGCTGGCACTGGTGCCATTAGATAAACAGAGTTGTTCCATTGGGAGTTACAAATTTGTTCATATACACAAATATAGCCTCCTGTACTTTATATGAGAGTGCAGATTTTTAATTCCCATCCAGCGTGGTTCTTGTGAACAATAATAACTCCATATTGAAATGCCGACAATTTAGCCTTTAGCCTCGTAGCAAAGGCTGTGAATTGTTAGCACATTTTCCTCTTGGAGGTGCTTAGCCGATGAGTACAATGGCAGGGTGGAATTTAAAGGAAACCTTGACAGCTGTAATAGTTGTTGTTATGAGTATTGTCCTGCTCAGATATGGCTGGATACGCACAGTTAGATATTTGTAGACTGATGCCCTTCTGTCTTGTTTTACCTAAGAATGGTAAATGGCTAAATCTGTAAGCTGTCATTTAGCTCATTACTACCTGTCACTTACTATGGTTTACATCAAGTATTTCACATTCATTCACATACTGTTTATCTTTAAGCCGGTCTAACCCTACATAAGTGTAGACTAAACCATTGAAATACCAAAACAAAGGCATGGCAATAACAAAATTTATATGTCCGTACAGTCATGTGAAGTACGACTTCTTTTATTTCTAAAGTATTGTGTATCAGGACATATTATAACATCATTTGGTCATCAAATCCTAAAATTAGTTAAAAGCAATCTCAGATAACCGACAAAATATGATATGTTACACTCATGTGAGTCATTATTTATTTAACAAGGAACAAGTCAGAATGCAGAAGCATTGTGTAAAAAAGTAAGCTAAACTTGGGTCATGCAACAAAAAATAATCCCAAGCCCTCCAGAAAATTAGCACTGGAATCAATCTGAATATATATTATGTTATAAATGTGGGATTATTTTTGAGGATATATTGGAGTGACACAACTTTCCAGTATAACTTAATGTACAGTATCTTCTATTAAAAGGTATCTATTAGTATTTGAGAATGTTTGACACTTACAGCCAGTTTAACAAAACATTACCTTGCCCAAAGGTTTTTTTTGATGTCCAAGCTGGCTTGTGGGTTCAGGTAGTATGGATTTCAGGACAGGTTGCTATTGTTCTCCTCTTTCAGGCATGTCGCTGTATTGGATTTAGAAAGGGAGAGTGATGCAGAGTCTGTTTGATTCCCCAGGCCCGTCCAAATAACAAAGTGAGCTATGATGCAGAGATCAAGGATTTTATATTTAAAACAATCTGAAGAAGTAACCTACACAAGAAAACTTTTTTAGAAGTTGTATGTACCCTTCACAAAAGAGTTACCTGTTAAACAGGAATAATTGCCAATCCCGTTCACCTATTATTGTATACTATATTCCCACAATTCATTATAACTAAAAACTAGTTACAACTGGTAATAATTTCACTGTTTTTGTAGAATCAAGACTGTGTTACTCATATCTAATCACATCATCTAACACATCATCTTGTGCAGACAAGCAGGGTATGGTTTTTTCAAGATAAAAAATATATGACCATCTGATCATTGGCCACCTAAATGCATGTTAGTGGAAATTCTGTAAATTTGCTGATAATTCCAAATCATAGTATATGGATTTGTGATTACTTTCAATGCTGGTTTTGATGGACCAGGCACATAGCCTTACGCATAAACTATGCATATGATGCCTCTGCTTTATCGGACATACTTGCATGGTTAAGAGATAAAGTCGCTTAACTAGTTTTCCAGACAATAAGCTAGCTGATACTGTGACCTGCCCCACTGACCATTGATGCGTTAGGAAGGAAAGAGGAAGGTGAGCACAAAGCTACCATAAACTGTAGATTATTGGACTCCGGTGTACTACTAAGTAAGGAGCAGAGGGACTGTCACAAGGAGTAGACAACAAGGTCTTCATCACACATGGAGCTCAAGACTGCAGTGGACTGGGTAGGTATAGATGAAAACTAGATTTCGTTTCTCTTCTTTGGTTGTTTTAGCGTTTTTTTGTTCATTTATCTAATACTCCTATATAATATGTCTAGGAAACATTTGGGCAAACATTGTGTATCTTTTATAGTCACACTGTACTGTGTACATTTAAACATTCCCAGCCTGATGGCACCATGAATTTTTCAATTATTTGCAAACAACAACTTTTCCTTTTTCTTGTTTTTTTCCAATCCTATATTTTGTGCGACATATTAAACAATACAAAATGTGTTTTTAATATGTATGTATGTATGTGTTTTATATGTATTATTATATATGTATTATGTATGTGTTAATATTTGCCTGGAAAAGGGACAATGAACAGCCTAGATAGTGTGTAAATATTTATATTCTTCGTTTTAGCTTATTGTCTTACTTTACTTTTTATTGCAGTGATAAAAACAGAACAAATACCCAAGGGCAATAATGATTCCCTGTTTAGTTTTAGGAAACAGTTTTCTAGCCTATTAACTACATCAGCCTTTATAATGTATTGTGTACACTAGTAAAATAAATGAAACATAAATATATAAATATAAAGGTATATGTATATTAATATATATATATATATACTTCTTATATAACACCACACTTGGCATATTTCCAGTACATATTATCCTCTGGTGACTTGTGTCTTAGCACACACATTTTCAGTAGTAATAATAATAGTAATGACAAGGAATATAAACAGACATATAATTATATGATTTTGTATTTACAGGGTAGAAATGAGGGATATAGGGAATAGCTTACAGTTTAAATGTTAAGTACATGAATTAATCATGAGGCAGTAATAATATCGGGTGACCCTGTATCACATTACCATTGCAATGTACCATATTGTAAAGCTATTTCTATGTATCACCTTACTACTTGTGTTTTTATTTAAACACATGAGCTCTCAAAGTGATTGTATATTCATTTAGTCATTTTTTTCTATTGGCCTGTTTATTTTGAAGTTGGACAAAAAAAGATATATATATATATATATATATATATATATATATATATATATATATATACAGATATTGTTTATATTATCTTTGCACATAACACCTTAACTGTCATGGAAAACATTTTTAATTTTTGGTTGTCATAAAAACAGAAAAAAAACAAAAACTTAATGCAGTGACAACTTAGTATTTGTATTAGTGACAATGGCTATCAGGAAATAAAGTGAGATGACATTCAAAGGTTTAGAGCTATCCCCCCAAAAATACCTTTTAATGGTGACAAATACTTTTGGGACAACTGTCCAACAGAGTAATTTCTATCACTTTTGTATTGTTCTATTCCCTTCCTGTTTTATTTTGGGAATGGGGATTTTTTTCAATAATACACAGACAGCAAAAAAACGGTCAGGAGTTTTAAGGCTTTTTAAGGCTGGGATTTTAACCTTTCTGCAATCTATTCCCAAAAACAGTTTTGGCTTTTAATCAGTTTCTTTGTGTTCTAGTTTGTGTAAACAAACAACAATGGTCCTGATTTATTAAAACTCCCAAAGACTTGAGAGAATACACTTTCATCAGTGAAGCTGGGTGATTCGGAAAACCTGGCATAGATTTCTTAAAAGTCATTTGCTATTTGTTTGTTATTTATGTGCTTCCTGTATGGACAAGGCTGCATCCCATCATAAAAGGTGACAGCTCTTGTGTCCTCATATGTATTCCTACTAGCTATGACATGCTCTGACTTGTGTTTCTCTTCCCACTAGGCGGCTTTGCATTTGGAAAAAGGTTACATATGTCATAAACTTTGACTTTTTGCCCTAGTTAGTGCAAGACTCAGCAGGAAAGAAGAATTGATCTGGTCTGTGCATTCCAGGCCCTGCAGGCTGGGTAGGGATCCAACTGATGTTGCAAAGAAAAGGTACCACATGCCAAGCCTGCAGGTTGATCAAATCCCATGGTTTGCCAAACGTAACAACCTGAAAGGTCATGGGGGGTCAGCACAGACATGTTATTACATTCCTTAAGGAATTTTTAGGGAAAATGTCTGGCCTTCAGTCTCATATTGGTTGTATACTTTGCAATAAAAAAATCACAGCTTTCAATGATAAGACTCTTGGGAGTAATATATGGAAAATGTGAAAGTTTTCATAAGGCAAATATTTAGACTAAAAACACTGGTGATATAAATTGAACTGTTTGTGAATAATAACATAAACTTTGCTGAGCAATACATTAAATGAGAGAAAGTACAGGCAACATATTGACACGGGCTCACTAATACAATATAGACAAAGAAAGGCAGCTTCTATGTCATCAGATAGCAATGATGGGTTTCCATATGCATGATATATGTGTGTGAAGAATAAGGCACTGGGGTCAATAAAGAAAAAAAGAAAGATAGGATATTTTGTAAGATAGTATCTATAGGTATTAGGCCTTGTACACAGGAGCAAAACTGCTGCCAAATGTATGCTCAACCAACTCATTTACTGATCAATTAGTTAATTAGTTAATTCAGTCCCAAAACACATGCACTATATTCTGCCATTCCAATTGCTGCAACTAACCAAATACTGACAAATCCAAATATTTAATTAAATGGAAATAAAAATGGGCCAGTGTGAAGTAGACCTAAGTTTAAGACTGTATACAAATACTTTGGTCACATATAATATACCTGTACCTGCCTACCTGTATGTTTATCAAAATAAAAAAAAACTTTTTCATTTTGGAAAGTAGGAGTAGGGGACAGTTAAAACTACTGGTAGGTTTTATTGTCATATGTGTCATATTATGCCCTGAAAATAATGAAATAATAACTTGAATGTACTTGTATTAATAACTTGTAAATGTTTATTTAAATTTCCTTTTGTTCATACAAAGGATTTATTGTTACTCTATGACATTTTTTTACATTAAAACATGAAAATTAATCGGGTAAGCGGTTAAGGTAAAAATTTACGCTTAGAGCTTTTCCTGGAGTGTTCAGTGTTAGGGCAATCCCGCCAGATGCTCCAACAATAGTCAGCCATCATATGATAACCCCATCTATCCTGATACCGTCCTTCCATGACCTTCAAATCTTGCTCATGTGTTTCCAAGAATGTCCTTGACAATGGCTTTGAATGATAACTAAGCATTCTTTTCCACTTCTGACCACTTCTGTCCTGATGAAATGTTCATCTTTTGGGTGAGCTGCTGAATCTGTGGACCAACAAACACACCGGTCTTTATTTTTTCAAATGACAGGCTAGGAATTGCCAAAATGAGGTACTTGAAACAGTCTCCTTCAGATGGCAAAGCTTTACCAAACTGCTTCATCAGACCCAGTTTCATGTGCAGAGGCGGGAATATAATATTCTTTCTATCAATAAGTGGCTCATGTAGAATGTTTGGATCACCTGATTTTAGGGCAGATCTCGGGGGCCAATTCCTTTCCACCCAATGCCTCTCACTTGCTCTGCTGTCCCACATGCACAGATAACAGGGATACCTGGTGTATCTGCGTTGCTGACCAAGAAGGAAGCATACCATTTTAAGCTCAACACAGATGACCCAATTGACTCTCTTT
This sequence comes from Pyxicephalus adspersus, assembly GCF_032062135.1. NCBI lineage: Eukaryota > Metazoa > Chordata > Amphibia > Anura > Pyxicephalidae > Pyxicephalus > Pyxicephalus adspersus. The sequence continues at coordinate 45,185,201 of NC_092863.1, forward strand.
GTCTGCATATTCTTCACAAGGAGAAACTGAATGGCCAATTGGGACTGACCCAAATAAATTGCCATTGTGAAGGAGGACACACTTTAAGCTCCGCTTTGAGCTATCGATGAATAGTCGCCATTCAGTTGAGTTATGGATTGGAATTCGCAATTCCTCCATCAAACCAGGTATGTTATGGCAATAGACAAAGCCACTGTTTGCTCTAAAATACTTCAGAAATGCAATTTCTCTGGTTCGAAAGTACGATACCTTCATTCATTTTTCAAGTAAGTTTTTCTCACACAGTCTTGATGCTATGAGTTCTGAAGCCTTCTTCGATAGTCCCAAATCACATGCCAAATCACTCAAGTCATACTGATTGAATCCCTTACAGAGTCCTCTTCAATTTCAAACTCTTCATCATTGTTGTCACCTAGTTCATCACCATAATCATGTTCTTCAAGAGAGGGTAGTGTAACGAAAACCGGCACTGGGATTTCATCTGAATGAGCCACTGGGCGTATAGCCGATGGTAGACTAGGATACTCTATGTTAAATGTATTTTTCTTGTTATATCCTGAAGTTTTCACTATACAAAAGTACCAGTCACTGAAATGATAGGTCATAGGTATACCAAATGACATCCTATCGCGTGTTCCCTTTGTCCACATCTGTAAACCCTCAACACACTGTTTGCACACCTTATGAGGGGCCCAAGACTTATCTTTATCACCAGGTTTAATTTTGAAATATGCTAAATAGGTTTGCTCTACAAATGTGCTGATGTTCGCCCTTTGACTGGGAATAGTGAAACTGCCACAGATATAACAAATTGAATCAGGGTTGTCAGACATGCCAGACATGATCTGAAAGAAAGGAAATACGTGTGTAAATAAAAAAATAAATTTTGCTTATTCACTACGTAGAGCAGCGCACAACCTCTGACCACACTGTCTTGCTTGTAAATGAAAAGCCTAAACAAATCCACGCTACAGTAATCGCATTATTTTAAGCAGTAAAGAAAAAATGTGATGTGATAGAAGAAAAGTAACTGCACTTTCAGAAACAGCATACCTATTTTAGAGTAAATAAGCTTAAAAATTGAAGTCAACCAAAAATTTGTTCAAAAATATTCCCCAGTGTAATCTAATCAAAAACAAAAAAGTTTTGGCTTTAGTTACACATCAAGTTCTTAGTTGTTTCCTCAACAGAGAGTTTACACAAAGTGGGGTGAGTGTGTTGACCTCCATTCGTGGGGGTTGTGTTCACCAACATCACCCAGCCAGCAGCAAATGATTGATGTTACCCACTAGATATAAACATTGGTTGTGGCTTTATTGGTGGATGCATACCAGTTTTTGAGATGTGTTTGTGAAAAGGATAGCCTCAATCATGGCAAAAATAAATTACAGTATCCATCCTTTTCATATAAAATAACCAACCGTTTGTTCCTATGGAACCTAGAAATACAAACACACTTGCAATTGGGCTTTGCATCTTCTTAATGAAATCCAAATATGTAAAATCACTGATCAGCTAAAGTTTGCCTATATAGAACCAACCTATATCCTGCTTGCTTCTTTAGCTAAGTCTGGGTTATGTTTGGTAGCTTTATATTGAGCAGTTGCAACCCATCTGCTATTGTTCTGCAGCCATTTTAGCCATTTCAATAGGCCACCATACAATTTAATTAAATCTGGAGGAGTGGAATGAATTCATTCTAAATGGAATTTGCAGGCGCAAGCCTATTGAGAACTAGACAATCACATATATATTATATGAAACATATAGGGTGAATTGTGGAATAAATAAGGTGATTTGGGGGATGTGAGTTTGCTATAAGAATTGGTAAGAATTTCCTCAGCAACTAAACCTAGCTGGGTAAAACTAATAAGTTACTTGTGTTGTTTTTTTGTGTCTACACAATGGAATGGAATGCTTTTGTTTATGTTGTGCCCCAGGGGGACTGGACAGAAGCTCAAAAATTAAAAGGATCAGTTAGTTTTCAATACAAAGGGCTTTGGAAAAAGTAATAGAGGTGAGTTAAAAAAGATGGGATGAAAGAAAGGGAACAGTAAGGGAATTGTCTTCTCCAGACTTTGATGTTTCCCATGGATGTTGATGGAAATACAATTATACCTCAATAAGCTACCAGTCCAGTGTGTCTGGAAGGTTTGGAGTATCCTAATGCTATGCAAACTTTTTTTGCTATAGTGACCAATATCCATAATCAATAGCGAATAATGATTGATCACTATGCATGGATCAGGGAACAATGGGGCATAGCTTGTAATAGCAATGTTTGCTAAGGATGCTCCAAACTGATCATCCTATTGTGTGAGCCATTTACTGTCACATGTAACTGCTTGTCAGGTGGTTACTAGTGATTACTCATTGACAACTGGAGTCATCACACAAGAAATGATTGCCCATGTACTGCCAGCCTAATGCATGGGAGCATCATTTTTTAAATTTATTTTATGTAATAATGACATATTGGTATAGACTATTGGAATGTATGATAGGCATGGGAAGCTTAATGGACATATACTGTACTTAAAAAGTATCTAAACCCACACAAACAAAAATGTAATATATTGCCACCTACAAGTCACAGTTTTTTTTCTGCCAGTGACACACTTTCTTGCCACCCAAGAAAAGGATCAAAGACAGCTAACTTTCCTGCTACAAAATATGAAGTGGAGGTTTACAGTCTGAAATTGCTGGGAACAATTGATATCAGTCAACAGAGAGCACACAGATCATTATCTGCTCAGACAATTTTTGTAGTACAGGTATATTTTTGCACTTAACAAACTGATATACCCAATGCATTTATTTGTATATTTTACAGTTTTAAAAGGAACAAAAGTAAATTTTTAGGCTTTAAACAGCCAGAACATATTTGTTTTTCAAGTTGAAATCCATCATCTATACACTTGAATTACTGCCTAGTGGGTCACTGACCCAAAACCAGAAAGCAACCAGTGAAGAGTCTTAACACTGGATATATATAAACTTGTACTGTGTTAGTGTCGTGCTAATTAGTAAAAAAAATGACAACATCAGAGCTTGAACTTTTAAATAAGAAGTCAACTTAGCAACATGGTAATTCAATGTTTGGTTTATGAATACATTTATGATTCTTAGAGCACTAAAACTTAACTAAGCAGACAACAAAGCAGATGAATCTTTGAATCAGGTCTCTTTGAATCAAACGTCCAACAGAACTGTCTGATAAAACAGGAGTCCATTTTATTTTATAAATAATTGAATACACAGAAAGAAATACATTTTTTTTATTGTTGTCATCTTTCCTGCCTATCTTCTCACCCCTCCCTTTGCTCTAATATTTTTTTTTTCTTTTTACATACCTTTTAAATCCAACTTTAATATTAACTGACCACCATGTTATTACAGGGCCTTATAATAAGCTTGTAGAAACCAACATAATGATAGTCACTTAATATTAAAAAATTAAAATCACCATAAAATCCAATTTGCTTTTTATCCTTGCAGCTCATTTAGGAGTTTTACTCACTGAGACTCGGTATCCCATAACTATGTTCATATTTAGAAAACCACAATAAATACAAATATTCAAACTAAAAAAGATCTTTACATAAACATGAATGTTTACAGACCCTCATGTCTTCAACAATATTTCAGGGAAACAATAGCAGTCGTGGATAAATCTTTTTCAGATGGTCAATCTTTCCCTGAGATTGGAAAACCTAGGAGCTGTCTCCAAAAAGATTGTACAGGTTAACAGAGAGATCTTTCATACAACAGATCTTTTGTCATATGAACCTTCCAAATACAATCATCTGTTTCTGGATATTGGAAAACTCCCCTATTATACTCCATGAAAATTCATAATTCCAATCATTGCCTGCCCTGGGTGCAATAATGGACCCCATCAGGCACATTAGGGGATTTTTCTTTGGTTCGGCAAAGGGTTTCCATATGAAAAAAATGGTAGCACTGGTATTGTGAAAGCCATTATTGGATGTACACTGGCGCTACTTTGCATTGAATTATATGACCTCTATATGGATTTTGAATTACTTTGCCCCAGTAAATCAGATTCACTGACTCAAACTACCTCTAATATCTTCACATTTAGGTGTCATAGCCACTAAAGTCAGTTTTTTAAACAGTAATGTACGATTTTAAAAATGTCATTAATAATTAATATTGCTACATTTTCTAAGATTTATTAAAGCAAGTGGAATGGTTTATACTGAAGAATAACAAACTGAATGGAAAACTTTTAGTACATTTATTAATAGTTGTTAAATGCATTCCTTCCACTTCCATTTCCATTTAGTGGAAATTAAAAGAGGGGAATTTATGAAAGTCATGCAAATGAAGTCATAGGAATGACGAACAGAGGCAATTCCTTCACTTTAGCTACTGGTAAGCAGCAATGCTAAACCAAAAAAAAGAGAAAAAAATGCCACTGTGTTCAATAAATGATTTTAATGTAATTATACAGTGATTAGTTTAAATAAAAAATATTAGTGGATAGTTAACCCCAAATAATACACTATACTTTCTATGCTGACCCCATTTAGGCATAAGACTAGAAATTTACCTTTTTTTTCATAGAAAAAACATTTTATTTTGAAAAATATTCTCTTTGTATTTGGTGCTATCATCACTTGTGCTAAAATTACATTAGCCTGGGAACAGTTTTTTTAATTTGCATTATTTTTTGTTTAAAAGTATAATAAACACTATACATATTGATGCTTTTTAACACAGGAAAGTAGCACTGCACATACCTGCTGTAGTACAAATTGAAAATTGGAAAACAACCATTTAGAATTTATGTGCAGGATTTGTACAAGAAGTCAAAGAAATCTTTCCTTTTGACCTGAGCCTTTCCAAAGAAAAAATTAAATTTTACATGTGCAAAAGAAGTAATAATGTAATAAGTTCTGTAATATATCTGTATATATCTGTAATATCTGTAATAAGTAAAAGTTCTTGAATACCACCTATAAATGTAGAACCAAGTTTTTGAACTAAAAAGCCCAGGTAGTAAACAATAAAATAAAATATTTGAGCCCAATGCTTGGATAATATAGCTAAATGTAATTGTGGATACATTATAAGCTATATATTGTATTTATATATATAATCTAGACTCCAAGCTAACAGCTAAAAAGGGCAAATTAGAAAACACTGGCAGGCAATCATATATGATATATGAAAAGGTATTTCTGTTAATCCAGTTTTAAGATTTAGGCAAAGCCATTATACAGCACAGCTAAGTTGGTGACCTGACTTTTGTCACCTCTATTGATAGCAGGTTTCCTTTATAAGATATCACAGTGTGTTACTCAAAGGGTGAATGTCCCCAATTGTCACACAAATAGCTGTAAAACCCTATAAACTATTTATCTATAATGATCCAATATTTTTTCTGATATATGAGGATGATCACTTTCTCCCTTTGGTGAGTAAGAACTGATTGTACAAAGATGAAAGCAGAACATAGAAAGAATTCACTTTATTTCTTATTTGTTTATATCCAACACGAGCCCGGAGGTCAAAGGGTCCCCCTTCATCAGGGTTATGTACTGTTGAACAAGGTGTGTACTGAACATACACATTTGGGGTAATTAGTATGGTTGCATCAGATACTGGTTTAGGAGATCCATCACCCCATACCTTTCCACTATTTTCCCAGCATGAAAAACTGACAGAAGTTCCCTCCCTACCCCATCTAAACCTAACACAAACATTCCGACTTTCAGTACTTTAAATTTATATCATGTGTCACCAAGCTGATACATAAATCAAGGTTGGAATAGCTGTGTGTATTTAATATTGTTGTGAAAACGGTTTCCTTTACTTCTTCCCAGACTTCCTTTGGTAGCGTATGTATTTGTTTTGACCAATGAGGTAATGATATTTCAAATAAATAACTCAAGCTTTGTCTGAGGCTTCCAAAAGACATGACAGAGTGCCTGCCAGACTTTATTACAAATTATTTTTCGTATCAAGATCATTCCATATTCAGTAAGAGATCCTCTGTTAAAAAAAAAGAAATGTTCCTTCACAAAATACACCTCCTACTGTGCCAGATATGTTCATAACAAAACTTCCAGAAAACATCCATGAACATTGTGCACAATCATTTCATTTCATTGGATGAATAAAAGTTTTATTCGGTTGAAAACAGCCAAAGAATCCAGCTTTGTTTTACAGCTACTGTATAATTTTTCATGGACTTAATGATAGCCTTAAAGCAAAACTCCAGCCTTACCTTTAGTTTTGCAGTTGTATAGCCTGCTCTGTAGTGAAATGATTTATTCTGATTTTATAAGCTCACAGCTTCTCACAATGTGCATTAGAATGTGCAGAAATTCAGATGACCACCACCATCAGCACCCTGATGGCCACTACTTGTTTAGCTACAACAACATGTGACAAAGACATCATTCATTTCAAAGGATTTGTTTTCCAACTCCACCTCCTTCCAGCACTATGATCCCCGGTTCAAATCTTAGCCAAGACTCAATTGATATGAGTTCTGAGTGTTCTTTTATGTTTGTGTGGGTTTCCTCCAGGCACTTCATTTTTCTCCCACATCCTGAACACATACTGGCAAGTTAATTGACTTCCCCCATGTTGGTCCTACACCATGACTGGGACATATAATTTTGTGTCCCATAGAGGGACAGTTAATGAAATGGCTATATTTAAATACTTTGTAATAACAATATATGATTAGCCCTGTTTCTTTACAGCAGACATGCCAAACTGATGTTTTGGGGTTGTATGTGGCTCTAAACCACTACACTGAATGTTCCAGCTGTTCTCCATTTGCTAAAAGCAACACTTAAGCTGCGTACACATGTGCAATAATTATCGCTGGAAATGAACGACTAACGACCGTTCGTCTTATAATCGTTAACAAAAAAAATGACATTTTATCTGTTGTTTAAGAATATTGGTTTACACCCTGTGCCATATGCTTCCGCTAGCGGATATGTAGCTGTTTTTGTACAGGTTTACTATGTGCTATATGATTCCCTTAGAACTGTTATGTTTTTTGTCATATTTTTTGGGTATATGCAGCTTCCTGGTACTATATGTCTGTTAATACGAAGCCTACAATGTTGTTTGATATGATGTATGTGTTGTATATCTGATTCTTTTTGTTATGTTTACCTGTTATTTTTTTCTCTGAAAACTCAATAAAACTGATTGAAACAAAACAAAAAAAAAAAACACTGATAAACGAGGATTGTCCCTGGAAACCGACCGTCCCGGTGGATCTGTTTGGGTGACAATCGTTCGCTATCTGTTGTGTGTACGGTGATCGTGGATGGTTCTGCAGTACACTTTCTCCTTTACATGTCACTTCCTGCATCGTTCAAATGAACGTATCTAGCGTGTATACATTATTGGTGGATTATATTTGAACGATCGTATCGTTACTGCATGTACAGAATTGTGCACAATACGATTGTTCAAAATATTTGTGCATAATCATTAGTCGTTCATTTTCTAACGACAATTATTGCACGTGTGTACCTAGCTTAACCTACATACTTTGCAGGTAAATCATTTCTTTCTTAGATAAAATCTTAAAACTGCAAACATTACTTCAATTATAATAATAAAAGTGATATATTAAAAAAGTAGGTGTGCCCCCACTCCAATCAACCCATTCTGGACACAATTCCATGTCAGTTTGATCTGATTTATGCCATGGATATTGTTGAGCATTTGGCTGCATTAAAATGTTGGTATAAACATAAGTCCTTTGTTCACAGGCAAACCAACTCCTTCCAATGTATTGCACTGAACAAACGCTTGGCATGATGCAGGTTTAGTGGATTGACCTTGATCTTTTATTGAACATAATAAAATCAGGGGCTTCCTATTCTATAGCTTTGCTATTTCAAACACTTCTGTTTTAATTGATCAAGGAATCCCCAATCTATAGTGTCCATTGAATGTAAAGGTGCGTACACACTTCCAATTTTTATCGTTCCAATCGAACGACGAACGATCGATTGGGCAAAAAATTGTTCGTAAAAAAGTAACCAACGACGCCGACGAACGAGGAACATTGTTGGAAACGAACGACCGGACCGGCGGATCGGATTGGACGACGATCGTTGAACATCGTTCGTGTGTACGGTCGTTCGTTGATCGTCCATGTTCAGAGCATGCGTGATGAACGAACGTCCGTTCACTTTCCTGTCGTGCACATAGTTCCTCTATCGCTTAAACGATCGTATCTATTGTGTGTACAATATCTACGAACGATCGTGTCGTTACCTCTATGTGCAGGATCGGTGCTATACGATCGTTCATATATATCGTGTAGGAACGTTCGTCGTTCGTTTTCCGACGATAATAATTGGAAGTGTGTACGTAGCTTAAATGTAACCCTTAGGAAGCCATAAAACACAAAATCAGATATAAATAAGAGCAACATGTTCAGAACGTCTGAAGATCATAATAACAAAAGTACGTTTACTGTGATAACATTAATAACTAACTAAAGTAGAAATCATTCCACGTTTTGAAGGCAATGTGCCATAAGGACTTGTACCCTGAAAGCTTACAATGTTTTCACCATAGTTAGTTATTAAAATGGACCCTTAAAGCAAACCATGGGAGAACTATGGGGGTTGCCATTGCCACTGCTTCCACAAATGCGATTTGCCATTGTTTTTGATACTTTGTTAGGTCCTTACCAAGAACTAGCAAGGAGATTTGGAAGATTATCAGTTCTTATATTTAAAATATAAAATTAGAGGAACATTTTTCTTACTTTAAGAAGGGTTAGAGTCAGTATTATTGTAATTTGTTTTCTTAGTGTGGAGATCCACATTTTTAGAGTTGTTTCCAGATCAAGAGGTCACAGTAAAACTTTTAATGGGGAAACTTGTTCAGGGGAAAATGAAATAGGAATTCTCCTTGCTTTGGAAGATCTCCTCTAACTTCCTGTTGCATTTAAGGGACAGGAAATGTATTAAATGTACTCAATGGTACACAGACAATATTTTTCCCCTACTGCTTAAAAGCCTTTAAATTAACTTTTTTTTTTTTTTAAAAAAAGCCATATGTTCACAATGCAGCCAGACAAGTGGCCTTTTTAAGTGACATACAAATGCAAGGTGATTGAAAATCTAGCATGGGCACAATGGTCCCCCAATGTTGATCATCAAACTGTCCTGATGAATCAATAAATGACTAAGCAGAGATGACGGTTGTTCTGTCCTTTAGAGGAAAGCACAGTGGGGTGCCACACACTAATCCTCCTCTCCCCATTCTCTATTAAACAGACCATATGTATAGTGCCGATTCATTTTCTTGTCCCTGGAAATTATCACAAAAAATTGTTTCCAGCATCAGAAATCATGTGTACAGGGTGTGAGTGTGAGTTTTATATTCAGAACACTATTCTGCATGCAATCTTTTTTAAAGAAAAAAAAAAAAGTTTAAGTAAATTTAAATGGAAAACCCTGTGTGTGTATATATGTGTGAGAAACAAGAGGTGTGTGAGAAGGACTGGTAGGAGAGACAATGTCACACAAGGGAGGGAGGGGAAGGAGGAGGAGAGACTCACACACACAGCAGTTTGGGGAAAGCAAAGCAGCAGGGACAGCAGAGGAACCAAGTGCATGGGAGTGATAACTGTGTGCTGTCACATTGTATGGGAAGGACACATCCATAGTAGGTGAGACATGGCTTGTTATCTCATAGCAAATATTTCACAAGGGTCTGGAAATATCATTTAAGTACTTGAAAACTTTTATGAAGGGCAAATAGTTTATAGAAACCACTTAGAAATCAAATTTATTAGAGAAAATAAAATTTTGCAGTGGTAAGATTATATTGCAGTTTAATAATAAATGTTTATAATTTTATGATATAATAACGTATTGACATCCATAGCAGAATTGAAAGAACGCAGCATTCTACACAGATGTCTAGATAGGGTGAAGTGCGTATTGAGATTGCTCAAGCAAAAATGTTTTATATGCTGAATGTTCTCGGAGTTGTGACTTTTGTGGTTTCCAAGATGTGGGAGGTTTATATTGCATTATATACGCTGTGGGTTTTCACAAGTACAGCAATGGAATTTTAAAGATTCTCCATTTATGTAGGCAAAATATACTTTACCATTTATAGCAGGTATTAAAGTGGTAGTTTTTTATTTTTTGGATAGGGATTTGCACCTTGTGAGGAATGCGTAGGACTGTAGTTAATTTGGGTGAGGCCGGTGTTGCTAAGACAGTTTTGTCCTCCAGGCATCTATATACATGGGCCTATAGCTCCTAATGATAAATAAAGCTGTCCTGGCTATAGGCAGCTTGGAGCATAGAGGTGGTGCAGGATAGATGCACAATGAGGTTCCATGGAGAAGTATGCTATGGGCTGTATTTAGATATGTAAATAGTTTGTGTTGATTTGAATACATCCACTGATACGTATGCTTGTGTTTAGTATGCATATGTGGTTGGGTGTGTCAGAGCTGAGTTGTGTTTTGGTGAGCGGTTCTCGCTTACTCATAGCGTATCTGTGTGGTGCACCTGTTATAGATCTGGGGGCGTCTAAATGCTGCTTTGCGCTGATAAACTATGGCCAAGTCTAGGAAAACATAACTGTGTTACTTCTCGCCCTCTGTCACTCTCAAGCACATAATCATTAGCTTTAAATTACTAGAGCTGATGGTATTAAAAAAAATCATTACTAATAAGCCTCATACATGGACAGGTTCCATCCTGCAAAGACTTTTATGTGTTCTTCTTAAAAGGCTCCAGTTATACCTCAGGTCCTTCCAGGTGAACAGATTTACAATCTATGTACTTGTAGCCTGAGGTCAGTTTGAAAGCATTGGAAACATTGTGCGGTTGTATTGATTGTTCATTTTTATGATTGATTGTTTATCTCAATGGCAGGAATTACACATGAAGATGGATAACCTGGGAATATTAAACTGAAGAAGAGCTAAGTAGTGTCAAAGTTCCATTTCTGAATCAATGAAGAGAGAATTTTACCTGAAAGACAGCTGAAATACCACTTTGAGGTCACGGCAGCAATGACCAATGAGGCTCCATCACTCCTTTACCCCATGTCACCATCACCATGTTAAAGGAGGGAAGCGAGACCTACACAGAGGACGTGATTTATATAGTCCTAGAAGTGGCCATTGCCATCCTGGCCATTCTTGGCAACGTGTTGGTGTGCTGGGCCGTGTACATTAACAGTAACCTTCAGAACGCCACCAATTATTTTGTGGTATCCTTGGCTGCAGCAGATATTGCCGTGGGTGTCCTTGCCATCCCGTTTGCTATCGCAATTAGCACTGGATTTTGTACCACCTTTCATGCCTGCCTCTTCATCGCATGCTTTGTTCTGGTGCTGACACAGAGCTCAATCTTCAGCCTTCTAGCCATTGCTTGTGATCGTTACATCGCCATCCGCATCCCCCTCAGGTGAGTGATTGAAAATATTTCTGTTAATATATATCTGGCTGACCGATTATGACATCTCAATAACAATGGAACATTAGTCATAATACTTTCTAAAATGTAAGATACTGGCCACACAGTCACCCCCTCTTCACTTCTACATAAATAGCACCCTGGAGGCAATCAAAACCGGATCCCAGGTGTTGCAAAGCCAAAATTACAATTGTTCTAAAAGCTACCTGACACTGACCCCTCCTGAAACTGCCAAACTGGCAGTGTCCCCCTTTTCCTGTTACAGAAGACATATTTTCCCTGTAAATCACCAAAAAAAAAGTGGAAGGAAGCCACCTAACAGGTCAACCTGAAGCTTTTCTTCCAACCTCTGCAAACTTTTTATACTGATCTCCTCTTCTTGCTAAAGTTGCCTATTTCTTTAAATCCTCAGATCTGTATGCCATAGCCAATTGTAATGTCTTTATTGCTCATTACCAGACCTACACTTGCCTTTTCTCTACAGGTCATTCGTGTTATTTATATACTAGTTTTTTATACTTTGTCTGTAATAATATCACCACTCAGCTGTAATCTAAACAAAAGTCATAGCCAAAAAACATTTTATTTATGTGAGGTAAGGGGAATCTGTTCAGTAACAGATGTCACCTGGAAAGAAAGTGATAACAAATCTCCAAATGGGGACACCTGTTTCCCTTCTCAGGCTTTTTTCCTTTATCTCAATTAAAAATCCTGTAATCCACTTCCTTTCCTAGGCTGGCTATGCTCATTGTTCCTTTGTATCTATGGAGGAGCCATGTTTTTTTTCCCAGACTGGGCTTCAAACATGTCTATCTCTCTTCATCTCCATTTTAGATGCGATTTGTAGTTTATAGAAGAACTGCAATATTATGTGTGCTTTCGGTTCAGTGTACAGGAAGTGATAAGGCCATTGAATTTCAAGTAAGATCAATAGGCATTTTTGCACTTGCTAAAAATAAGACCAAATGAAGCTTCTGCAGCTAGGGACTAGTAATCTTTATTATCATACATTCTGTTTTCGTGCTTAGATATCCTTCTATTTTACCATATTTCCTTCCCTACTCAATAGAAAACCATTCAGTAGATCCTAACATTGCCAACTTCATTCGGACCTCCCAAACTTAAGCTACGTACATACGTGCAATTATTGTCATTGGAAAGGATCTTTCTTTACGATGCATGAACGATGCTGTTCATACAGCACCGCTCTGCTCTATGGAGAGGGGAGGGGGAGAACCATGGAGCTCCCCCCTCCCTTGCATTAGGATCTTTCTTTGCCCATCGTCCAGGGATCTGCCAGGACGGTCGTTTGGACGATAGACGATGGGCGCTGTACACACGCCAGATTCTCATTCGATATCGGCCCTGAGCTGTTTATCAGGCGAGACCCATTGGACGTGTGTACGTAGCTTAAGGCACCCAGTGTTTCCCAACCAAGGTTCTGTGGAATGAAACGTAGGCTTCCTCCAGAGGGTTGCTAAAGGTTACCTGAGCAAAGAGCAATTTACATCTCTCAGGACACCAATAATCTCTTTGGCTATCTATAAGATAAGTGACATTCTTCCCAATGTACTGACCACAACACTAATGTACTGTGAGCTGTGGATATAGTAATTATAGAAGGGGGTCCCTAAAGACCTGAAAGTTAATAAAAGGGCTCTCCCATGTTAAAAAGGTTGAAAAACACTGGTTTAATGTTCCTGACTGTCAGCACAGACTGAACCTTTCAGGAATGAAGAATCAAGCAGTAAACTTTGTATAATGCCTATAGGTGAAGCAACATTTGTAGATGTTTTGCTGTTTTCTGCTCACATAAAGTGCTGTGTACATATGTATATGGCAGCGTAAAATTTATAGTTGCTTTATACCTTGAAGTCCTTTTTATGACACATACCTGTAACCAGTATAATTGTTCCATAAAGTTTGTAGCTCCCACTATTGCTCTTTACAGCCATGTTTCCGAATGATCCACTTCATTTGCCTTTATAGCTGGTGCAGCTGGTCATATGACTAGAGTTTTCTAACTACATGAATTTTCTGTATCAGTTATACTTACTCCCCTAAATGTATTTTTAGCTCTGGATTGTCATATTCTGTACATTTATAGTATGACATATTTCATGTTACCAACCTTTTATTGTCTAAACAAGAAGTGGCGCTATAGCCTTATACATAAACCCATCCTCTTTAGCATTTGGATTTAAATGAATCAATTCAGCGTTTAATGGAGAATTACCGACAAATACTTTGTTACTAAAGCTGTACAATACAGTGATGTTGCTCACACCTAATGGTGGATATGTATATAATATATTTAAAGGAGCCTGTTTGTGCCCTTTCTTCATGGCTGCTGATGTGATTGGTTTGTATAATGTAGAATAAAAAAAGCCTTAACAAAAGTAGCCAATCAGCCTTCAGCTATTTTTCCTTCAGAATATATTATAGCATAAGAGCGGCAATGTGATTGGTTGTTGCTGACTATATGACTATAAACTTGTTTATTGCATATAAAGAAACCATATGGCTCAGTGATAATTCACAGGGCTGAGCACATCAGTGCATGCTCCAAAGCGCGTCATATACTTTTATGTCCAAAACACACTATAGGGACAATAAGAAGCTAGTCATCCTGCTTCATTCTTTGGTTGTTTGAAGAGAAATAAACTTATTCATACAATCATGGGGAATACACTTTTACTCCATTGCCCCTTGTGAGAACTGAACTCTGGACAGCAGCGTTACAAGTCTACTATGGTAACCAATGAGCAACCATGATGTCCAGTGTTTAAAAGTTCTCATTGTATGTCAGATGCTGCATAGCTGAAATCAACACTATAATTTATGCTTGTGAGCTATGCTGGTCCCTGGTGACTGCATGCCAGATGCTATAGTCTCCATGTTCTTGCTATTCTCTCAGACTTAGTCACTGTCACCTCTGCTTGGATAGAGAAGTCTTCCAGCTGTTATCCCACGCACAGGAAGACCTTGCCATTTCTGCAGAACATAGACAAAATTCCCAGGTTGTCTATCCCTTGACCTAACTTCCAGAATTCTCCTTTTTTCCATGTTTATATTTGGGCTTCCCCAGTCACTTTATCTATGTACACACAAACTACTTTGATTGACTTTTCCCTTCTTAGTGATTTTTTCTTTATATATAATGATAATTATTACACAGTATTTATATAGCGCCATCATATTACACAGCGCTGTACAAAGTCCATAGTCATGTCACTAACTGTCATATATGTCCCTACCATAATCATAGGTCTTTAATACAGTCTAAGGTCATTTTTTTGGAGATGGACAATTAACCTAACTGCATATTTTTGAGATGTGGGAGGAAACCCACTCAAACATGGGGAAAACCCGCAAACTCCATGCAGATAGTGTCCTGGCAGAGATTTGAACCTGGTACCTAGCGCTGCAAAGGCCAGAGCACTTACCTCTGAACCACCGTGCTGCCCATATTTGTCAAGTTTTGAACCTTTTAATTAATTTCAATTAATTAACAACTTTATTAAAAGTTATTTTCATCATGAATGGGTACATCACTGAGTTTTTTCTTATGTTTTAGAGACCAGCCCACCCATCACTGATATCTTGGATATCAGATGCTCCAGCTTTATCCAGTTTTTCTGGCTTCTTGCCTTTACTGAAATTGCTTATTAAGATTTAACGGCACACTGTGAGGTTCTCATAGTATGCTTTAACAACAATATGCTGCAGCAACAAGTTAGATAGAGCTGGAGGACATTGAGTATTGTTTAGACATTTCCTCCCCCAGCTTGACTATCCTTGGATTACTCTTTCTTCTAAACTTTAGGTTTTGTAATCATGGAAGCTCAGCTCCTACCACCAGCCATGATCTGCCTACATAGAGAAGCAGAAAGGTGCTGGGTCTAAAATAAAGTATGTGATAAAAAAAGGTTTTATTTAATAATTTCATTAGTATATTAATGTAAGGTGAAGGAGGAAGTTGGACAAGATTTAGGGAAATAAAACTTCAGCTTTAGAAGTTAAGCTAACTTCCACTGCAGGGAATCCTCACTATCAAATAGCAAATATGACTTGCATTTTTTACACATGCATTAACTTCATTCTTTGTTTTCTTTTTTTTTTAGGTACAACAGTCTTGTTACTAGTCGAAGAGCCAATATAACTATTGGAGTCTGCTGGCTGTTGTCTTTTATAATTGGGCTTACCCCCATGTTGGGCTGGCACAAAAAGGACCTTCTCACATCTGAAAACTCCACATGTAGCACTCCTTTGGTGGAGTGCCTGTTTGAAAATGTTGTGACTATGGATTATATGGTATATTACAATTTCTTTGCCTGTGTCTTGGTGCCTCTTGTGCTCATGCTTGGCATTTATTTACACATTTTTATGGCTGCACGTCGGCAGTTGAAGCAGATAGAGCTCAAAGTAACTTCTGGGGAACGATCGAGATCGACTCTACAGCGTGAAGTCCATGCCGCCAAGTCTTTAGCCATCATTGTGGGTTTGTTTGCCATCTGCTGGTTGCCCCTGCATATCATCAACTGCTTCACTCTGTTCTGCAAGGCTTGTAAACGTCCTCCAGTTTTACTTATGTACTTTGCCATCCTATTTTCTCATGCCAATTCAGTGGTGAATCCACTCATTTATGCCTATCGTATACGTGAGTTCCGCCATACCTTCCGCAAGATCCTACGACAAAACTTGTTTGGTCAAATGCAGCATCCTCAGACACGCACAGCCAGTGGGAAATCACTAACATATGCCGATGAGGAGTTGACTGGAACCACCAGGATTAGTTATAATGGCTGTGCTGAAAACCATAGGAGCAATTGTGACCTAAAAGGGGCTTGGCATCAAAATGGCTTTCCTTCCGGGCTGAAAATTGAACAGACAACAAGTCATGAGGCTGAAAGACAACAAAAAGAGAAACTTATAAACTCCTGAAGAAATGTGTGGACCTCTCAAACTGAAGGCTATTGTGTTATGAACTGTACAGCACAGTAGGAGGTCCCCTATTATTTGACTTTCATGTTGTTTAGACCTTTTTGGAGACCTATTTTTATTTATTAAAAAATTGGAAAATCCTTGTGTTTTTTAGCAATGCCTGTTTCTGAAGTGTAAATAATCTGAAAAAGACAGGAAAGTGGTCATATCTTTCCATACTAAACGTTGCACATGTGTAAACCTAAATTTAAAAGCTTGACTATAGTTAAGTGCCAATACGAAAGTGTGGGAGATAGGAGATATGAGCAAGCTTCAACAGTACCAGAAAGTGCTGAAACTTTGTCCAATCAGAACAACCTGACATGTCGGCAAAGCAGGTGGTCTGAAAGTTTCTCCAGGTAAATACAAATACAGAATATTCACCAAAGAGTCACTTTTACTCAACAGGCCACCTGTAAAAGAAGAAGAGGTATACTTACCCTTTCAGTAGCCCATATAAGCCACCAACAGTTACATATCAGATGAGACAAATATATGCCCCCCTTCCCCTGTTGGCTCATTTGTTTGATTATGACTTGTGTGATTTTACTCACCTGGACATATAAAATACACAGAGAAGCAGCATGGGCTGCTGGAAAGGTAATTTTTTATTTTACCTGTGCCTATTGAGTAAATTTAAATTGTGATGACCAGGTCTCTTTAAAAATGGCTTCAACTTTCCATTGTTGTTTGTTAAAAAAAGATTTTATTATTTAGCATGTTTTTGTAATGAATGTAAAACATGCACAATGGGCACAGCTGAAATGATAAAAAAAAATATATTACCAGTAAAGAAAAATTAATCTACAATCTTTTAATAAATTAAAGCTACATGAACAGTCAGCAGTGGTCAAACTATGTAGAAAAGAGAAAGTTTAAAATCCCTTCAGTACTGGTTTTATTCTTACTGTGAAAATAAATCTAATCTATCTACACTTAAAATGAAATTAAATAACCTGATTGCTTTTTTTTGGTCATTAGAGGAAGCCTGGACCAGCACTTTCTCCTGGAAAGGTAAGCACTTTAATAACCTGTCCCAGATGTCATCATTACTGTACATATTGACATGTGCTAGAGCAGTTTATTGTTTATGTACTGCCCAATGAATAGCAAAGCACTCTGAAGCTATAACTAAAAAATGTAATGAATTTACAATTTATGAAGTCCTGGCATGACTACATATCTGACAGATTGTGGCCTGGAGTATGTCCATGGCATCCAGGAACCGCAGCTTTTACAGATTGGGTGAGGCTGAGGTTTGGCTGAGGGGTTCTGACTATTGCTGCCAGTGGGTTGGATCTCCTGACACCCTCCTGAGACGCATATCAATGAATTGGCTCTGCTCAGAATCTCAAATATGCTCTCAGCAGAGCTGCTCCATACATGTTCTTCAAACTAATCTGTTACTGAGAAAAGAATGCTTGGACATGGGACAGTTCACCAATTAGATAAGGTAACAGCCTGTCTGAGTCTGTCAATGTCCTGATTAATGTTAAGGAGCATTCCAAATTCCACGGCTGGTGCAGGCCATGTAACGCTTCCATTCTGTGCAGCTTAATACTGTAGAGTTAAATGTCTAAAACTGATGATTTTAATGGTGTATACTCAGCATGCCTATAAAATAAAAGCCAGTGTCTGCATGGTTGCAATTCCTTCTATAACAAAATACAGTGCAGATTTGTAACTATTTTACATGATACCCTATTTAATGTACAGTGCTGTGTAAAAGGTTGGCACTATAAAAATCCTAATTAATATTAATTTTATTATCATTATTATTAGTATTATTATTATTAATAATAATAATAATACCATATGCATAAATAGCTTTGCTCAGAAGTGATGACAGTTGTCGCCAAACAAGTCTGTAGTCTAAGAGTTCACTTCACCTCCTGTTCCAGTGACAACTGTAATATTTTAGATTGTCCATCAGCTAATAATGATCATTACAAAGATACCCAGACATTTTTGCTCTTTGGTTACTGTCGGCAGAAGATTAGCTAACCTCTAGCTAGCTTAAAGCTAAATACAACCAGATATAAAATACCACTATATGAATCAGTGTTGGGTTATTAGAAAAAATACCTCGATGTATGGGAGGGTCAGTTGTGGTCTATTACATTGCAAACTGCTGTCTTCAGTGAGCAGAGTGACAATCTAATTATTATTAATATAATTATTAAGCAGGATTTATACAGCACCAACATATTACGCAGCGCTGTACATTAAATAGGGATTTGTTTTAGTTTAGTTAATTAGTAATTAGTTTTCTCCTTCTTGCTTATTATCCAATCACAAGCAAGTCCTAGATCAGGTTGTATTGCTTAGCTGCAGTGTAGTTTTCAGACAGGTTTCAGGGTACAGTACAGTATTCCCAAGAACACAAGATTGTTTGAACAGAGCAACAAATTTTTTGCAAAGTAACCAGTTTCCATATATATTTCCACAGGACATGTAGCTGTTTGCTTGGAGTTTAGCTACAAGTTTCAGACCTAGTTTTGTTGTTCCATCCATTGAGTAGCACTATTCGTAAACTATAATACTGTATTTAGGAGGAATATAAACACCAAGTTCCTATATACCTTGTATATTCCATACTTAGAATGCTGAACAACAACTTTGCTGTTTACTATTACTTTCCATGAGAGTCCATCAATTCCACGGTCAGTTATGTCACCACCTTTCCCAAAAATAACGAAGGCACATGAACAACAGCTGCCAAATAACTGAATGACGTTTCCCTAAATAGGCTTTTCCCAGATATCCCCTGAGACAAACCAGGTCCGATGAGGCTCATCATCGAATCCAGCTGTGTGGGCATTAGACATTAAAGGTTGATAAAACAGCATAACAGCTGGGTTGTTTCCAGTTGCAACTAGTCAGGTTTTAACTTTAATTTCCTGAAAAAAAGGAATAGTAATTGGTCATAATGAACAACTGGTCCCTATTGTGCCAATCTTTAAAATCTAAAGTTTTGAGGAATTAGCTGCACCATCTTTACATCCAGCAGATAGTTTGGAAGCTCTGGCTGGATAGCAGGTCCATAATCAAACGAGTATGATAATTTCCTTCTGGTAGGTAATAGTTTGGCCTAATTAGTCAATGCTAACAATACAAAGAATAACACATTCTTGTTTGTCTTAATCCGGCATCTTATCTTCTTATTTGTGCACTCTGTGTATTCCCTTTCCTTTGGGGCTATGGATTTTTTCTTCTGGAATTGGAATTAATTACATGTCTTAAACAAGAGAAAAGAACTAATTAAAGGAGAAGCCCCATCACTACACAACCTGTCAGCTGAGATACATGCACATATATATATATATATATATATATATATATATATACACAGTATATAACATTGATTATCTGGCTACTATGACACCTGTCAAGGGATAGGTTATATGAGGCAGCAAGTAAGCAGTCTTGTAGGTGATTTGTTGGAAATGTAAGGATCTGAGTTACTTTTATAAGGGACAAATTGTGATAGCTAGAGTCGGAGAATCTCCTTAACAGTGGTCCCAGTATGCAGTGGTTAGTATTAATGCATGGGGAGAAATGCTAGCCCATTTGTCTTATCCTAGCAGAACACAGAAACATATTGCTGGTCAAAAAATTGGTATCATAGTTTGCTATGTAGCTGGAGACCAATCATAATGTCTATGCTGACCTCTGTCCACTGCTTTAGGCACCTACAATGGGTACAGAAGTGGACAATGAGGCAATAGAGGAAGGTAGCCTGGTCAGATGACTAAATTTTCCCTTTAGATCATGTGGATGACTGGGTGCATCTTGTGTGTTATTTATTTGGGATGGCAGCAGAATGCTCTATGGGAAGATGTCAGTTCAGTAGAGGCAGGGCGACTTTACTGAAAACTTCTAAGAGCTAGATACCACAGGGCACCCTTGTATGTCGTGTGTGAGGTCATGTGTGTCTTGTATGCGTTATGTGTGTATGTTATTTAAATATAAATAACGACCTAAACGATAATAATAATAATAACGATAATAAAGACCACAGTTTAATCAAACAATAATGTGTTGAATGACTACCTGTATCTGCAATTTGATCACAAGCTTGGAGTATAACAAAATGCAGGCTGATAGGTGTAATTTTATTAAAGCAGTTCCTTCAAATAAAATCCAAATATTTGTAAACATTTTATTTATTAAAAATGTTTTATCTGCAGAAAAAATACAATCCCATGTATATAATTATTGGCTTTTGGGTGATCTCTGATAATACAGACTCTTGGCACCTGCATCATTCTAAATAAATCTGTGTAAGGTGACCATTACAGCTTGCTGAGGTCATTAGTGTTTGACATTTGTATATAGTTCAGAATCTGATTTTTACAAATCCATTTTATAAAGATGGGCTGGTTCCAGGAATGAAACACAAGACAGAAGTTTTTTTCTCAGATCTTCAAATGATGAATTGCAGCTCCAGCTGTGTTAGTCACAATATTGACAAAGCCCAGACTGGTCACATGGAGCTTCCAGCCCTTCTGCCTAGAACTTTATTACATTATCAGTGAGAGCTTCCTGCGGAGACATCAACTTTGACATAAGTAGTGACAAGCAGCAGAGAGAGTGTAGAGGGGTAGAGTGCAGCTTGACATCAGGAGGCAAGACACAGACAGCATATATATACACTATATTATTCTAGCGTCATTACCAGGGTTATTACCATAAGCGATGGCAAAAAATTATAACAAGAATTTTACCATTCACTAGTAAAAAACTGTATTACATCTTAGAAATCAATCCAATTTTAGCATCCATTATCTTGCTTTCATTTTTCAATTTGGAATTTAATTGGTTATTTTGGACTCATATTTAAGAACATTTTACAAATTTTAGTTTGGGTCACAAAGTAGCTGATCCCAGTCCACAGAGCTTAGAGGAAATGAAAGAAACATGAAGACTGTCATTACTGGTCTCTCCTTCTGAAAATGCTGATTCAGGATTCAGAGCTTCAGATCTGCACACTTGTCCCAAGTCAGTGACAATAGATACCTATCCATTAAAGTGAATGTATGCTCAGATTGTGGATACTAAAATGTTCACATATTCTGTACAAGCTAATGGACAATATCACATCCATGCAACCCTGTATCACAAATCATTGTGAAGAAATACATTTTTAAAGTTCACAACACAAGACAGAATCTTGGCAGACTGGCAGCCCTCCAATGTAAACCACCAGCAGGTGTTTCTAAGCTGTTAGAAACAGACATGTAAAGCTGGAGTATTTGTTGATTATTTAGGAGTTACTTCACAATAAAGTATTTGTATAACCATTGCCTTTTTAAATTGGAGGAGAATAGGGAATAGTTAAAACCTGACCTCTCCAACTGCTTGTGTATTTCTAGGCCAAACATATTGTTTCTTGTTTGCTCAGAAAACTGAAGAACATAAAAGTTGTTTTTTTGCTTCTTAAGAATATGTCTGGGTACAGATACAGTTTAAATTTTGTTTGTCATTCCTCCAATGTAATATTGGGTTACACCCTACCTTTGTGTCTGCTCCTTGGGAAGCTGCCACTGATGTCCATCCTTAATTACACCATTGCTTGTCTACAATTAAAGATTTTGTCTTTCACCTTTAATGTTCATGGGTGTTACTACAAGCGTGATCTAATCTTTAGATAAGTAAATATTTGAAAGATGTTTTTTTCTTTTATGACGCAAAATAAAAAGAACTTTGGATGACGGTAGGTAAATTCTATAAATGGGAGGATGAACGTGACACTTTAAGAAAATCGCTTGTCTCAAGAAGATATGATAGAAGCCATCTGTGAGAAAAGTCATGCATCCCAAAAACTGTTGTGAGAACATTATAACAATTTTATGGTCATGGGGCAGGGGGTGAGTGTCACAGAACATAAGTCCCACTGGGAGAGAAAAGACAGCTGGCGGCATGCTCGACTCCTGGAGACCATTCACTGGCTTAACTGGAGATGTTCAGGACTTTGTGCAGGCTTAAACATGCAATGTTTCCATATTTGTTTTCCCCAGTGTATCATGGATGCTGAGCACTAATCCATATGCAGTATTGCATGCTACAAGTCTATCACATTACTAGTTTTAGATATGCCAGCTATTCTGTGTCACACCATGAAAGATTTTCTCATTGACTTCTACACTAGCACAAAGTAGAGATTACCTACATTCATGAAGTATGAGAAAAATAATGAAAAAATGAAAGCAATGAGAAAATATTCTATATATGGCTTAATTAATATCTGTATGTACCTAAACATTCAGGATTTGTAAAACTCAAGCCAAAATGTCTGTCTGCGAGTCCTAGCGTCCCTTAAACAAGAGAGTGAGTGCGATCCTATTCTTTTTTTATTTCTACTGTATAAACAATAGCAGTTAATAAAAGTCAATAAACTATAAAATTGTTCAATTGTCAGTTTGAATTGTAATGCAGATCACTGAAGAAAGAAAAATGCATGCTGCTGAACAAAGTGTGATGAGAAAGTAAAAAGGACAGGATGGCAGTGGAAATAAGTGGCATAGAAATACATTTCCTGTGGTTTGCAATGCTATTGTTTTCTACAATTAAAAGCTTTAAGAGCAGCGATTTTATATTGGCTTGATGTGCACAAGGTAAAATAAACTACTCATGTGTGGTTTCAGATATCTTACAGCATGCAGATTTTTCCTGCAGATGTATAACTTCCTCCTTATACAAAGTTATTTATATTAGCAGGTATAATTGCTGCTGCATAGGTACATATGTTAACATCAGTAAAATTTTGAATTGTCTTTACCGATCCTTTGAAGTAATCCTGAAATTCTTAAATGTAGAAAAGCAGTGCAGATTTAATTGTAAGTTGATTTGGACTTCCATTGACAAAATTGATTCACACTCAACAAGTTAACAATGCACACATCACCATTAGGTCCCTATAAGACCTTTGTGGTCTGTTACTACACAATGGGAATAAGTAATGTGTTTTGTATTGAGAAATCTAATTTTTTGAATGCTGTTGCATTTAAAAATGGGTTAGTAGCATACTTTGGTACAAGGAAGGACCATTGGAACATATTACGTGCTGGGGTGCCATACTAAATGAATAGTATCACAGTTTACCATATACAATGTACACTCTATTATGCATTACTACAATGGATAGGTCTTACAGGTTTATTGAGAGTGGCTGTTCTCAATTTAATGGCTGTTTCTTGAAAGAAATGTAATACCAACACAAAACATTTATTCTGTATACATAATTCAATAATAATGCTTATATACAGAAGTGCTTATATCTGCATACGCAAAATAGGGAAAACTTATACTGAGAAAATACGAAGATTGCCATTACTCATCTCTTTTTCCGTTAGATCAATTTTTACTTCTAATCTAATTTCCAATTGAATAAAATGATGGAATCTCAATAATTCTGAAATAAATTAGGGAGCTGAACGATTGTAAGTGACTATTTTTTTTAGATTTCAAATCGTATAGATAGGTTGGATGTTATCATAAATACTGATCAAAGGTTGACTACTGGATTGATCCCATTATGACATTCAAACACTTTCTATCCATCAGAGGTAATCAAAAGGGCAGAATATGTTTGTGCAATGTTTTGAGATTTCTGACCGAACTAATGCAAAATTGACAGCATATCTACTTACGTAAACTAGTCATGCATGATTGTTTCCTTCCACCTCAATATGTTTTAATACTTAAATTGAACAATGAAAGAAGGACAGAAACAGAAATGTCATAAAAAGACGTATACATGAAATCTTTATTTAATGCATCATGTAGAGTAAAGTAATACATCAAGGCACTGTCTAACGTGAAGCAGAGACAAAACGCAATAAACAGGGCAATAATGGCATGAGATGTCAAGACACATGTAGTTGGGGGGCCTGAAAAGGTCTGAAGGTGTCAACCTTTTCAACACCAACAAACATATGCCAATAAAACCAGCAATTAGGACACATGGATCTATCACTAAACTGTGTTGGTCACACATCAATATACTGAAAAGGGTGTCTGCATGTTTGCTATTGGTGGCGATCCAACATCTCAGCAGTAAACATCTATTCGGTAGGAGAGGATATCTACCAAAGAACAGAAAATGGGAGAAAAGTAGTAAGGAAAGGGAAAAGATAAACTTGAAGTCTAAATGTGTTACAGTATGTAAAGGGGATGAGAAGGGGGGGGGGGGGAGTAGGAGCCATAAAAATGTAAAGAACCATACAAAGGGAGTTGGGGATGCAGTGAACAAGACAATAGGGAATCCCTGAGCAGTATGTTTTATAGGGAGGTGGTAAAAGTATTCAATCCAGGGTAACCAGATTCTGTTAAATTCAGTGATAGACTACAGGAGTCGCTTCATTTCAGAAGGATTCAATACTTTTTGAGGCTTTGACCTTGAGCAAGTTTACAGATCAGGAGATTAGAATTCACTTTGTTTTTCAAAGTTGAAAACTTGTTTTGGGCCAGTGACAGACACATATCTAGTAATTTTAGAAGGATGCAAATAATGGCAGTCTTCATTTGTCTTACACTGGCAGTTTTCTTTAATTTCCAGGTAATGAGAAGCAATAGCCAAAGTACATGGTTTACAGCACCTGCAGATCTCCTGGAATTCTGTACTACATAGCCCAATTATAATGAGCCTATAACTGTCCTCTTCATATTTACAAGTGTGAAGCCTCCTAAACCCGTGTTTTATTAAGACTCTTTTACTAAATTTAGCAAAAAAAAAAAAAAAAGGAACTGATACCATATTCAAAGGGGAACTCCTGGCTATACATTCATTCCAAAATCAACAAGTTCTGCTAATGTAATCACTTCAAAATTAACAAAGTGGTGGTATACTGAAATGTTTGTAGCAAACATATATTTAGGATATTTAGATGCTTTTCAGTCAGTTACTTGAGCACTATTTAGGATGTGCTGTGGTTATGCTTCTGCCCACACCAGCATTTGAAAACTAGCTTTTGATATCTGAACACATTATTGTTTTAGAGCTTCTGGGTGGACTTGGAGCTCCAGTTTAAGAAGGCTGTGGTGCTTTCTAGCTCCTGATTACACTGTAGTACAGACTTTCCCAACCCTTGCAATAAACTCAAGTATTGGGGGAACCCCTGCTATAATTTCTATATCCACTGCTCATAGTACATTAGCATGGTGGTGATTGGGAAGAATGCCTCTTACATGGCCATTAGGAAGAATGAACCCTTACAGATGCCCGCTCACTTGAACTGACCAAGAAGGCACAAATTGCTCATTACTTAAGGAACCCCTAGAAGATCCACTAACCACACTTTAATAAAAATTGTTCCAAGCAGCGGACATACTTAATACAACAGTCCATCTGACAATTATTGTCATGGCTTACTGCATAAAGGAAGGGAAAGAGATGTTTATGTGCAGGATAAAGAAAGCCATTGTAGGAGTCAGGTCCTGGGACAAAAAAGGCCTGGACAGCTAACAGCAGATAAAAATACTGGAAGATACAGGAATGACCTTATCAGTTTGGCAATGTCCTTCTAGAGTCTATTGCCTGGCCCAGATTATGTCAGATCATTGGATCTTTCCCCAAATACCCAGATCTACCCCATATGCTCTTCTTATGAATAAGAATGCTGCAGACAATGGGACTGATACATATTTCATCACCTTAATTTAACTTTTGAGTATTACTTTCCTTGGGGAATTATTCCTGCTCTCTAGTTTATCAATAAGGCTTGACTTAGTGACAGTGGAGATAACCAGTCATAGAAGTAGCTTTATTCATTCCACAGCAGATTGCACTGTGCTACTCTGGTGCAGAGATGGGTTATGGCTAAATGGGGCCCCATGTAGAAGCTTTGCCCCATCCTACGTGAATGTTTCCAACAACACTAAAATGAATTAGCTCTGTTCAGACAGCACTGTTCTATTCAGTGGGTAGGAGTAAGGACAGTGGTCATTTTCAGTTGGTCATTTAGTGAGCCACCATGGCGGATCCCAGGGGAATAATGTACACATTAAAGATTTTCTGTCAAAGACAAATGACCTAGCATGTGCATATAGTCTTACAGTCCCAATTAGTTTATTGGGACACTGGGTCCTAGGCAAGGGTTGCCTTGTGGATAATTCGGCTTTGCTCTGGTATCATAAACTATGTTACAGTCTTCTGACACCGATATTAGACAGGAGACGATAAAAACTTATGGCCATACACCTAGCTCAAAAACCCCTAAAAAGATATCCTAATGTGGGACTGGAAAAAAGTATGAATTGTGAACTTATAGTATAGTACAGTGCAGATCTACTATCTTATCACTGATATTATAGGTACTTTTCCACTATTTTCCTAATGTATTGAAAATGCAGTTTTTTGACCAATCTGATCCTCTTCTTAATAGATTAGAATGCAGAATAAGCATTAGCTCAGTAAGGAGACAAAGTATTAGGTGTCTATGTAGATAGTTGCAGGAGCACAGAGATTGGTGGCGGAGTGGCCTTCAGGTGACTTATCTGGCAGTGTTTCTGCAGGAAGCACATGTTCAGTAAAATGAGATTACTGAAGAGAAACAGGTCATGCTCAGGGTAAAATAGAGCATCTGCCTCTTCCAGATCTACAATTCAGTAAATGCAGAGGTGAAGGCGCTCACGGAGGATGTCTGTGTATGTGTCTAATGTAGTCTCTTTGAACTTGTAATGTCAGTCAAGCTGGTGGATTTCAACCTTTCAAGCCCCACTGGAGAATTTCATTGGCAAATTCCTGATCCAGGTTTTAAAAATCAAAAGTTCCAGAACTACCCTTCTATGGCTCTATTTTATTTTTCTTCTTGGAAAGAATACTTGGACATGCCACAGTTTATAGAATCATCAAAGTAGTATGTTATCAAACAACCTTTATATTTATGTTGCAAAATTAAACACAAAAAAAATTCTTGGTTGATGCAATTTTAAATTTTAATGTCAGAAATAATCAGTCAACTGGCCCTTTCATGGTGGTGAAACATTCATGTGGACCAAGGCTATGTTCTGATGGTGAGGTTGCAGTGTGGTTACTGCTTTTTCATGCCACTAAACGACCGCCGGGGAGATGCTACATGTAGCATTTACCCACAGCAGCCCAACAGATGGACTGCAAAATCTACAAAAGCTGATTCTTTAGGAACCAGAGCTGCAGTGTGGGCTGTCAAGGTGCCAACTAGCAGGGTGGCATGCAAGAGCGCTTGTTCCTGCCAGCAGCTCACACAAATTGTGACCATAGTGGGTGTTGTCCTAAAGCTGGAGATTAATCTGTTTTTTTTTTTTTTTTTGCCTATGTTGATTCTGTCTGCTTTGCAATATGATGGTCTTTTTAATACAGATAGTTAATTAAATTAAAGTGGTCCAGATCTCTAAAGGTGACGATTTATGGTATAGGATACATTAAGAAATGTATTTGAATCTAAAATATATTTATTTAATATTTGCAAATCCTTATGCAAAATAGCATTGCCCATGCATACGAAGCATTACTTGGTATGTGAGGCTGGCTAGACACTGAGCCTCATAAGAGATATGGAGTGAGATTTGGTTATTCAACTACCATCCTATTCACTGTTCTCCTTGCTGGAGGCTCTGGCATAAGGAAGCAAACCACTGCCTCTACCAAGATGGCCACCTGCAGTAATGGAGAAGGACCAACCAGACCAGGCAAAACTGGTTAGTAGTCCTTTTCTCCCTGCCTGCATTTTAGACATCTTCCAAACAAGTTCCTATAGAATATTTTATTCTTATGTTTTTTTGTGTCTGGCAAATACTTTAACCTATTGCACTGAATTTTTACACACACGTTTTGCAATGAGATCAGATTTGAATAGTGATTATTTTTATTATTATTATTAAACAGGATTTATATAGCGCCAACATATTGACGCAGCGCTTTACATTAAATAGGGATGTGTGGATTATTTGGCATTGGTATTAGAACATTGGGGAAAAGAGACAGCAGTGATGCCGAGAAGACTGTCTTGTGGCAGCTGTCTTTATACACTATGCATAATGCTTGGTCTTTGTGTTCTTTGTCAGATTTGTTTTTGCACGCAACAAGGACACACACCTCAGTCTGGTGTCATTATGCAAACCTTAGCTTAAAAAATCTCAGATGGCTTGTGCAAATGATTAGCACTCATAAATATCAGTAATTATGAATGTATGTGTACGTGTGTGTATATCAGTATATCCCCTTGAGTGTGGAGGGGGATGGAACGACATGTCCAGCTTATCCTTCTGTATTCCTGCTCAGGCCAGTGGGAAGGAAGTTTAGGAAGCAGCTGGTGGGAAAGGGGGTCCCCTATTGTATACAGACAGCAAACATACAGTCTAGCTTTGGTCACGTCTGTCTGACATTTCATGTCTGACTTGTCTAAATCTGATTCTGATTACTGCTAGATCATTGCAGAAACAAATATTGCAGGATGCAAATTATCCCAGATGTATTGCTACTCTAAAATACTGCATGCCAAATTCTATTCATGAGATGAAGACCGAGAATAAAATCTAATAAAGCGAAGAATAAAAGGCAAGGTGTGATAACCCTTAGCAACTAGATAATAACCATTTAACGATCTATTTGCACACAACTGAAAAAGAAAACTGTCCTTGTATAGTTTGTTCCAAAATGTGTAAGATTTAATAATTAGTGACCAGAGTTTTTTGAAACCTACATGATCAGACCAGGTTAATCAGCATCATTGTGTATCAGTTGAATCAGTTAACCTGACAAAAGTTTTCTTTTTATAAAAATTGGTATCACCTAACAATTAAAGTTATCATGGGTAAATACCTACTAATTATTCATGGGACCACTCATGACCTCAAAAGCTGAATGTACACAATGATTTAGGTTTTCTATTTGACAGCCTGTCACCCTAGAAGTGTAAAGAGAGGGAGAGAGAGGCTAAGCATAAAAAATGTATTGTTTTCTGTGCAGTGTTTTTATTGCAGCCTGTAAGAGATAAGATATGTA
The DNA here is from genome assembly GCF_032062135.1 of Pyxicephalus adspersus. NCBI lineage: Eukaryota > Metazoa > Chordata > Amphibia > Anura > Pyxicephalidae > Pyxicephalus > Pyxicephalus adspersus. The sequence goes on from NC_092863.1 coordinate 45,214,631, forward strand.
TATTGGTACTGTACACCTTTACAATGATTATTGCTAAAAACATGTCTTGGCTACTTCTCTCCATGTTTGTGTGGATTTGCCCCAGCAGTCTGGTTTCCTCCATGCCTCCAAAACAATGTAATTGCTCCCCCAGAAACTGTCTTAGGTAAATGAAATGAATGAAAATAAATGAAATAAAAGAGCAATTCCAAACTTAATCCAAGCTTCTGGCTGCTGGGATCAATATGATACATGAGAATAACAATAAAATATTTGTTGCTTAGTCAACCTTAGGTTTAGGGAAACTTAAGTTTGCCAAATGTAATCAACATGTGTGCAATTCTGCTTAGATAAAAGAAAACAATAATTAGCCATTTCTAAATGAAGTTCTCAGTTCAGGTATACCACAAAGCATTACATTTTCTGCTCAGTAGGTGAAAGCACAGGTGACCTTTGAGTAGTCCTTGTATATACATGTGAATGTTCTGCCTCACTGCCTGTCACAGACAAACACACAATGTTCCAAGTCTCCCATCATTAAACTCAGTTTGATTTCCTGGTAAGTCATAGAGACCACAGCTCTGTTCTACTGACGTGCTACTGTAAAATATTGGACTCCATAGGAAAATCATTACAGGGCAGATCTAAATTTCTGCAAACTTTATCATCTATATTAGGTTCTACTTCTGGCCAGGTAATAACTTCATGTCTATGGTGTCAGACGTACACCCTGAGAGAAGATCTTTTATCAGGTATATCGTAGTCAAGTTAAAAAACTGGTCCCAATTGCTCCTTCGTTACTGACAATGTTTGCTTGTGCCACCTACCTCCTACTAGATCCCAGTATTGATTATTGAACCTACTAGAAGATTACCTCATACTGGATTATTTTAGAAATTATTCATTTACAAGAAGATTATCCAACCATACTCTAATGTCTGTGAACAAATATTACTATATTGTAACACTTGCTTGAAATTTATGTATGATTTTGACTTTTTATGTAGGTATTACTGCATTATTCAAGGTGACGTTCAGTAGTCCTGAGACTACACCTGCAGTAGATTATTATTATCATTAATATTAAACAGTATTTATATAGCGCCAACATATTACGCAGCGATGTACATTAAATAGGGGTTGCAAACGACAAACAGATACAAATGATGACACAGGAGGAGAGGACCCTGCCCAGAAGAGCTTACAATCTAAGAGGTGGGGGAGTAGGACACAATAGGATTTGGAATAGTGAGTAAGTATTAAGGGTTTAGGAGACAGAAGATCGGTAGGCAAGTTTGAAAAGTCAATGTTTAAGAGTTTTTTTTTAAATGAGCAAAAAGTAGCAAGTCGAATAGGACGAGGAAGACCATTCCAGAGAGTCGGGGCAGCTCTAAAAAAGTCTTGGAGCCATGTGTGTGATGAGGTTATGAGTGAGGACGTCATTAGTAGGTCATACAAGAACAGTCCCCCTGCACAAGGAGAGAAAGCAGAACTGACAGGTCTTCATTATAGAAAGCACTTGCACAGAGACAAAGTTTCAGTGTGCTGGTACAGAGAGGAGAAGATAAGCTACTTTCAAAAGTACAATGAAAACAACCAGGAAGACTGCTGGTAAAAGATAAAATGACAATAAAAAAAACTTTTTTCACATGTACAGCCCTCTACTTAAACAGGATATGCCCCAATCATGCATAATGGCTACTCCCAGCACTTTTGTGGGAAATAAGATGAATTGTTTATTGTTGGGACAAAGGTGGGTAGCAAAACTATATGAACAATAAGGTGTTGGGAGTTTTTATAGTATTACATTACACAGTATTACACAGTATTTACATAGCATGTTTTGCCAGACTGTTATTTTGTAGTTCTTTTTCTTGAGAAAAAAAAAGAAATCTATAGCTTTAAAATTTGGATCTGTAACCAAATATAGGAATAAGAATTGATCTTTTGATTGTTTTTTAATGTACGCTCTCCAGTAAAAGTTGATCTCTGATAGTTTGGTTGCTTTGTGCAGCATCTCTCTATCACCTTGGCCCAGTTTTTTCCCCCTCCTCTCCTGTATCATGGCAATGGTTTGACTAGAACCACCCATTTATTAAACAAGAACATCTGTACTTGTTTTCATTGTAGTGTTCCTTGGTACAGAAAAAAATGTAATTATCTAAAGCTAATGAAGGGAAATATAATGAGTGATATTAAAAAATATTATTTTACCAGAAGAGCAGTACACATGCTGGACATGGATATCACAAGTTAATAAACTTCGAATCAATTTATATCTGATTAATTTAATTTAGTGTTTTGTGTAGCTTGCACTTTATACAGTATGCTGCATATTTTTTTCGTCTGTGCTTTTTAACCTTTCATCATTAAGGCTTTCATCAGGGAAACACAATACAGCTTCAATGTTATCATTACTGTTGCAGCAATTGTATAAACTTGCGGATATAAAAACAAATTTGTGCTGGAAGTTGCCTCCTCATTCTATATGACGTTCATTGTCATGGGCAGTAACAGTGCCTTCCTATAGAGGTAAATGCCAAAATGCCAATTGTTTGTTGGATAACAGTAGCTGAAGTAACTGGAAGAATTAATGACCCCAAACTTACTATGAAATTGTGAATTATTTGAAATAATGATAAATTTAGATAACTACATTGAAATGATCAAACCTTGGCCAAAAGTTTGGGATAGTGTAGCGAATAGTTAAAGAGACCCTGTACCTGCAAAGGAGAGTGTACAGTACATAATGTATATACTCAAATATAAAATGATCCAAATATAAACCGAGGTATCTTCTTTTGCCTGAATAAAAAACCAAACTGAATAAATACATCTATAGTGTCTCATTTTTAAAACAATATTTTGAAGGAGGAAAAAATAAAAACATATGGGTTAAGTCTGTTTATATTTTTCCCCCTCTTTTTACAGACTAAAATATTTTGACTTTTGAGTTGGCAATGATGGGTCACTTGCTCTTAGATAAACTTTTGGCAATAATTCTGGCCACCAAACGATGGCGCTGTGTCACATACTTTTTCTCAGATGGAAAGTTTGTTATACATTTTATATAAAGACACAATGCCATCTAGTGGCCTGAGTGTAAACCGAAATTCTTGTTCTAATGGCATTCTTGGGTCAAAAAAAGCTCAGTTTATACATAAGTATTTACAGTACTTACCTTTTTTTCCCTGCCCATGGAGTTTAATACTGCTCTATGTGGCAGAAACAAATGGTCCCTTAAAGTTGGATCAAAAACTTCCACTTTGCTGTGGTCCCCCCATGTATCACACTGGATACTCTCTTTGATCTAACATCACTACTGTATCCCACAGTCAACTGCAATGTAGAGCAGAGGCTTCAGAAGTTGTATATATGTACCCCATTCTTTACAAGAATTTGTATGGGTTGAAAAAATTTTGGGATGTGTTTCTTCCTGGGAGATTTACTTTTATATCCTATCCCAGGAATGCAACAGACAGTAAAAAAAAAATTTTGAAACGCTAAAGGTAATCCCCTCTTAGTTGTTACTCGGATGGATGTCCCATTGAAAGACTTCTCCACACAACTTTTCCTGAAACATTTTATTGTTTGAGTGATAATGGTCATCAGGACAAAATGAGAATCTAAGGGTTACAAATAATGAAAATGTGAAAGAAGATCTCACCTTTTCAGGAAGAACACTTTGCAACAATATAGATACAGAAGGCATAGGAGGCTCAAAAAAAATGAAATCACATTGTAGAATTTAGGGAAAAAAAGGAGAAAAATTACAACTGCAATGAAGGAGCAGGATGTAATTAGTCCATGGCTTCCGGTATAAAGAACTCAGGGACCTTACACTGGGAGTACACCAGGCTTATCGCATAAAGCGAGAGCATTTATTAACCGTAATCTATAGGAACCAACTATAAATCTGCTTAACTTTCCTAAACTGCACAGCTATTATGGAAACTATGGAAAAATTCTACATTTCTATGGCCAACAATGCTTTGTGACTACCTTGGTTCAGTCTTCATTAACAAAATTGATGATACATGTATATGGCCAAGGACTGAGTAATATGATGGCGCCATATGAACAATCAATAATACCAAAGATGTAAGTGTACTCAAAGAAAATAATACAATAAAACTGAGGCAAACTTTTTAAGCAGTTAACATTTTGGCATTGTAATAGTAATACTCGTTAATAAACCTTAAAATACTAATGTGCCTTTAGTATTCTACTTCCTCTATTCACTCCCCGATCATTACTCTGTAGAATACCACTTGTTCATGTGTTACTAAGCACCTATGTAAAATGTAAAGAAAGCCTACAAATAAACAGGATACTATTTCCACATACAAGCTATTTTCAACATTTATATTTGCACAGTCTTAGCAAACATTAAAATTAGAGTACCATAAACAAAGTTACTGATTAATGATCCTCTTCTTTATTTGTTCTGGATTTTCAGAGGATGTATTTTTAGGTACAGGTTGTGCGCAATTCAATTACGTGAACTATGAGACTCTGTTGGTAGCCAAGCAGTTAGCCTGGATGAGTGAGTACAATCTCCATTGAACCTAAGAAATAGCATTCTGCAATGTGCTGGCCAGAGTACATAGTACCATCTACATTCAATGAGCCCACAATAATCATTATTATAAACAAGACAATTTATTAGGTAACACTTGTGAGCATTGTAAATTGAATCCCCTTTTGCCTTCAGAACTGACATCAGCAACAATAGTAAAGTTGGCTGTGGTATTTAAATGACGCTCAGTTGCTACTAAGGGGGGCAAAGTGTGCAAAGAGAACATCCCTAGCAGCCAGACCTGTTTAATAATAATATTATAATAATAATAATAATAGTAATAATAATAATAATAACAACTGTTGAGACAAAGCAGAATGGACCCATAGTTTTATATTGTTGATGGTAAATTCTGGCCCTACCATCCCAATGACATCTTGTCATCTTGTCTACCATCTACCATCTTGTCTATTGCTCATACAAACTATAGCCTCAGGTGCCTGTTCTTCGCAAAGTGGCATTCAGTGCGTTTTCTTGTTGGTGTAGCCCATCTGCTAAGGTGGTGCATTCAGAGATGCTCTTCTATATACAGCGCTAGGTCCCAGGTTCTAATCCCGGCCAGGGCACTATCTGCATGGAGTTTGCAGGTTCTCCCCATGTCTGCGTGGGTTTCCTCTGGGTATTCTGGTTTCCTCCCACATTCCAAAAACCATGCAGTTAGGGTAATCCGCTTCCCCCAACATTGACCTTAGACTGTATCAATGACATAGGGACAACTAGTGATATGACTATGTACAGTGCTCCATAATATGTTGGTGCTATTTAAACACCATTGAATAATAATATACCCTGGTTGTAATGAGTGGGTATTTGAGTTATTGTTGTCTTTGTATTAGCTCAAACCAGTCTGACCATTCTCCTCTAACTGCTGGTTTAGGAGCATTCTCTTTAAAACCCAGAGATGTCAATGCATAAAAATCCAAGCAAGTACCATAGTACTCAGAAGAGTGCCACTTGGCACCAACAACTGTTCCTGGCACCATTCACATAAAAAATTCACTTAAATCACCTTTCCTCCCCATTCTTTTGCTTCATTGGCTGGTTAGATATTTGGATTAACAAGCAGTTAAAAATGTGAAATTGATAAATGGCCAGTGAGTGAGTATGTATATTTAGAAAGGACAAAGATATATTATGAGAACATACATATGACATGCAAATCTGGTCTTTCTGCAAGTGTGCTAACTACCCATGTAAGACATACATATTCTGCCCACACACCAGTGTAATGCCCTAGTAGTGAATAATGTACTCAGATGCAGGTTGGCAGGGATCTGTGTGTTGATGTTATGGCAATGTTGGCTGCCAGGAATGTTACTGATCCTATAGGCAATATTTTGCACTTGGCACTGGAGCTCCTTCGAGACCTGAAAACTATATGGCATACGAATGGAATGATAGAGACGAAACACTAGGATATCAAATGTTCTCAGGTGACAACTGATGTCAGTTTTGGTTTGAATAAAGAAAAAAAAATAGCCATGTTATATACATTTATGTCAGATAAATATATTACCCACTGCTGAAATAGTTACCAAAGTACCAGTGCTGTAATTTATGGGACTAAGGCGCAGCATGCATTAATGGGATCTAAGAGGTGCAGAATTGCCGCTCCGGTGGCGTTAGAAAAACGTAATGCCCGTCTACATATAGAGCCTACTCTAAGTTAAGGATCCCTGCACTGTTATTAGATTTACTTAGCATACAGAATGGAATTATATATACTGGTTCTATTTTGGTTCACTTTAAGTGGGCTGACCTGGCCCAGTTCCAGATTTGGCCAACTTGAATCCCTTATCTTGAATATATTCTACATACACTGCAATCAGGATTTCTATAAGTTTGCAATGTACACAATAATTTATTAGACATTGTTAATGTAGTTTTCTGTTAAAAGAGACAAAGGGTGAGGAAAAATACTGGAGGCAGACAGCAGTAAAGAGAGGCTATTGCAAATCCTTAAATATGATGCCAAAACCATTAATCGGTATATAAAATACCAACTAGAGAATTGGAATGTTTAAGTTATCTTTATAGCACATAACACCATACAAGAAATGTTCAAAAGATAAAAATGTATACAATTTTATTTACACATCAATAAAAAAAAAGTCAATTGACCCAAGCATATTAAAAATATATGTATAGCAGTCATCATTGAATTAAATGATAATATAATTAATTGTGACTGATGGTCACAGGCTAATAAATTCTTTGCCAACTGTGCCATAAAGACAGAGCCAGGATAGATCTAATGTCCTCCATTGACCGAGCTAGGCCACACAATATGGAGTCTGCTGCTCTCTGCTGGACAAAATCCATACAGGCAGGCAACTTCAGAAAATTTAAAGCAGAAAAAAACATGTTCCATAAAAAGCAGCAGGTTGGTTGCAAAAAAAGATTTTAATTCTCTCCAGCTGCACCTTGTCTGTGCTGACAACAGTAAACTTAGCATAACACAAAGAGTATGATTTATCTCAGCTAAAAGAGGTGCCCATCTGAATGAAAGTATTGATTTATACTGTAGGTGCACATTTCCATAAGTGATCCTTGTATACGTACATCCTAATCGATTATACAACAGCATAAAATAAGCAGCAGCTATGTTGAGTCCTAAATAGTGGCAATAGCCATTGTTAAGGGAAAGGGCCTCAACATAACCACTGTGTTGTGGGGTCTGTGGATGGGAAGTATTTTTTGGAATCTGAAAGATTTTGATTAGGAGACCCCCAGATATCCATCCTGGGGAACAGATCCAGTGGTACATAATACTCCTTACCCAGTCCAATAAAAGGTTAAAAAAAATCTATCATGTAAAGTTTTCCTTGACCAATTCTGTGATTGCTGCTTCATGTCCTGCACATCAGATCTTTTGTGCCAGGATGACTATTGCCGAGTCTCTTATAGTCAGTAGGGGTAACACATGCCCCTGCATCTATGGGAGAAAAAAAGAGGAAAAGTGTCTCTGGCTGAGTGATTGGAATGGTACCCCTGTATATGTAATTAGAATGGGGCCCCTGTGTCATTAAAAACAATGATGCTCCATATTAAATAGAAAAACATATGTCTCATGTATCAGTGGGAGCAATTTTTTAAGTGTTTAAAGTGTTTTGACATGACTGCACATAATCTGCACATTGCACACAAACATACACATAGCACTGTACTATGTACATTAACATACACACAGTCTACATATCACACATAAACATACACAGCACTGCTTGGTTTAATATGGCTTATCCATGTGCACATTACACATAAATATGCATGCAATCTGCACATTACACCAAAACAGCACAAACATTCCTGCACTATACATATTATCCAATTCAGCCCTCACTTCTTTGTTTACCACCAAATCCACAGGTGACATTCTCATTATCCTGCAGTCCCTGTCTTCCTGTATAGAATAGAATAGAAGGTAAGTGGTCATAGCTTGGTGCTGTGCCATTTCCTGCTTTTCTCTTGAAGTCAAAGCTTTAGATTATCAATGAGAGCTACAAGTGATCAGTGTCAGGTGAAGGGCAGGCTGTGTGCAGGCAAGGGGAACCCTCCTGCTCCTGGGGTCCCTGTGTCCATTTTGCCCCCCACTTTCAATGGAGTGTATGGGTGGTTCAAGAGTGAGCTTTTCAATCAAAACATCAGAAGTTTCTGATCAGTATTTACAATCACATGCGGTTTGTTAAAAACTCAAGAATCAGTCGCCCATTGAACGCACAGGACAAGTGATAGTAAGAATGATCCTTTGAATATTAAATCATACAGACATGTGTGAGCTCTGTACACATGCTCAGTTATAATTACTAAGTGATTATTTCCAGCGACAGTGGAAGCACTGTACACACAGAGTGTTCTGTTCTATGAAGGGGGTAAGTGGAAGGCAGTGCATCCTCCCCAATACTACAAAAATAGAGGGAGTTGGCCGATCTGCCACAATGGATTGATAACGTTCGGGGATGCTAGATTTTATTGAACAATAGTCATTCACTACTTCCCACCACTTCATATCCCCCTATTGTGTGATACTTCCCCACCTCCTAGATTGTAAGCTCTTCGGGCCAAGGTCCTCTCCTCCTGTGTCACTGTCTGTATTCATTTGTCATTTGCAACCCCTACTTAATGTACAGCACTGCGTAATATGTTGGTGCTATAAAAAATCCTGTTTATTAATAGGACAGTGTTTATAACACGGAGAACTCTTGTACACTAGCATGGTTGTCAGTAGGAAGAATGCCTCTTACATTGCTGGCCAGTGGGAAGAATGTCAGCCTTATAGATAGCAAACATGATCATTGGTGTCAGTTGCACAGATCTGGGAGCACACTCATGGAGCACTGCTCATGGAGCCCCCAGCACCCAGTGGCTTTATGAGAACTGGTTTATCCCCGGCTCTGTTGTGTGATCCCAGGATGAGATCTCTTATCTGTATGGTCAGTGCAACCATCTGATCCACCATGACCTGCACAGCTCTCGGAGTGGGAGGAGCCTCGGTGCTGGGCGTGGACACGAGAGGTGACTCCTCCCCCTCAGACACGCCCACTACCTCTAGTTGTCACTTCTAGTTGCTGTGCCCGGATTCGCTGGTCATCATGTCGGGTGAGCTGGTGTCTCTGGAGGGAATCCTAGAAAAAAACATCCCGGCTGATCGGCTGGGCGAGGTGTGGAGGATCCTGTATGGGAAGGAGCTGAGGTGAGAGGGGGCCATGTGATCCAACCAGTGATCGGGGATCAGCCTGCCCAAATCTGCAGCCAGCCAATCACATTCCACATTCTGCACGTGTTGTGTCTGATGTATAAATAAAACTTATTATTTTTCAATGTGTCCTATAAATCAAGCTGTGACTAACATGTTCCTTTATTTGTGCATTGGTGACAATGAGAATAAATCTGATGAGAATTCTGTGGATTAGTGGTGTGATTGTTATGTGTGGGCTATAGATTTATTATGGAATAGTATTATTACTACCGATCTCCTAGGAGCCTGGATCTCCCCGCCAGTGCTATCAATGCTGCATCGCAGGGCGACTTCGAGTTAAAGGGATATGGCGTGGAAGCTGCCGCGGAGCAACTGCGAAGGCCACGAATTGTCCGTGTGGGACTGATCCAGAATAAGATCCAACTTCCTACCTCAAGTCCAGTGGCAGAACAGGTGTGTTAAAAGATAAGTTTATATCAATATATATGGGGGCTCCATTCAAAGCTAAGGGGGTCTTGCTGCGGTAGACATAACTCTCCTGGTTTCAGTCATTGGGTGTAGTATATATATATTTTTATCCACAGTAAATCTGAACTAGGCATCCAGAACAATGACCGTGGAAGTATAAAAAATTTTTGCGGCATAAATGTGCCAAAAGTGAACCTATCGTTTTCATTTTAGGTGTACAGACCTATCATCATCATGATTGATATTTATTAATATTTTTATTATTAATAAACAGGATTTATATAGCACAAACATATTACACCGCACTGTACAATAAATAGGGGTTTATAGGGGTTGCTAATGACAGACAAATACAGAAAGTGACACAGTAGGAAAAGACCCTGCCCCGAAGAGCTTACAATCTAGGAACATTATTATTATTATTATTAAACAGGATTTATATAGCGCCAACATATTATGCAGCGCTGTACATTAAATAGGGATATAAAAGAGTTGTTATTCTGGGGGAAATAAAATAATTATAAATATCCCACATCATACTAAATACTAGAAAACATTTATGTATATTATGTTGTTGAATTATGTTGTATGAATTGTTCATTATAAGGAAGACATTGTATTTGAGTGTTACCCCAGGATATACAATAATGGCAATAATGTTTATATCCAAGTTGTACCAATTATGTAAAGCAGAACTTACAGTAAATAAAAGGGAATATTTATTTTATATTTCTTTATAGCAGAAGCTCATACAATAAATTATATTGTATGCAAACTAAAGGAACTCTACATTGGATAATCAGCACATCCCTATTTTTAGAATTTATACATCATGTGTGGTTAAAATGAGCTTCTAAGAGGGTATAAGTAAGTTCTGTTGGCACTGTATGTAATGCTTTAGTCTGTATACCCAGAGAGAGCAGAGTCCTGTTACTGAATGTCACACAAGATATATTTAGAAAGGGAAAACACTAAGGGGTCTATATTCTAAAGCAGTGAATATGACATTCACTGATACAATCCCTGGCAGAAAGTCCTCCAGATCTTTTATTGGCAGTGACCGATTCTCCACTAGTAAATGTTTTTGTGATTGTCAGATTTGCTAGTTTATGAACAGATCTTCCTGGATCACTAATGCCACCCTATTCTTTAGGCAATGTTCCAAATGATTGTCAAAGCTTAACAGGTTCTAGATATGTGGATAAGCTTGTAAAATAGGATTTACTTCTATACTAATTACCTATACATTAATTTTTTTTACATAATAATATACAAAATGTTAAAGTTTAAATGTTAAAGTTGGGAATGTGACAATTAGACACACACGTTTGAAATCTAACCTGACCAATGCTGCCAAAGAGGCTCAGCATGGATGCTGTGTTTCATCACTATTTGCATGATCTGTTTGTTCTAACAGGTTAATGCCCTTCATAGGCGCATTGCTGAAATCGTGGAGGTAGCGGCGTTGTGTGGAGTGAACATTGTCTGTTTTCAAGAAGCATGGAGTGAGTCTATCCATAAGTTCTACAATAAAGTATCCCAACTGTAATTTAAAAGGTGTATTTGATGTATAAGTACATTGAATTAATTAGTGGATCCAGTGACAATAGAAAGCCCAGATGGCATAAGGGTGAGGATAAGTCAAGACTTCAGTCAGTCAATATTTCATAATGTTTTTTCTATCTGTATATCACTGGAAGGAACCTTTCTGAGATTTTGCTCAGTTTGAACTGCCCAGTTGTGCTTAGGTTAGGGGTTTGTGTTATTGGGCAAATGCAGCATGATTTTGACAAGCATTATAGACAATTCTGAAATCATTTCACAGCGTTGGCTCGGCTTTGACTGCTTCTGCTATCTCAAAGACTTGTATAGAAAGCGAAGCAGTTCTGTAGTGAACAAAAGCTTGTCTATAAGAACTCCTGAGCCATACATTGGACAAAAACCTTAATAGAATAAACACAAAGACAAATGTAAATCTATAAAAACCAATAAACTCCCAATCAAAATTTGATCTAATGTTGATCGGAAATTCCTATTCTTTTGTTGATCAAGCTAGGAGGGAACATAGCAGGAAATCAATTTTGGCATAGTGTTGTGCTATATTAAGTAATGCATGGATCAAGAATGCTTTTTTTCCTTGAATCAGGTGGGAGAACAAGGGAGAGAGAAAGGTGATCAATGGCTGCATAGCTTTTTGGTTCATTGAATAATACAAAGTTAAGGGCTAGGATAAGAAGAACAGTAATAAAGGAAAAAAAGAGTAAGCTGCTGGTATGGTGCACATAGGTCAGCACTACTGGGCCTGGGCATGAAAACCACCAGCTAATATAATCACTTCCTAATGTAAATTATGTCAATGGCTTACAGTCTGTATTTGTTATTGTTTGCAGCAGTAAAAAATGAATAGAAAAGAATGGTGAATGTTTAGTATGAGCAATTAACCGGAATTTACACTAACTACAACAATATATAAATCTGATCAATACTGAGTGGTGCACAATCTAGGTAATTCAAGTGAAAGATTGACTGATCGTCTAAGTAATATATGGCCAGCTTTTTACTGTAGATACATACTTAAGACCTATTACTACTTGTGTGTTGCTGTAAGAAATGGCAATACACCTGCTTTGTGAGATTCATTGTGGAAAAGCACTGTACAATATTGTGCAATGCATAAAACGTTGTGCATTACACATACTGTATATTGTGGTGCATTGCAATGCTAACAAATAGTTGTGGGTTTTTTTTATCTGTTGTGCTGTGTTAAATGGACAGAATGGCATAATTATTGAGCTGCCTAACCTGCCCTCTATTTCTTGGCACCATTATCTTCATTGGGTCCTATTCTGGGTCCAAAATCTCTAACCATTTTAACTAGCTGGGCCAGAATGATTAGCTTCTGAGCATGTAGAGGAGGAGAGGAGTTAATTTATTGCAGCACCAAGGTTTTGTGCAATGCACAGTGCTCGTGTTTAGTCATAGCATGCCTCTTTTACAGTAAAAAACCTGCCTTGATTTGTATTAACACATCATAATGAATTCAGATTCATCCAATGGCTAGCAGTGTTATTGTAATACTATATTTCTAATTCAGGAATACCGGGGTGACTTGCTGTGCACATAACAAATCCATAATCATAGGAATTTACATGGAAGTTTGTTAAAGCAGATAGGTTTTCCCTATAGAGAAATATACTTGTCACAGCAGATAAATGGTAAAGTCACGATTCACCTTAAATCCTTTCTAATTATTCAGTAATGTCAGCACATACTGGTATTTGGCCTCCTGCAAACAATAATAAATACTTAGCAGTGAAGATTTTTTACACGCCCCTCATGTTTAAATCTCTGCAATTCCACACCTTAAACTCTCTGCATTCTCAATTGATCTATTACTGGCAAATAGGAACACTGTTTTTTTTTCAGCCACCCAAAAGAGAATTTGAATTATTCAGGTGAGAGGTAGTCAAGTGTTAGCTAGGTAAATGTGTAACATGCTGTTATATTGTAACAAACTGACCTCTCTGTAACTACAGCTCAGGTTCAAGGACTGACTGATGCTTCTGCTTTGGTGTAGCCAGCAGATGTAAAAACAGTGTATAAAACAGACACACAGGTGACACATACAGTAAATGAACATGTAGAATATAATGTGAACAGGAAACCTACCTATATGCTTTACTAGAAAAAGGTGCATGGACAACAACAATATAACAGTTGCAAGTTCTGAGTAATGTATTGGTGCTTTATAAATACATTAATAATGAAAATAATTTTGGCATGGTGCAAACAGTACATACAGTATTGACTGTGGAGCTTCCAAGCTTTCACACTGCTCCTGGAGCAAAGAGAGCCTATAAGCAAAGCTGGTTACCATTTTTAAATGTAAATAGCCAACGTAGTCTGTGGTCATTGACACTGAAGTCCCTATTAGAAGATTTACCCTTACCTTTTGTTATGGTGGCAATTGCACAAATTTGGATTTTCCATCATTTTCTGTCTAGGCAACATCGGTCACATTAACAAATGGAGAGGGCATATCCACCAAGCAGGGAGAAAGGCCATAATGAAACCCAGCAAAGGCTCTAACTTTTGTCTTTTTTATCGAAAAATAAAACCTTTTTTGCTATATCTACTTTAATGACCTTTAGTTTTTTAGAATGTACTCGTTCTCATCTACTTACTTATTACTCACTCACCTAAGTTTTACTGTTTTTTTAATTCCAGCAATGCCATTTGCTTTCTGCACAAGAGAGAGGTTGCCATGGACGGAGTTTGCTGAATCTGCTGAGAATGGAGTAACTACAAAATTCTGCCAGGAGGTAATATTAGAGCTGATTGACACTTGTAAACTTCAGAGTGTAAATTAAATAGGAAGGATTCTTACCTGTTTGTTTGCAATCCTCTCTGCAAAGAACACTGAGCTGCTCATGCACAGCTTAGTACACAATTTTGGCATTTGCTGAGATGGATGAATGCATGGGAGTACATTTATTCTAGTGCAGTGAATCAAGACAGCCAAATACCTGAACCCAGAATAAGATGGATTAAATATGCAAGTGAGGGAGCTTGCAGATGTTGCATCTCTAGAATTTGTGTGAGTATAATTCTGTTTCTAGTATTTCTAATACCAGCTAGGCTGTTTGACAAGAGTTAATATTAACCTCCCTAGCGTTCTAATTCCGTCCAAATTTCCATGCAAAAAGCATTACATTTTTTTTTGCATGGAAATTTACTTTACATTGTAGGCTATAATTCTTAGGCATACCTCACCCAATTAGGTCCAATATGTAATACATTTAATAATACAATTTAAATAAAAAAAACACAAAAATCTGTTGAAAAAAATAAAAAAAAAAATAGTTAAACATGTAATATAACTGTACAGTAGCATATATAATATTGATATAATTGTTTATATATTATATGAAAACTTCTTTCTATTGGATTCAATACAGCTATTTTGTATTGAATCCTAGCAGTAGGACGATGGGGGACGACACCCTCCCTAATCCACCCTGTGTCACACTCAGAATTACCGCTAGGAGGGTTAAGATAATATTGTAATAAGAGTAACAGTTTTTATTTTGTGAAATTCAGGGGCTCACATTTAGATTTGTCTTTGGAAATATTGGACGTTATGTCTCTAATAATGAATAATGTCCAACTCCTTCATAACCAAAATAATTGTTATTCATATGTGGTATGTTATTGTCCTTTAAGGTGCACATGGTCTTCAAAGTGGATGGTGTATGTGTACAAATATAAATAAAAATTAAATAATTGGTATAGATGTTACTAATTCCTATAAAATGCTTTTATTGTCCATTTAATATGTTTTCAGTTAGCAAAGAAGTACAACATGGTAATTGTTTCTCCAATTCTGGAGAGAGATGAGAACCATGGAGATACTTTGTGGAACACCGCTGTGGTCATATCAAACACAGGAGCCGTTTTGGGGAAGAGTCGGAAAAATCACATCCCAAGAGTAGGAGACTTTAATGAGGTGAGACTACCAAACATACTGGTGATTTGTAAATTGGAAAAGAGAAGAATATTGTATCCAGAAATATACATTTACCTTAAAAAGATGAGTAGATGGTTTATTAGTATAGTGACCACTGTAAATTTTTGGGTTTCAGAAGTTCAGCATACTAAGAAAAGTGTCATTATTAACTTGTAGGTTGATCTGTGATCAGATTATGCTCATTCAAATGTTTACAAGTTCTTAATAAGCAAGAAATAAGGTTAAAAACAAGCCTTCACTTACCATTGTAGCTCTTTTTAACTTTGACTTTGCAGACTTCTCTTCTTCCTACTAGGCACCTATCATGTGCTAACAATAGAGATGAGAAACCCAACTTCTGATAGGGAAGAGCTACCCAGAGAAACTAAAAGTAACCTGGCCACCATGTTACTTTCAACTATCACTTATTATTTTGATTGCATGTAGTTAGAATACTGGGGCTTCTTCTGACCCGGAGGAAGGGAAACATCAATCAAAAATCCTAAAGTGAATATTATCTCTATTCAAAGGCATGAGTTTAGGTGGTGGTGAATCTGTTCTGGGTATAATCATGGGCAAAAATAAGTCATGTGACCAGCCTTTCCTCCAAGGCACTGTGTAACTTTGCGCTGTGCAGCAGCTAGCAGTACCTTCTCACTGCTATAAACACCTTAAAAGGTTTTCTTCTTTATTTGTTACAGTCTACTTACTACATGGAGGGAAATACAGGACATCGAGTGTTCCAGACTGTATATGGAAAGATCGCTGTGAATATCTGCTATGGAAGACATCACCCATTAAATTGGTTGATGTACAGCATTAATGGAGCAGAAATTATTTTCAACCCATCTGCCACCATTGGGGAACTAAGGTAATAAATAATTGACAACAAGAATATAAAAAAATGTGAAGTATAAGTTTGCAAAACATAAATGATTAGATCTCCTACCCTGCCAGAATGGGCTGTATTGTGGGCAGAGCTGTGTAAATCTCAAGAAATATTAAATAAATATACAAATTATTTGACAGGTAAAACAGCTGTTGTGTGTATTTAACCTGTGTATTTAGCTGACTGAAGTTTAGCTCTAATGAAAAGAAAATGCTATGGCAGCAACAGGTCCTAATTGCTATTTATTGTGTATTTTGGAAACTGACACATTTGTGTAATGTATACTTTTTTTTCCTCTATCTCTCTCTCTACATCTTATCCTTCCTACCCTTGTCCTCCTTTCCTGTGGCTGCTGACCCATTATTTTCTCTCTGTGATAACTTTATAACAATTATAATTAAAAGCTGATGATTTGTTTAAACATTGGTTAAACAGAGCTCAAGAAATTATTTTCAGGTTTGGTGATTCTGAATTTTATTTTTCACCTTTAGTGAGTCGTTATGGCCAATAGAGGCAAGGAATGCTGCCATTGCCAATCACTGCTTTACATGTGCAATCAACCGTGTGGGAACTGTAAGTAATTAACTGCATTGCAATCTGCAGTCTTCAGTACAAATAATTTTCAGTTCTGCTTGTGTGATTACTTTATTTGTTGTAACAAAACAACCATAAATGTGTCTTCAGTAAGTGTTCTTGGATTTTTTTTTTATTTCAGGAGCATTTTGAAAATGAGTTCACATCTGGAGATGGCAAGAAAGGTGACACAATATAGTTTATATATTATATTCACCATGCACAAGGAGTTATTGAAATGTTAAAGAATGTTTAAAAATTAAACCAATCCTGCAATAGCATGTTCCACCTCTATGAATTCCTATATCATCATAACAGAGGTGGACTTCCATGTAAATGAGAATATATACTGCAAAAAAAGTGTTTTGGTTTTTTTTTAATGTTTAAAACATGTGTATGTATTTTTTGCAGCCCATCATGACTTTGGCCATTTCTATGGATCTAGTTACGTTTCAGCTCCAGATGGGAGCCGAACTCCTGGTCTAAGTAGAGTTCGTGAAGGACTTTTGATTGCAGAGATGGACCTTAATCTGTGTCGTCAGACCTGTGACAAGTGGAATTTCAAGGTAGGTACCATCATGTACATCATACACTATGATCACCCATTCATTTGTGCAGATAAAACTTCACTTTTTTTTGTTATCTAGCTGAAAACAAGCCAGCAGAGACTTACAAAGCATCAGTAATTCTTTTTAAAAAGAAAAATTGAAAATTGTGTCCATGTTGACCATATGATATAGTTTAACTGTCCATATTTCTAATATTGTGTTGGAGAAGGTTAGTTTCTGTCTTTAAGAAAACTGTAATTCTGACTATATAAATCATTTTTCGGTTGTCCACCACTATTTTTGTTAGTTATTTTACAAACTACAGTTTTATCTGAATACATTACAGATACTTAGCTTTAAATGTTCTATTTATGCCCACAGATGACTGGTCGCTATGAAATGTATGCTGACGAACTAGCACGAGCTGTCAGACCAGATTTCCAACCTGACATTGTGAGAGAATAAAGATACAATTCACAAAATGATGTTAGTGAAAAACAAAACCCAAATGACAACTCATATGCACTGCCTTCAATAATATGTGTTCATCAATATCATTACTATGTGTTTACCTAAAATCGTAAGGTTTTCAAAACTTTATTTTCTTTGCAAAAAAATAATAAAACAAAACCTTAGATTTTTAAAGCTGCTAAGCAAGAAAGACATTCTTTCTTAGTCCCCGGAACAGATGTGCCTTATTTAAAGTACTACTGTAAATGTTGTAAACTAAAAGTGCAATTATTAGAGCGTGTTTAGCAATGCCAGCCTCTATAGCTCTTTTCAAAAGATTTACATAACCTTTTTTTACCTTTACAACGCCTCTAAAAGTTAACCTTAGGTTCATGTATCCCATATCAAATAATCAATGAGCCAAGGCCAAATAAAGATGTTTTCTTTTTACATACTCTCCTGTATAAACATATAACAAGAAATGTAAAGGATTTTTGAACCACTTTAATAAGACGTTGTTGCCTTTGTTCTGTAAAAAGATAAATGAGGAGCAGAGCAGATTATATCCAGGCATGCTTTGCACAAAATTCCATTTGTTGTGGGGGAAAAGTTTGCTCTGTATCTAGAATCTAGTTCCTAGAATCTAGGATCTGTAACTAGTTGTATAACATGCATATTCTGTATTTACTCCTTGGAAGTTTTGGTTTCCATTGCCTTATTATTAATAAAAATAAAAGATATTTAACAAGTCAGAAATAATTGTACAAATAAGGAAAGTATACAATTTCCCAAGATACAGGTAACCAAGATGAGGAAAGGAAAAGTAGGGAAAAAAAAGGTGTTGAGTAATTAGGTCATGGCAAAAAAAGAAACTCTAAACAGAGACAGAAGTGAGTATTGGAAGCTAACAAATTGTTTATGCCAGACGTGTGCAATACATTACCAAGTTTAAACTGATATTTATTCAGGTTACAGGATTCAAAGTGAAGGAGTGATAGCCACGGGTCTCTGGGCAGTACAATTCCTAAAAGAGGGTAGAGTAGATGAAATATTATCTTCCAAAATCTGACAAGCATTTGGCAAGACCACCAAATATGCATAAAATTCCCTGGGGCTTAACATAAATAATAATAAAATAATTTTACCAGCGGTTTCCAACCAGTGGTCCGCAGCTCTGACCGATGCACCCCCCAGTGGGGTCCTTCTCCTGGGGGGTACATTGACCAGAGCCACGGACCATGTCCCCTGTATGGACACAACCCGCCCACTCTTCCATCGCAGGCTCAGACCTACGAGTGGACAGGTTCTGATCATGATCATCATGATGTCACTATGGGAGAAGTTTCATCCGCCTTGAGTGACACACGGCTCCCCGTGCACGCGTGGTCAGGATTCTGTGCGTTTAGTGGTCAGTAGGTACGAAAAGGTTGACAACCACTGCTCTAACACAAACGTTAATAGTTTTCATAAGAGCTGTATATACATCAAATATTTTAGGCTTATTGATAAATTGTGCATTGTTTAATCATGTAATCCTGTTCTTGTAAGACCATACCTTGTTCTTGCGCAGAAAACGAGTCAATGTGGGGTTGGTATGAATCTCTCCACTACTAGAAGTTGTAATCGTTCATACTTGATTAGTCAGTTCAGTACTTCTGGAAATTCTTTTCTCTCCATCCTCTTCTAGGGGCATTTGGTGATAAAATCCTTACCAGGCTTTTGTGTCCTGCTGAAGAGAAACAATAGAATAGCTCTGTACAATAAAGCTGCAGCAAAACACGACTTTGAAAACCTAAAAAAAAAACATCTGGTTACTAAGGGTTGCCACCCTTTGTACAATCATTTGTTTTTTTTGTTTTTCCTAACCTAGAATGTACACTAAACTAAATGTGACTTGCAGGGGTCAGCAGGGCACTCTCTGACCTGCCTGTTCCAAAAGCAGGTTTGTACAAAAGGAACAAAGATCATTCACAAATATGTGAAAAATGTTTGTGTACCAAAACATTAGCATCACCTAAACTTTAATAAATATGAATAGTTCTCAATCTATAGACTAGAACACACTAACATTGTGTGTTATTTTAGGTTTACATAGATTTGTATGTAAATATTTTATAAATAGATTGATAATATCACATGTACCTTTAGAAATTGGGTGAAACTAAATGTAAGATATTTTTTTTGATAAGGCTCTACTGTGGATCTGACCTCACATAAACAGCCAAAAGGGGATTCCATATAATACCTCACCTATCTGTTTCTATAAGAATCATTTAATTCTGCCCAGTGGGCTCTTTACCCTTCTATTCTTTAGAGACATTCCTGTTTCATGAAAAATTACACAGTCTACAACAGTATTTTTTTTGTTATATATATTTGTTTACAGTTACATGACAAGCTGGGCCCATTTTCTATTTGGGCAGTCCTGGATGGTGATGTGCTAACTGCAGCATTTTTCTCTGCATCAATACAGAGTGAAGGCCATTAAATCATGACACCATGCAACCCTGCAGTCTTTTCTCAGTTTTACCAGTAATGCTGGGTGGCATTCAACGCAAAAGACAGTGGATATCTTGTAGGAAAAAGCTGCTGCAGGGGACAGGTTTAGATTAAAGATGAGTTTTACAGCCAGATATTTTTAAAGAATAGCCAGAAATTGGGCTTTAAGTATTTTAAAATGAACCTGAACTCATTGCTTATTTTTTAGGGTAACAGTTCTGAAATGCAGTTCTTGCAATTACACCTGTTGGTTTTGAAATCAATCCCCAGGCTCAGTGTATATATAAACATATATATGTATATGTTGCTAAACCACACCAAAGTGCATTGTTCCTGTCTCTGGAAGAAACATGTACATGAACAATACTTAGGAAGAAATGTCTCTGGGGGTCACATGACCACAGCAGAGTGAATATTATTCTGGAGCAGGATTAAAATTACATCAGAATAAAACAAGTATATAATGAGGGGTTAGAAAACTTTTAAAGAATGTGAGGTGTTAGGAGATCCATCTATATAAGGTAAGGGCGAGCCTCAGAGGGGAATGTGAACCTGCAATTCCTTATAAGGGAGCTACAATATTTTGGGAGGCTTCAGACTTAATTGTGTATGAATGCTTGCTCATGCATCTATTGGCTCATGATTTTCTAAATCCAGGAGTTAATTGCACTGATTGTTTATTTAACATTGTTCTCCATAACCCCTTTTAGTGGGGTGCACCACCCAGCAATTTGCAGTAACCACCCAGCAGTCTTTGGGTGGTTAATGAAAAGTTGGGTCACAATACAGGGACCACCACCAGCCTACAGCTTTTTTCCACCTATATCCTAATGTTTTGCAAGCTGACCCCATAATATTTAACTATAAAGCACTGTTAAAGAACACAACAAATCCCAGCATCTTTACACCACAACTGTACAAAAAGTATTAGGAAATGAAGCTCAAGTAGCAAAATATCTGGATGAAATATTAACGATTTCATATATTGTGAATATAGTCCTACTCGTTTTCATACATGCATCATCATTGCACTGATAGTTAACCAAAGTAGGTGGAGGGTAATTTCCCAATATCCTAAAAAAAAAACATGTATTAAGTTTTAACAGAGTTACGGTACTTCACATTTAAGCATGTAAATAATATGGTACCTTCATAAAGTGCTCCATCTGCTGTTTCAATGTTTTCATACCACTGGTACAATCTTAGAAGAATGAACAGCACTAATATTAATATAGAAATGTTCCCAAAGGTCAGCAGCTAAGCTTTCCTTATTGTAAAGCCTACCACTCACCACCAACATGTACACAAAGTGATTAGGAGCTTGCCTCATCAATCTCCATGCATATGATACAAAGACATGGGAGCGGACAAGAACAGTGTTTTATAACCTGAGTACTTCATTATTAGAAGTGGCATCTGTAAATACTGGAAAATGCTACAATATAGCTACATACCCATAGCACCAATACCAATAATTTTCCATCAAACACAGAAAGTGATACACAGCTTTTAAAGGAATCCTGTACACAGATGAATATGTAGGCTGCTTTTGCTGAGCGGTTTCTGAAAATAATGTTACCTGACTGTCCCTAGCTCTAATATGTAACCCTGGAACAAACACCCTGATAAGGCACTAAATCATGACAGCTGGGAACAGGTAAACAATGACAGCAGAATTACACTTGTCAATCATAATACTGCAATTTTTGGATCATAGTACAAGTGAGATGGATACTCAGTTGCTGTCTTTTTTATAACAGTATATGGCCTGGTCTAAATCATTCAGGGGATTTTAATGACTAAGGTAAAAATAGAAAATTCCGAGTATACATTGCATATTCTTGTTCTAGAATACTGAATGTTATCCCTATCATTAAATAATGCCAGGGACAGGAATACACTTTATCAAAAACTACCCAAATGTAAGAATAAAGCACCCATCTGGTACCTGAAAGGCGCTTAAAAATACTTTATTAAAGCTTTCAAATGACTTTTGTATACAAGGAGAGCCCACAGATCACAGATTTATGTTCAGCTGGAGGCCTTGATCTGGATCTACTGTGGAACATCCAACCAGAGAATTACTTAAAAGCCCTGTGATTGGTTTGGCGAAAGATGATCCATGTCAAAGAAAATGGTGGCCTGATAAAACTGTGTAGCTAGGACTCGAGGGCGCCTTGACGAATGGACAAGATTTTTAGCTCATGTTCATGCCAGTTCTTAAGGCAATACATTTTTATAGAACTGACAGGTGCGCTTTACAGTGTTGTGTGTATACATGACAGAACTATCTGGAGAAAATATACAGGACAATCTTTGGAATCTTTTAATGGCCAAGTATCCTTGATTTAATTAAATGACAAAAATACAAAGGGATTGTTATGACATATTAAACAGGAACATCCATTTTTTTTTTCATAAAATGTCACTTTATTAATATCAGTGATATTCTGTTGTTGGTTGCATAAGTTCTTCACTTGTCATGACACATGGTCAGCAGTTTATTAACCAGTGCTAGATATGTACACACCCTGTGTGTTTAGGACAAGCAGCTGACATCCCAAAATAATCTCTAGCCTTGAATGAATAAAGCAGAGAACAGTGGCCCCGACTGAAGATAGTTATATCTCATCATGTAGCTTTAACCAGACAATAGGTCAGAACACAATGAAAGTAATTTCCATAAAGAATAAGTACACCCTAACCATACAAATGAAAATTATGTTTGTTGCACCTCATATCAGGCTGAACCCCAGCAGTTTTATCCATTAAAACTCCAGAAAGAACTCTTGAGGAATGTAATCAGAATTACATTATTGTGTAAAGCAGGGAATCTCTAAGAATCTTTTTGGATGTGTTTGATCATTCATACAGAAGACTGGGGTCTGGCAGCATGTGAATATAGAGGGATACTGGATATGCAGCAGAACACTAACAAAGTATTTCATCAATCATAAAAAAATAAATCCGATAACGCACATTTGTTTAGGTTTACAGTGCCCTTTGTGGAAATTGGAGAATACTTATATCTGTAAACTTGCTTAATTTAAGGAGCTCAGGTGTGTTAAAGTGCACTTATTCTTCAATTACAGAGCCTGTACTTTACTTCTTCAATAGTACCAAGGTCCTTATTTACCCAGGTTATTGTGCTATATAGTTCCCCCTAGTAATAGAGGTCTTCCCTGGTGAGTGTTTTGGATCCAGCTGTTATCCATGAGGTTATTTTCATTTCACACTGTATATGTAAAATGTCTCTGTAGTGCATGTACTGCAGACTCAGTTCTGCATACATGGAAGTTATCAGCAGTGCTGCATGTTCCGTCTTTGTGTCAGCTGCCAACAAAAATTAACAAGATGTCCTCATCTGTGCCGTAGCTGCTTCGGGCTTCTTCAAAGTTAGTGATGCTTGTCCGACACAATCCTAAATGTGGATATAATATTAAATGCAATCAACTGAGGTTTTTTACTACTTATAAAAATATGTTACAATACAAAATAAGGTTACTTACGGTCAGCATATCCTGGATTGTTGTAGAAAAGACTGTCAGAAATTTTGTTGTAACCACAAAGTACAATAAAATGGCCTTGGTAATCACTGCTTCTGCAGAAACATTTCTGTCCAATTGGAAGAAAACAGCAGTACTTAACACGACTAGGACATAGATCACACAACAGCAGAACAGCATTCACTAGTACTATGGCCACATGTCCCTGGGAAAGATGGTTTTGCAATTCCTGTATTGTAACACTTCTGTAAACAGAGGAAATGTGTAAGCATAAGCAATGATATATAGAAACAAACAGGGTCTCTAAAATATATACTTTAATAACAATAGAAAAGTGAATACGTACCGTTTTTCTACACGGACACCACGAGTTTTGGCTTGTGCAAATAACTGGTTAACTCTGTTCTCCTCTGCATCAAAATGCTTTCTGTAGAATGACTGAACAAATTTGATATTATTACAAATTCCATAATACTGTGTAAATGCTACAAGCAGTCTAATAGTGTTAAATTGCCAAGTTGATGCCATATCAAGAGATTTTTGTAAGTTAGTAAACAGTGGCAAAGCCAATTACTAAAAATGTTTTTTACTAAAAAAAATGTAATTGTACATAACTGTAAAGAGAACCTGTTGTGGATTTTTGCACCCGCCAGAAAACATTTTTGTTTATAAAGTTTTTTTTTTTTTTATGTACAGTAACTGACTTTGTGGTATATGATCTAGTTGGACACTTGAAAGTATCAATAGCACAGCTCAACCCTGTGGTTATACCCCTGCAAACACTGCAAAACACAGTTTATCTTAGTGTTCTTAGAAGTATGACATCTCTCAGAGCTGGATCAAGTTAAAGGTAAATATTCTCCCATCTTCAACTGCTGAAAATGTTATACTAGACCCCCAGATCCTAGATGTTGGCTGCAGCAGGCAACATTTTCTCACTGAAGCAGCTGCTACCTGTTTGTCATACTGTTCATCTATATCTGTATATTCGCCACACCAACTGGTAGACAGCGTAGTGTCTTAGAATTAGATATTCACTGCCAGTTTGCTCTTGCATAGTGTCTTCAACTGTATACCCCCCCCCCCCCCCCATAGGTAGATAGGTATAGACCAGAAATTATATAGGATTTCTTAGAATAAACTGACATTTAAATAACAGAGCATACCAAGTTTAGGATGTTTCTGTACACTCTGGGACAAAGTTGACTGTGTCCACATACACATAGACGTGCCTCCTACTAAATTATATTGCTTTTTTTATCAGGTATGAGACCAATTCAGTATTGCTTTAAAGAGAATTTGTCAAAGAAAAACTGTTGCAGATATAAGTGCAGGCAGCATCAACAATCTGCATCTTGGCAAAATACCAATCAGGTCTAACAGACAAAGGCAAGAATGGCTTTGTATTCAGCCTTAACTGAAGTATTTTGAAGGCTGCAAGTATGTGCACCTTTTATTGAAAGTTTTTTTTACTGCCATGCCCCTTCTCGTTGTCTCCAAGACATTTTTTTTCCCCCTAAACCAAGTCATTCCCAAGTCATTTTTATGTCTTGCATGTTTAAAGGTGGACCTGCTCTGATCGATTGTGCAAGTCTCCATTACCGACTTGGTTCTTAAAAATACAGCTTGCATGGTTGGTTTTCTGATCCTCTTTTTAATACCTCCTGGCACAGAACAAATGTTGAGTTAATTGTCACACAACTTGTACCACTGTTAGCCACATGCTTGTTTTAGGTGTGTGACAAACCAGAAGATCAGCTTTACATTCAGGCAATAAGCAACCCTAAGAAAGAGTTCAGGAATAGCAACTTCTATAATTTTAGTAGTAAGAAATTAACTCCCTGGGGCAGAAATTGAGGGGAATTTTAACAAATTTAACCAGGTCAGCAACTAAACATTAACAAAAGGTTTTTAACAGAGTAATGTTTATGCTGGAAGTGCACTTTGATGGATAATTTTTATTAGTCACAGTTTGGATTTGGTATGCTGGGTATTTATACCATATCTAGTACACTGATGAATGGCAGCCTTTTGTGTATCTAATGTTTGTCGCCAGCAGCAGTTTCAGTGACTGCCAACATGAACTGGCACACCAGCTACCCAAGATTGTGGTATAATCACAACCCCTAAACCATATGGGTCACAGTGCAATGACCTTTTACCAGCACTGGGCTCTCAATGCATTGCAAATTTAGTATTGTTGCAGATCAAAACGATCAGTTCTTTACTATTTGGAGTGAGAATTTCATATAGATTGCACCCTTTAGATTTGATGAAAGAACTTACTTGGTTCTTGTACCCTTTGTCTACACCCAATGTCTGTGTGCAGAATCGGTGCTCTACTCCGAAGTAGTGCATGAGATATGCCAGGTCAATAGTCCAAATACTTTTTGTGAGTTGGAGCTCCTGCATTGCATTCTGAAATGCATCCTCATGAAGCAGATTTAGATATCTATAAAGTGAAAGGGAATAGAAAAAAAACATTAACAAATGGCTGAACCTTATAATAATCTCAACCATCATACAGGTTTCCCATTTTAGTGCACTGCTGTTTGCATGTGTTGAGTGGTAAAAACAGCATTACAAGTGCACCCTGGAGCATTCAATTTAATGTAAGCAGTTCACAAAAACTGAGATTTAAATTACCATGATTGCCATATCTGTACTGTCTGCTTAGTTGCCACACATCAGGCCAAAGGGTGAAAGTATAATTGCACTTGTGTACAATGTACAATGACCTAACCTAATCCACTCTCCCTCTTCTACTTACCAAGATCCAAAGGGCCATTTACATTCCCTTTTGAAAGTATTTTTGCAACCGTAGAGTGTGGAGAAAATAATTGCACATTGTGCAAAGCGCACTTATCCTTGTACAACATTTTTACCTTACATGGAATGACTGTATCCTCTCCCTGCCAATAAAACTGATCATGGTGCTATATCAGCTGTTTAATCACTTTCATAAAGTATGAATATGGACCGTCCCTCTACTCATACTGGTCTCCTCTCCTGTTGTCTCATGAAAAGCTCAGGAACTTGCGGAAGCAAGCATGGACATAACTCTTTGATCTCGTGCAGCTCTGAATTACCTCAGAAATGCTTATTCGGGCTTCGATTGGTAACACCACATTACTTTGCCAACATCTTAATGTGTCAATATTATTCCTACAAACAATCTGACCAAAAAAACCATATACGCTTGCTTCTTTGTATATTGCAAAAGAAAATAGTCACAAGTCACCTAGGCTGGGTAAAGTAACAGGTTCCTTTTATAGCCCTAATCCTCTAATACTTAAAGAGGAACTTTCATTAAAAAAAAAAAAGACTTATCTTTACTTGTGCTGTGTCGGATTCTTTCCAGGGCCCAAAGGTGTCAGTCTTCTGGGTTCCTCCTGACGTCTTCTGATTTAGGCATGAGGCATGATTAGTCTTCTGATTAGGCATGAGATCAGGTGACGTATCTTCCTCCAAATGTAATAGGAAAAACAAGCGCCAATCTCACTGTGCATGCGTGAGATGAGTACTTGTTTTTTTTTTACATTGGAGGAAAACCCCTGATAAAACATGTACAGAAGGAGCAGCCCACAGCCTCCTGGGGCCTCCATGAGACACAAATATTTCGGGAGGATGCGAGTTTACTCTTCAATCTATACTCCTGCAGTGGTAAAGATGAAAGAGAAGCCATCCTTTTTAAGTTAGGTTGAAATTGTGATGATGGGTCCACTATAATCCCATTTACCAGTCTTGGATTTAAGAGGGAACATGTCCTTCTGCCCACATATATAGTACCCGTCACATGGGGACAGGAGGGTCCTTAAACATCTGACACCAAGTTTTGCACAGGGCTTTTTACTGACAGTGGCGGTAGGTGTGCAGAATGGAAATGAAGCGCCATAAGGTATTAGTAACCGAGGAGGCCAGTAATAAAGAGAACCTGTTGCTTTGGTGAAGCTGTTTGTTCTTCACTTACACATATTGTTGTACACTATCATGAATACAGAGCACATTGTACCTGTGTAACAGATCTCTAGCATTTAGCATGTAAGGTTTAAAATAAAAAAGCCTTGTAGTATATTTTACTGATGTTTTTGAACGCCTGAAGAACATTCCTAATCTCAGCTGCAGCCTCTGTACTACTACCTGGTAGGAATACTAATAAGGCCGGATGGGGGGTGCAGGATGAGCAGTACTGCAGTGATGCTTGGTATGAAATGTCATTTATCTTCCCTGAATTCAGCTCGCTCTCCAGATACTTAGAAAGTAAGTGATAGATCTGCAGTGACATCCAGCAAAATATTCATAAACAAATAAAAAGCACAGAAACAATTATAGGAAGGAAAAGTAAATAAAGAGTACAGTGATCACAGCAACCAGATCATACATTGTTCTGCCTGTGCCATGCACATCATCTCCATTCATCTTTGTGTTACCTAACAAACCTCAATGTCTGAGCTTTGTGATCAGAGGAACTTACTGTAGTACCATCCGTGCACAGGCTAAGCCACAATCCCAGTGATAGGACTGCTGGATGAGGGGAACCTTCAGCTGGACATGGTCACCTGGAAACAAAACAAGAGGGAAAGTTGTGTGATCTCATAGGATAATGATCATGTATCAGTTCTGTATCATTGTATGGAACAATCACAGCTTTATTGGCAACAATATAAGGGCACAACACACCATGACCCTGCATACAGCAGAATACTTCTATATTGCTGAATTATACTGATAAAATGAACGGTGTACACAGATAGCCGGTCTAATACAAGCACCGCATGAGATGTGACACAAAAACAACTAAACCAGAGACCACTCCTTCACTGACATCACCAGCAAGGGGTTGCTATTGGTTACTGCAGTGAGACACCTGGTGCACTGCCTGGCAGCGGGATGGGTGTGTGGGCGGCTGGTCACCGTGCAGTGTTATGGCTGTCACACCCTACAGAGATAGCAGAGGCAAATCGGGATTACAGAAGGTTACTGACGATTGTCTGTGGTGCCCGCTGTGGCTGCAGAGCGCGGAGCGGCCTGTCCACCATCACTTTCCCCATTTCCCGGACTCTTCATGACAGTGTCGTCGCCTCCCGGAACATCCGGGCTTCCCTCATACCGAACTCTGCTCGCCGGTTCCCTACAGACGCATCCGGGGCGGAGCCGCGACACACAGGGAATCCCAGCCCGAGTGTGTTCTGGTCACGCCCCCGGCATGTGATAGGACGGGATGGGATCAAGGGGCGGGGCGTTCATGTCCTGAGATTATTGTGTGAGGGCAGAGTACAGGAGGTGTCATATAATGGGGGCCTGACAGACCAACTATCATTGCCACTACTTACACAAACTAATGAAGGATTATTTCTACAAATGTTACCGCCATCCTTGTTTATTGCCTGTATAGGTGTATGGTCTGTATGGTGGCCGGTATGCTACATATCTCTGACCCCTGCACCTGACCCCTGCACTCTGTATGGTGGCCTGTATGCTACATATTCCTGACCCCTGCACTCTGTATGGCGGCCTGTATGCTCTCTACATTACATAGTTTTGGTCCATGTGGTGTGTACATTGTGTTGTACATTACATACGTCTGGCCAAAGCATTACTTGTCTCCACAGTTGCTAGTAACCATAAAGTCCCAATTTTATTTGAAGTCCTTATATAAGGTTGGCTCAGCCAAAGTTTCAGCTTTTACATTGCAACGAGCTTCATAGATGTGCACTTCTGTAGGAACAAAACAAAATTTCCACTTACTTTCTGGTGCATCTGCAGGAAGTGAAGGCAAATTTCCCTAATAGTACACAGGAAGTGAAGAAATAACCTGGCAGGAGTTTCTGTTCCTAATCATCTAATAATAATTATTTCTATTCATACACTTTTACTGCAAGCAGAGAGAGGGAGAGAAGCAGTGCTGGGAGCCAGTGAGTTGTTGTGCAGTATGTTCACAGTATGAAAACAAAGAGTGATAGAGAGACAAGATTATTAGTGTTCTTCTTTCACTGTCCAATAACAATCCGGGGGGAGTTATAAGAACAGTTTTACCTATGCTAAATTTTAAAACAGGAAATCTGACATTCACTAGTGGGAATCTTCCAGGTCCATGTCCATGATCTGATAACCCTCTGGCTTTACCCATTCCATGCCACAAAGAATGCCCGCTTTGACATTTCACATATACTATCAGCAATAATGCCCAGGACACAGCACATGCACATAAATGATCTACCCTTCACAATCTCTGAGAAATGTAATAGTGAATCTTAAACCAATTCCCAACCAACCCACTGTTTCACCACTTGAACAATAAAGTGTTGTACATAATACTAAGCATATCCATCTTGGCTTCAGCTTTATTAACAAATCCCCCCTGGTGTGAGAAGGTGGAACTATTCACCAGGCGGAACTTTAGAGCTCCTCAGTTGTTTCCATTTTTTTTTCTATTGAAGCCAAAAAGAGATCACAGATGCTGACGCATTTCCGTTTCCTGTACGTGGTGCATTGTGGGGTAGGCGGGACGCCATTAGATCGTCAAAAGAAACCACGCGAGGAAGTGAGTATTATTGTAGCCAGTGTTGGGGAATTGGGGAGTCGGCAGGTAGGTGTGTGTGGCGGGAGGGCTGTGTATTCGGTGCTGGTGGGTGCGGAGCTACAGGGGCTTCCTCAGAGGGTGGAAACAATGGGCACTTCATTGGTTGTTGTGTCCGGGAGCCGGCTGGGCAGCGTTGTGTATTGTTAGGGCTTCTTCCGTAGTCCCTGATCCAAACCATCTGTGCTGTATGGTTACATGGGGGGCAATGGCTGGCATCAGAGAGGCGCCCCCTATAGGTGATTCATATCCCTCTGATCAGCCGGTAATATCAAAACCATTCGTTGGGGGCCTCCAGCTATAGTAAGCTAGAATCTTCATTTCTTTGTAAAGGTCTTTGCTGGTTGCTTCATGGTTGGCCTTTGTTGCGCTAGGTCCCAGGTTCAAATCTTAGCCAGGACATTATCTGCATGGAATTTGTATGTTCTCTCTACATGGATTTTCTGTGCTATATTAATACTGTGTAATATTAATAATCTGTTTACTGTGAAAGGTAGAGATTGTTCAGATCCATCCAAGCTTCAGGCTGGGCCATCAGAGAGGACTTATAAACCTCTATATTCTTCTAAATAACCACATTGGTGAGCGCTCATAGTCTATAGCCGCCCTCAGAATATTTGTTTTATTTCTGTCCTTTGAGTAGTGAGAAGACGGGAAAATGTTTCAGTAATTGGGCAAATCAAAGAATTCATTTGAGATCTTGCTGATCTGATCACTGAAGCTTCATAAAGTTTTATTGCTGGAATTGTTGTCTGTTAGGCAGTGACGTTAAATTGAGAACTGGTTGTAATGAATGCTCTATTCTTATGTTAGGTTTGCATGCTTTTTTTTAAAAGATTTGTGACTAACTGAATATATTCCCCCCCCCCTTTTAGATTTCAATCTTTTATAGCCAAGATGTCTATTGGTGTTCCCATCAAAGTTCTCCATGAAGCCGAAGGGCATATTGTGACCTGTGAGACAAATACAGGCGAGGTGTACAGAGGGAAGCTCATCGAGGCCGAGGATAACATGAACTGCCAGGTAATTGCTCTGACATGTAACTGCTGTATGTGGTCCATGTGCAGAAGGAAAGCCTAATGGTTATGTAAATTAATAATCTATAACTCTTAGAACAGAGGGGAGTCGTCTAAGGCTGCATACACATGTGCAATAATTGTCGTTGGAAAGGATCTTTCACAATCCTTTTCAGCGACTAAGGACTGCACGATTCATGAATGAGTGCTGTACATACAGCACTGTTCTGCTCTGGAGAGGGGAGGGGGAGAACGATGGAGTGGCACCCTGCTGAGCTCTCTCCCTTTGCTTCCATTAAGATCGTTCATCGTCCAGGGATCTGCCAGGACGGTCGTTTTGATGACGGGCACTGTACACACGCCAGATTCTCACCCGATATCAGCCCTGAGATGATTATCGGACGAGAACAATTGCAAGTGTGTGACAAATTCAAAGCTTTATTTATAGGTTGATGTTCGGACAATTATCAGTAGAAAAGATTAGACGTGCATTCATCCAATAGTACAACGTTCAGTACCAGAGCTATCCATTTGCAAGTTTAGGCATTGGTGTACTGAGTGCATGGGGTGCCTATTGCTATGCAAATCCTTTTTTACATTTCTATGGTAGGAGGATCCAGACAAAACTAAAGCTTCTGCAACAACAGATGTGTAGTAACAGTCTGTGCTACTCTCTTCCACAATACACTTTAGAGGAAGCAGTTTTTATGCCCTTTGTGTATAAAACATTTTGTCATTGTGTCCATATACTCAGAATGCAGAATGAGTGAGGGCTGAGACATTCTCTTCACATATATCAGACACAGTAATCCTCCTACAGGAGCAGCATTGCAGAAAATCAGTAAGCCCAACATGCTTTACTAACAGATCTGTTTTTAAATGCCGAATATATGGAGTACAATAAGTCTAGACACATATAGGACCTAATTTGTAGTGTCCTTTTACATCTGCTGTTACAGTACTGTGGATGCAATAATATTTGATGGTTTGCATAATGTCGGGGCAGCACGGTTGCTCCAGGGGGTTAGCGCTCCAGGGGGTTAGCACTCTGGCCTTTGCAGCGCTAGGTCCCAGGTTCAATTCCCAGCCAGGACACTATCTGCATGGAGTTTGCAGGTTCTCCCCGTGTCTTGTGTGGGTTTCCTCCCACATTCCAAAAACATGCAGTGAGGGTATTTGGCTTCCCCCTAAAAAAAAAAAAAAAAAAAAAAAAAAAATTGACCTTAGACTACATTAATGACATATTACTATGGTAGGGACATTAGATTGTGAGCTCCTTTGGGGGACAGTTAGTGAGATGACTATGGACTTAATTAATTATTAATGTTGATCTGAGTAAATTTTTTGGGGGTTTGAAGAACCTTGTATGCATAGTTTACTTACAATCAGTATGCATAAAACATAACATTTATAATCTATATATCTTTCATTTTTAAACATCCTTTAATACCTTCCTCCTTGTCTAAGCCTACACAACTGCTTCTTCTAAAATGTTTTAGTCATTATCCTTTCTATGATATTATAAATCAGCGCTGATTTGTAGATCTGCTCTGGACAAGTTGGAAGGGAATTGAGTGGCACCATCATTTCCTCTTCTCCCTGTGTCTTTTACAAAATGGCAATATTCCATAATATCCTGAGAGTGTAATAAGACCTGTGTGCTTTCTTTAGGCAGTGTCTGAGGAGTAAGCTTTCCTCTTTGACTTTGTAGCTTCCCCATCTTCATTCTATGCTGACTGGTGCACCTGGTACTCTAGCAAGAATACAATGATCTAAAACCTATATAAGGGGATTGGGAATGGGTTACCAAGAAGGGATGCAGGTAGGAAGGGAACCTATCACAGGCTCACTGGAGTTCATTCATTCCCTGCATGTGCAGGGGAAGCCCAGATTCATGAGCTTCTCTGGCAACCGAAGCTGATGCTCTACATACGTACCTCAGCGTTGTCGCTGGAAAGCCAGAGCGATCAGATGGGTAAGGCAGATTATTGCAGAATGGGCATCGCCTGTCCCTTTCTGCAATATTACCTGCCAGATTCAGCATTTATAAAAGTTGAACTTTAATTCTTTTGAATATTATTTAGGCAGTGTAACCAAAAGGTTAATGAGGCGATGCATTAGGATACCTATATGTATGTGATGCTTCAGAATATAAATATTTAAAGATGTACATGGCTGTCTGTATAAAAACTGTATTTGAATGTTGACCACCAGGTGGCGTATTGTCACTGGTAATTGCATATACAACGTGTCTGCATACATCCCTGTACACAGATTTTAATGTGCTGCACAATTCTCTTGCAAAGAAGTGACACATGTTTGAAATACACACAGGATGTAAGAAATGATTTAGACATGTGTTTCTTTAATTGTATGTGTGTGTATGTGTATGTGTATATGTATGTATGTGTGTGTGTGTGTGTGTGTGTATATATATATATATATATATATATATATATATATATATATTTAAAAAAAAAAAAAAAAAACACATTTATATCTGTCTGAGCTGTCTAAACCCACTTCAATCATAAGTCATCAAATTCAATATGTTTTCAGATGTCAAACATCACTGTAACGTACAGAGACGGCAGAGTTGCACAGCTTGAACAGGTCTACATTAGAGGAAGCAAAATTCGTTTCTTGATACTTCCAGACATGTTAAAAAATGCCCCTATGTTAAAGAGCATGAAAAATAAAAATCAAGGATCAGGTGCTGGAAGGGGGAAAGCAGCTATTCTCAAAGCTCAAGGTAAGTGTAACCTAATCTGCAGCTTAAATGACAATGTGGATGAAATGCTAGTCTTCAATCAGGAGCCCACTTTCGTAGTATGGCCAAAAACAAAAAATGGCAGATTTTAAATATATTGTTAATTAACTTTTTTTATTAAAATGTACAAATAATGGCTCTTTTTTAGGGATTCTTGAGTAATTATGATTTTAAGCTCTTTGCAGACTTGTGGGAGGCAGAAAAGGAAAATACATAGAGGAATCTATGGAATCCATTTCAACATAATGTTTAAGCATTTTGTCAAGTGCTACATGTAAAACAAACCTATAAGTCAAAAATGTAACCTTACCCATCTATTGCTAATGCTTTGCACATACTTTTTATCCAGTGTCAGTAGCATCTGTCTGAGCATACAACATAGATACCATTCTGTAACCCTTATTTTCCGTAATGTTTTTTTTTTTTTTCCCCTCTTTAGTGGCAGCGAGAGGAAGAGGGCGTGGAATGGGTCGAGGAAATATCTTCCAAAAACGGCGATAACTGTTTCTATTTGTATATTTTTTAAAGAAGTGTACCCAGATATGTAACTCAGTTTTTTGTTTTCTCATTTTGTTTAATAAACCGCTTTCAAATGGTTTCCTGCTGTTTGCTGTAGTATAATGCCAGCACTTTTAAGTGGGTGGATTAATGCTCATTTTGCTAAAAAGGAGGGACTGAAAAATCTGATTGCTCTTGCCACTTCGATCCACAAGCTCCAACCCCTCAGTACTAAATCTGATCATTGTTAAGCTACACATGCTAACCTAATCTTCAACATTTAACTACAGTTCCAGCATGGTTTACCAGTTGTAGTTACCTTCTTATAGCAAATATAAAGTCAGAATATTTGTATGGGGATTGAAGAAAATGTGGGGTAATGTTGCTTTCCTACAGTGAATACTTTTTGCTTCAGTCCTTTCCTAGCTTTAAGTCAAAGACCCAGAACAAGTATGTTCCTTATCTTTATACTTCCAAATTCAAACAAATGTGTACAAAAGAGGACTTTAAAAGTACAATATAAGCTACTGCTAACAATTTATTATCAATCACTTCTTCTTTTACGTTGCAAATAGAATTCAATGAGATACATATCATATCCATGTAAGACTTTCCACCTGTGACCCTATTGTGGAAAAATAAGGCTCAGAACTGAGGTAATCACTGGCCATGAATTTACTTTTGTTTACAAAGGTAAAATGTGATCTAGAGCAGTGGTCGCCAACCGGTGTTCCGAGGACCACTCTTCTGCAAGAAAATTCTGGTGGTCCACGGCTCTGGTCGGTGCACCCCAAGCGGGGTCAGGAAAAGGACCCTGCTGGGGGGACGCACTGGCCAGAGCCGCGGACCACGTCCCCAGTACAGTTCTCCCCTCGGGTAGGCGGGCTGTGTCCCTGCACATAACCCGTCCACTCTCCCATCGCAGGCCCTGATTTGTGATGGGACGGTGGGTGGGGTTATGTTATAATGATGTCGCTCTTGGGGAGCCAGTGAATTTAGTGATCTGCTGAACCAAAAAGGTTGGCGACCACTGATCTAGAGGAAGATTATGATTAAATGCTATATACAGGATATTACATCCTTTGTACTTGTTGCAGAACTATACAAACATGCCTCACTGGAATAAGGAAAAGTTCAATTATTTAAATTGTAGCAAGTGAATGTAACTAAAAATGCTAAGTGGTTCTGGGTCAGGAATCAAGACTTTTAATGTACATTATGTTCCATTATTGTGGGTTTAGCCCTTTGTGTCTGCTTGACTGGCTTTTCATAGTGCATTAACGGAATTGGTAATGTAACTGCTGCTCATGGCTTTCTGGAACTATTTATTCAAGTTACCTTTCAGTTTGACACAGTAAGAGAGCTTTTGTGCAAAATAAAACAACCTGCTCGTTTTGGGTATTGACAACAAGAGACTTTTAGCCAAGACTAACAAAATGACAGATTTAAAATTTAGCTTTAAAATGCTCATGTTTCTCTCACATAATGCATGCTTTCATTGCAGGTCCACTCATGTGCAGTGTACCAAACGTTAACCAATTCTGGCTCCAGAACTGGTCTAGCTATTTAAGCTATGAACAATAGCAGTGTTGTTTATATTGTCAGATTTTACTAATACAAGGTCTAGTCTGACCTTATGTCGTACTACATTTTCTTACTTTCAGTAAAGTAACCCTTAGTAGCCCGGCTACAGGATTGTCAGTACAGTGAAAGTTGTCAGTTCTTGTTCTTCGTTGCCTTTGTAAAATCATGCTGTATTTTGCACTTGCATTCTATTACCAGGGAATAAGTTAGGATATGGTGTCTATTGTGTAATAGTAAATCTGGAGCTCTACGGTCTAGATTCCAGAACCCCAGCCGTGTGTGTGTGTGTGTGTATATGTATATGTGTGTGTGTGTGTGTGTGTGTATATGTATATATATATATATATATATATATATATATATATATATACATACACACCTTTTTTTTTTTTTTCTTTAAGTTTTTAGTCTTTTTTCCGATATTATTGCAACATCTGTGAGTCTAGGAAACCCCACACCCCTCAAAACAGTCAAATCTGTACTCTATACTCTTTCTGTTCATTTTTGATTGGTTTAGAGAGCCTTAAATGTTTCAAGAAATGTGTCCTCTGTTCACAACAGTGGCCGTGTGAGCATCTTCACTGGACCATTGAAAAAAAAGTAGCTTGACAGTTCACTTTTTCTTGTAGATCATGTAAATGAAGGCATGATGCACTATGGAAAGAGGGTAGTTTGACTGATATGATATGTTATTATTTTTTTTTTTTTTTTTACTAATTTTGGGGTGGTAAATCCAGAAATGACTCCAGTTTTTTGCTATTACATCCAATTTTTACAATACAGGGTACCCTCCATTTTTGTCAAAAAACATACAAATTTTACATACAATGAAAAAAATAATGAAATAATTTGAATGTACTGTTTGTTTAAATTAACTTTTCCTGAAGTGTTCAGTGTTAGGACAATCCTGCTGGATGCTCCAATAATAGTCAGCCATCATATCTACATCCCATCTACCCTGATACTTCCATAACCTTCAAATCTTGGTGGAATCTTTCACTTTGCTCATCACTGACTGCACCAAGGTTTTCCAGGAAGTTAGAAAGATGGCTATGCAGAAAATGCACCTTGATGCTCATATTGCAACCAAGCATTCTGTAGGTCTTTAAGAGTTTCTGGGCAATTTCTGTGTAGTTACGGGCTCGTGTGTTTCCTAGAAAGTCCATGACAAAGGCTTTGAATGATAACCAAGCATTCTTTTCAACTTCTGACATTGTCCTGTCGAAATTTTCATGTTTGATGAGCTGCCCAATCTGTGGACCATCAAACACACCGGCCTTTACATTTTCAAATGACAGGCTAGGAAATGCCAAAATGAAGTACTTGAAACATTCTCCTTCAGTTGGCAAAGCTTTACCAAACTGCTTCATCAGATCCAGTTTCATATGCAGAGGTGGGAATATAATATTCTTTCTATCAACAAGAGGCTCATGTAGAATGTTTGGATCACCTGGTTTTAGGGCAGATCTCGGGGGCCAATACCTTTTCAGCCAATGCCTCTCACTTGCTCTGCTGTCCCACATGCACAGATAACAGGGATACATGGTGTATCCACGTTACTGACCAAGAAGGAAGCATACCACTTTAAGGTTAACACAGATGACCCAATTGTGTTGATATTGCAACAACTAAATCACTCTCTTTATGTCTGCATATTCTTCACAAAGAGAAAATAAATGGCCAATTGGGACTGACCCAAATATATTGCCATTGTGAAGGAGGACACACTTTAAGCTCCACATTGAGCTATCGATGAATAGTCTTTCAGTTGAGGTATAGATTGGAATTCCCAATTTCTCAATCAAACCAGGTATGGCAATACACAAAGCCACGGTCAGAACTAAAGTACTGCAGAAATGCAATTTCTCTGGTTCAAAAGTACGATACCTTCATTCATTTTTCAAGTACGTTTTTCTCATGCAGGCTTGATGCTAGGAGTTCTGACGCCATCCCAAATCACGGGCCAAATCACTCAATTCATGCTGATCAAATCCCTTACGAACAGAGTCCTCTTCAATTTCAAACTCTTCATCATTGTTGTCATCTATGAGCTGGTGCTGAGAAGTTACTGACTTTGCCCAGAAAGAGAGTCAGAGTTATGAAATACCACATTTATTCAATATATCCCCCCCGAGACTGATGCACTTGGTACAGCGTAGATGCAGCTTTTCTGGATCGTTCAAATAAATCCTTTGCTTGGGCAGCAAACCAGCTCCCAGCAGCATTTTTGATGTCAAATATGTCCTCAAAAGACTGGAGTATGTCACTGGCAGATGAATGATTTTCCTCTTAAAAACATGGACACCAAACTGTTCCTTACTGCTGGAATACAAAACTTTTTTACCGAGAACAAGTGTTCAGTGGCGCACACATCCACTGTCTGGGAGGCCCACAAGGCGGTCGTTAGGGGCCAGTGTGTGACCTTGAGCTCCCGCCTTTAAAGGGACTCCAACCTGCAGCGCGTCTTAACAGTACAGGAACTACGAGTTGCGGAGGAGAAGCTCTCTGATAGACCGTCACTGGGCCTCCTACAGGAGGTGACTTCGCTCCGCTCAAAATTGAGGGCCCTGGAGCTGAGGAAGGATGATGCAGCCTACTAGACAGCTTTATTACCACAAAGGCAAAAAAGCACATACACGTCTGGCACTGAAACAGAGATACACAATCTAGTTCCTCCCCTATGGCCATTAAAGATGAGAAGGTGTATTAAGGTATGACCCGTCCCAAATAGCTCCCCGGTTTGAACAATACTACACCCAACTATATCACACGGTGCACCAGGTGCAGAGCTCCATGGGCTCAGCTTTACAAGCCACCATAGACGCCTATTTAGCTCAATTGAATCTCCCCTTTTTGAAGACAGAACATCTGGAGCACCTTAATAGCCGCATTACTGAAGAGGAAATCTCCAAGGTTTTTTTTCATCTCCCTTCACGTAAAGCTCATGGCCCAAATGGTTTGCCGTATTTATATTACAAAACCTTCTTGCCGAATTTACTTCCCCATCTAGTGGAAATATTTAATGATTTTCTCTATAGTAAACCCATCCCCCCTTCCATATCATGCTCCCATATTACTGTTATCCCCAAGCCGGGTGAGGACCGGACAGATTGTACTAACTACAGACCCATTGCGTTACTGAACTTGGATCTTAAAATGTACTCTAAGATTTTAGCAAACCGGCTCTCTAAATTTTTACTGTTCCTTGTACACAGGGACCAAACAGGCTTCATCCCTTACTGTCATGACAGTGACAATATTATTATTATTGATATCCTCAACAAACACAAAACTCCTTTACTTGTCTTGAGCTTGGACGCGGAGAAGGCGTTTGACTGTCTCAGCTGGCCTTTCATGTTTTCTACGCTTACTAAAATAGGGTTCCCAGGCCCCTTTGTGGGAGCAATTCACCCTTTACAGTTGCCCCTCAGCCTCTGTCAAATTGCCTCATGCCTCCTCTACAATGTTTTCCATCAAAAATGGGACACAACAGGGATGCCCCCTGTCCCCCTTGCGCTTCGCCCTCAGTATTGAACCAGTGGCGGAGAGAGTACGCTCTTATCCCAATATTCAGGGTGTTCCAGTAAAAGGATCCCCCTATAAAATCTCACAATATGCAGATGATGTCCTTCTCACACTTACACAGCCCCTTACTACTCTCCCAAACTTGTGGACCGAACTAAATGCTTTTAGCATTGTTTCGGGTTATAAGGTCAATTCCTCAGAAGCCATGCCTCCACATATACCACCCTTGCACTCTCAGCATTACAGGATAGTTATTCCTTCATGTGGCGGGAACATTCTCTGATTTACTTGGGAACTAAGATCACAGCTTCCTATAACCAACTGTACGCTAATAATTTCCCCCCACTGTTTCAGGAGATATACAATTATTTAAATAAATGGAAAGGGCACTCACTGACGCTTTTAAGACGCATTGCTCTTGCCCAAGCTTCTATATTTATTTGAAACTCTCCCAGTCCGGTCCCGATTTTTACTTTGAAAAAGTTGCAGGCTGGTTTTCTGAATTTTATTTGGGCATACAAGCGACACAGATTATCCAGATCAGTGGTCTGTACACCCCAGGAATTGGGAGGGCTTGGGGCCCCAGACCTGGTTAAATATTATATAGCTGTTCCCAGCTGCAGATCCTCTTTGCTGGAGATGTAGATCCCAGTGTGGGACCCTGGTGCACATTTTTTGGTTTTGTCCCACTATTTATAGCTATTGGGACAGGGTTAAGAAGCTAATCACAGAAGTGACCCAGCAATGGTTCTCCCTTGACCCACACTATCTACTGGGATTGCCTTTCACGGGCCCCCCAAACCCACATCTAAGCTTATCACACATATTTTGGTAGCGGTCCGTACTTTAATCCCGGCCAAGTGGAAATCCACACAGCCCCTTTCTTAGGAAGACTTACATGCTCGTGTCCAGGAGGTCCGTTTGATGGAATATCTTACCACTCTCCTCAGAAATAATGTTGCGAAGTTTGAACAGGTCTGGGAATCGAGGGATGCCTATTATGCCCATTTACAGGTTTAAAGTGTTGATTTGACTATGTAAGCTCTTTTTTAATCATCATTTTGGTGACCCCTGGTGACCCCCCTCACCCCCCCTCCTCCTTATTGTCCTGTTTACGCCCTACCTGTTTATTTTTATTTTTTGTTAATGTTTTGTGTATAGTGGACATTCATCTTTTACTTTCTCACCATATGGGATTATACTGTTTGGTTTACATTTTGCTGCTATCTTTTAATATGTTATTTGTATGATCCTTTTTGATGTTCAGTTAATTATCCACTATCCACTAGAAACCACTACCAGGTAGAACTTATCACCGATAACTTCTATGATGGATACTCAACAATTACTATTCAATTTCTATTTACAACAACTATAATATGAAAATAAACCTTCTTTTCCTTAGATACCAAAGCTTCTACCGGTATATGTTAACGTTATGACCTAACTATTCAGTAAAAACTACCCACTAAGGTATTGTTACATTGTTTATCCTAAGTTCACTACAATATATCGTAACTCACTCTAGTATTCCTCATTATATTATATATATTCCTATCATGTAAATTTAGTGCCATCTACTATTTTATTATAATATTAGTTATTTTGTATATTTGTTTTAAATATTACTTATACTAATATTGGGCAACTCTACCACTATCATAACTAATGTACCATGAGTAGCATAACAATACAAAAATATCTATTTTCTCCTAACACCTAGGAATCATCACCCAAACGCCCTTTAAGAGCCTTACAAAGGATGTTTAATTCCTAACCATAGGACTAGCCCTTATTATATTGTTAAATATCCCACAACATAAACTACCAAAAGAATTTTGCTATCATTTTAAAACCTACATTATACAATAAAATTTCTGCTGTTCATCCCCTTTCCCTCCCCCTTCTCATCCCTAGTTGCTTTTTTAAGCACTATGGCTTTTATAACTAAATCACTTCACAAGTAGTATGAGAATAACTGGCCTCCACATAAAAGATTTCAGTAATACTACCAAGTAAGCGTTATTAGCATCAATCTGATTACTCTAAGACCAATATACTGTTATAATTATTTGATAACTGACCTCTCGTATTACCTACAACTCAAAAGGTCTCCCCAACAAACCCCTGAGGAAGCCTTATCAGGTGAAACGCGTGGGGTGGGAAACAAAACTATTGCTCTCTGAACAGGACCAAAACTACTTGCATCGTACTTTTACCTGTTACCTAGTTTAGTTTTCCTATGTTAGCACTAGGCACTAGCATAAGTCATCTCTCTCTAGTTTTAGAATATTTTCGATTGAAATAAAGTTTATTGTTTTATGAAAAACACTCCGTGCCCTAAAAAAGCCTGTCTTTTCTCTATTCCTAAAAACTCACTTTCTCATTATAACCATCAGGCTGGGCACATGGGAAACTATTCTTTCTAAAAGCTCTTGGGTTACCACCTTTGGTGAAAATAACCTTCTCTCTATTTATTTTTCTTGTTGTATCCTGAAATTTTCACTATACAAAAGTAACAGTCACTGCAATGATCTCCTGGCTCTCGCCAAACCATAGGTATACCAAAATGCATCTTATCACGTGTTCCCTTTGTCCACTTCCATAAACCCTGAACACACTGTTTGCACACCTTATGAGGGGCCCAAGACTTATCTTGATCACCAAGTTTAACTTTGAAATATGGCAAATAGGTTTGCCGTACAAATGTGCTGATGTTCGCCCTTTGACTGGGAATGGTGAAACTGCCACAGATATAACAAAATGAATCAGGGTTGTTTAGGCACTTACAATGAGAAACAGCAGAGCCAGGCATGATCTGAAAGAAAGGAAATACGTGTGAAAGTAAAAAATACATTTTGCTTATTCACTACGTAGAGCACCGCACAACCTCTGACCACACGGTCTTTCGTGTAAATGAATAGCCTACACTAATCCACGCTACAGGAAACTCAATAACATAGGCAGTGGAGAAAAAACCTGACGTGGTAGAAGAAAACTAACTGCACTTTCAGAATCAGCATACCTGTCAAAAATTGTTCCTCAGTGTTATAGAGAGCGAGTATGAGCTGAAATAACACAGCAGTTATCTAAAAGTTCATCCCTCCAGCTAGACAAACAAAACTGAAGAGGAACTGTGATGTCACTAGAATAATATACACATACACATTTATACAAGGAGGATACACTTATCTTGTTAGGAATAAAACAAGGGGGCTACAAAAAGTGTCTGATGATAATGTAAGCAGATAGGGCCGGACCACCCATCCAGTCCAATGCCGTAGTAGCTTATGTACTGTTATCTGGGGCCACAATACAAACGTTCTGATAACCAGGATTGAAAATGTTCTCAGCTTGAAGTGGGGGTCTGAAACAGCATAGAGGTTGAAGGTCATCATTGTCCAGTTGGCTCTGCAAATACAAATTTGC
Source organism: Pyxicephalus adspersus (assembly GCF_032062135.1). Classification (NCBI taxonomy): domain Eukaryota; kingdom Metazoa; phylum Chordata; class Amphibia; order Anura; family Pyxicephalidae; genus Pyxicephalus; species Pyxicephalus adspersus. The sequence goes on from NC_092863.1 coordinate 45,257,729, forward strand.
AACAAAAAACAGAATAGTCACAGTGACCTTGTAGATATAAAATGCTCCAGAATATAAGGTAAGGTAGAATTTTGTTGTTGCAGGCAAATAAAACAGAGAACACCATGGACAGTCTAAGAAAGGTCAATATGAAGCCTCTCAAGTAACCCAGGGACATCTGCTGAATAGGGGATAAAGAAGGACGCTATATCTTCAATCTGTTGCCAGGCTCTTTGTAAGATTTTTTTTACTTTGGTGATGTAGAAATATATACAGCATAGTACATCACAAGAACAGTGAGATCTGTGGTTCACTGGCCCTTTGTACAATTCAATATCTGTGAACTTGCTGTTGAGAAAGTTAGGCATCTTCCAGGGATTTAGTTCAGCCAATGGTGGGGATCCATGCCAAAAAGGTTGCAGTTTCTGACTGCAGATTTTGAATGGCATTGTGGCATGTCAGTTCCAACCTTCCAGCCAAGGCCTTGAAATCTGTTATGAATAGTGGAAACATTAGACTCTTCTGAAGATCCAGGGGTATGGAAGCTAGTGGGTCATCGGAGGCCTTTTCCATTAATTCCCCCAGGGTCCTGTTCCTATGGGCCACATTGATAAGCGTTGGTAGCTCACTAGAGAGTCAATCCTGGAAGATGGAGCCCTGGAGACCTCCTTTAGCAAGTTAATCTCACACTGAATATATTACAGTGACCACACTGCATGTAAAAAAGTACAGAACATAAAAGTAGCTATATGTAATTTTATTGTCATTTGTCATTACTCAGGATGTGATGTTACCTACTCCTTCACATATCTCACAGGCTTTCACAAGAGGATGTAGGTAAAACATTCCTTGCATCAAAAAAATCTTCCATTTAACTCCTGGTGCCATCATCTCTCTGCATATCAAATATCCTCCCCATAAAACCTCGCCATCTTGTGGACAAATACCCAACTGCAGTGTATCACCTATACATATACTGTATTCCAAAAAAGCACATACTATTTCTTTACATCATAATTCTGTCTTATATGTGTTACAGTAATTTTAGGCATTTGAAATTGAAATTCAGTTTAAAAACCTTTATTTCTATTTTTTTTTCATTTATTATCACAGCATGCTCCACCTCTTCCACATCCTTCTCATACAATATATGGAGCTTGATTTGGGGAGGGGGTTTAGTCTATCATATTTTTAAATACTTTACTGCTTATATTGGGTACCTTGTTCTCCAGAACTGCCAAGTATGGATGGTGACATATAGACACAGGTATATATGGATTCCTATCTGTAGGTTTAAAATATTTGTAATAAATGTAACTTAGTCTAAATTTTCAGAATTATCTATTAATTTAGAAAATGAATACCCACATATTTTTGTCAGTTTTATATCATAATCATTATTGTAAAATTTGTTTACTGTGCCCCCAATAAACCTCTTAAATAGTACTACCTTCTAAATTCATCTGTTTCCTTATACATATTTATACATCAATTAGCTAGCCTAGAGGCAAATTTTGCTCCCAAAACTGCTCCATTTTCTCCAAGAACATACTGATTAAGGTACCAGTCAAAAACAAATTGCATGCTAATTTTAAGGCATTCTAATATAAACTTTTTCTGGGGAGGTCTCTAATGGTTTCCATACTGTTTCTATACCTTTCTCATGCTGAATTATAGTATATAATAAACTAATATCTGAGGTTGGCAGAATTCTGTACTGTCCATCCCAAGCCACAGTTTCCCTTGGTAAGCAATAGGACTGCTGCAGGGAATGGGGGTGGAGTGATAACGCTGGAAGTAAAGGTATTGCGGTTATGGATTTGACAGACTGGTGTACTGGCGTTCAATAGGAACACCCTACAGATCCTTCTCATGATGGTTTTGATTGCATACAATAGTGCTAGTACAACAGATATAATAATATAAGAAAAGTTTTTCTTACTTGGTTCATTTATAAATTGTCTATGTATATAAAATTCATGAGTTTACATCCCACCCCTATATGGGTGCCTAACCCTAGGTGGGTTAAAGTATCTCAAAACAATCATCCCTCATCAGTTGAAAAGGCTTTGACTTGTAGACTAAAGTCTACATGCTCTTTAAATTCCATAAATGGCAAAAAAGAGAAAAAAAAAAACATATTTTGCCATGTAACTCAGAATTGGGTAACTTCCTTAGTCATTATGGTGCAATGGTTCCTGTGCAGTACATCATTGCACTGGACAGTGCAACATTCTTATGTAATGCCATAGTTCTGTATGGAATGATGAGAAATGCTTGTACGTGGTAACAAGAAATACATGACAAAGCTATATTAGCTGCCTGAGAATTTGTATATTTGCTCAATCATTCCTGAGATATACAATTTTTTCATTCAGCACAGTCCTAGCTGTCAGAGCAGGTAACTTTTTTTTTCTCTGCTGCAGTTAAAGTGTAACTATGAGTAAGAAAAAAAACTATATGATCTCAGTCTGTCAATTGCATTATTTAGCAGTGTTGGTTTAATGGGTCCTTGTTGGGACAGCTGGTAAAGCTCCATAGACTTTCACAGATAGACTCAGAATTATTCTGTTCTATGAACCTCAAATGCAAAGGTACCATTGGATGCAAACAAAGATAGGAGCTGTGGCTGTTGGGATTTTAATAAATATACATTTGAAGGAGGAAAAGGAGGGACATAACTGTACTTTATTTAAAGTCCATCCATATATTTAATGGGTTGTTTTAATAAAACATATGACATAAAATGTCTAATGCATGTACAATAAATGCTAGGCTTTGTCAGGCATTTGCAGAGCAGTGAAACAACCCAAAAACTTTATCAAAAACAGAAGTTTTGCACAGCAATACCTTTTTCTGACCCAGCTAAAAGGACAGGGGAGTATCTCTTTTTTAATTATTCACGTGTGAAATGATTCTTGCCCAATATGAATGGCTAAGCAAGAATCTCACAGATGTGTACAGAGGTTACCCAAAGTCCTGACAGATCCATGAACAGTTGCAATACAAGTCAAGAGAGAAGAGCACAGCGGGGTGCCGCTAGCTTGTTCTCCTCCCTCCCCTCTCCAAAGAACACAACAGTGCTGTGTGTACAGCTCTCATTCGTTCATCTGTCTTGGCAGTCCAAAACATTAAATACAGCATTAAAATGCCTTTACACATGCATGTATGGACCCATTTTAACTATGAAGCTGAGCTAATGAAACAATGTGTCTTCCCAAAAGAAAGCATGTAACATGGTATTTGATCCCGGTTGGCTGTCAGTTGCTAGATTTGGCAAACCATCATTGCTCTGCTCACACTGAACAGGCATACCGACTGTTACTTCCCTTTAGCAAAGAAGGAAAGATTATATAGAAAAAAAATTGGGACACCTTAGGACAGTGTTGCACTCTTCCGTGGGGAATAGGGAAAGTTGCATTTGCAAGGTAACTGCAATGATGAAGTAAAGCGAAATCTTAGAGAGGAATAAAGATAGATACAAAAAGATTTTATGTGCCAGGTGCACCGAGGTGGGGTTGACAAAGGAGAAAAACCCACCAGGGTAAAGAAACCTATTTTTAAAAAGTGATAGTTATTTCCATCTCAATTCAATGAGATTTGAAAAGCACAGTATCTTTAAAATAGACATCCATATCCTGGTATTAAAGTGAAATTCCAGGTACAATTTCTTGTCAAACCAGTTATGGCGGAACAATGACATGTCTTTCTTGTAGGTAAAATAGGAAAAAAAACATGTAGATAACAGAAAAAAAGATATGCAAAAAAAAAAAAAACTTCAATGTATAGGTGTATTTTTGTTCACCCACACAAACACACGTTTCTCTTTACCCTTTATTACTATTTAACAATAAGGTAAACATCTGCTAGTAGGCATATGACTGAGCAAAACCAGCCGAGACCTATGGACCTATTTAATGAACGGTTCTTTTGCAGAACTGCAGTAACCCATAGTAACCTGGTTGATCAGCACTCACTTGAATCACAGCAGAACAAGATTGACTACTACTTATACTGAATAATGCTGACAATGTCTAGAAGTATTAAGAACACATTATTCTCACACTGGGTGATAGTTCAGTTGCCTCCACCCTCCCTTGAGGCAAGTTATGTTATGGAGTAATATTACATCAACCCAACCCTCTCCAACCAAAACACAATGTATTTCATACAATAAGCTGCTGCTGAGAGAAATTCCTCCATAAACACAAAGGTTTACAGGCAACCCTCTAGTACTACCTAAATGATGGAGATCTGGCATGCTGCCTGCACACTACAACATTTCTCTAATTGTGTATTATACAAGGCCTGTTGCTAATTTTAGGCAGGTGATTAACCTCAGAACCTGTGTGTTAGGTTTTATTTGGATGAGGTGGTAACCCTATATGTGGTCCTGACTATCTTACCATAGGGGAGTCCCGAGGAACGTGCTGTGACAGAACTATGGAGATGGAAGCCACTTTACAGCTCCTGAGGCATGATGATGATGATGACGACGATTATGATGATGAAGAGGATGATGACGTAGATTTTTTGCCTCCCAGGAGAAGTCCTTGGAGATACTTTCGGTATGAAATTTAAGGTACTTGTTTCTTAAGTGGAATTTGTGACCCAAAGATTCAAAACTCTACAAATAACCTTTAATTTTTGGTACAATGTGAGTAAAATTGAGTTTTGTAGCTGGAACTTTTTAAGCAATTTTAAAACCCATGAGACATGAAAGCAATAAGTCATGTAGTCTGTAATGATTAATTAAGGTAATCGACCATAACCATTAAGATTTTTGGTGGTAGCTTGCATTTGCATGTTTGATTTGTTTCTGTGATAATGATCTGCTTTGTGTGTGTTTGACCAGCATTCATGAACAAGATTATTAATTTACCTTGGCCTATCAAATGATGAATATTAACACATGGATACAATGTAGGGTCTTTAGTCAAACAACGGATATATTGTAGATAAAATCATAGACCTCACCAGCTATAACAATATTTTTGGATGAAGGGTTTTATACATTTTATGTTTATCTATATTAATACGCAGAGGTGGCAGCAGAATAATCTGCTTTTATCTACTGCGAATAACTGTAATCCTTTAAGACCTACATCCTATTCATATGTTTTCTTAGAAAATAAATGTCAGGGATAGCTGCAGCTTCTGTGAAGAAGTTCATTGTGTACATACTACACCTTAGGGAGATTTTTTGACCATTAATCCAATAAATAAATATTTTAATATTTAATAATAATAAAAAAAGCTTTGGTTTGCAGTGGACACCTGTATACATAACCCCTGCATGTGTCCAGAAGCTTCCATGGGAAAGTGTTATTAGCACTTGGCTTTGTATGACTTGCAGTTTTCACACTTATGTCTTTCAGGGCTGTTGGGGTAAGAGGTGAGAAGTGTGTGATCTGGATTAGCTGCAGGGGAGATGTGGCCATAGCAACGGGTACATTATCTTCATTGCATAAAGTCCAGTTCTCTTCATGCCTCAGTGCTAATAAGCTCAAAGGTGAAGACACTTTCTGCCAAATCATGCCTGGTCTGCCAAGGAGGCCTTTTGATTGAGCTAAAATTCTTTGCTAATTTCAGATAGGACATAACGAGCTTAGCATTCATTAACTCTTTCAAAGTTCAGTCAACCTAAATGTTCTCTACCAATTACATAAGTACATTTTTTACCATCTAGATCTAAAAGGAGGTGTTTAATATTACATTTATGATTCTTATGACACAATATGGCTGTACATGATCACTTCTCTAACTTGTGATTGAGATGAAGCTTGATATGGTTGGGGTGCATTTATCATGCAAACTATCAGTTGGATGCAAATCCAGGAGCTGCTAACTAAGCAAAGTTTCTTCAAGATGTGTAACCTTTTATCAGAATACCTGGGCAACCTCCTTGTGCCTTAGTGCAAGAAAAAATACACCTGCACAGAATATTTATATCCATGTTATGGAAAGCTTTACTACATTTTTATTATCCTTGCATGGGGAGAAATTGGGGTGGAGGAATTGGCAACATTCATATACAGCAAATTGTAGAGTTAGCCTTGTAAAATAGATTGAGCTAAATTTAGGCCAAAAACTGCCTGTAGTGCTTGTCAATGATATTGTCAGGCAAGAAGTACAGGGTTTCATTTTTTTTAGTGATTGGAAGAATCTGTCTCTTATTCTGGAGAAGGTAATTATGCTTATTTATATGGTTGTGCTTAATGCCCCATAATTGTGATTGATCTAACATCGATATAACATTAGGAACCCCTTGGAAGAACTTTCAGGGAACTCCTTCTATAATTACTATATCCACAACACACAGTACATTATCATGATGGTCAGTGGGAAGAGTGCCTCATACATTGCTAACCAGTGGGAAAAATGTCATCCTGATGGATAGCTAAAAAGATCTTTGGTATCTGTTACACTGAGACACAAACTGCTCATTGCCTAGGAACACCTAGCAACCTCTGGAGGAACCATGGTTGAGAAATTCTGATCTAAATGCTGTTTAGATAAATCGTGTGGTATAAGGTCTTGCTTACAAAAGGAACACAGGCATATGTGTATTTGCCACCTTCTATAAACATTTTTCAGAGTTTTGGGAATTAGGGTGTTGATAGAAAATGTCACATGTATGTCGCAATTAAACGCCTTACAAGTTGGATGATTAAAGTGTTATTCAAAGTTCACTAAAATCTCTGTGGTAGCCAGAAACTATACTGCCATCTGAATCATATTTCTTGTTTACTGGTGCACATTGTATGACCCCAGAGACAATGCTCAGATAAAGTGAGCAGCTGACCATCATTTTCATAAGCCCAGATTCAGAGCCAAACAGAAAATAAAGTGACTTGCAATTATAGCCATAAGGACATGATGCTGGCAATGATCAATGCAAGGATTAAAAGGGGAGCCACACAGCAGCCCTTACTCATCTTACACATTTCTTACTTTTTTTTAGTTTAAAGTTTTCCACAACAGACTGCAAATCTGGTAATGACGTGATGTTTGACCTCTTCTTATATGTTAAGTATATTACTTTAATCCATAGGCACTGCTATGTATTTTTTTTTTTTTTTTTGTATGCATGATTATCACCCAAGAAGGACGGTCGTGCTCAAAGCTCATGCAGAATTTGACATGGGTACATTGATCGCTTGACGACCAATGGGGAATGACCGCTATACGAGTCAAGGAAGGAGCGCAGCGGGATGCCCCTTGCTTGTCCTCCCTTCTCCATAGAACAGAACAGGTACTTTGTGTACAGCACTTGTTCATTCATCTGTCGCTGGAAACCATCACAAAAGATTACTTCCAGTGCCGAAAATTGTATGTGTGTGAGCCTTTCAATGAAGACCTAATGTTTTCTTATTCGGATATGCTAAAAATGCTCACAAATCCTCTCAGCATCAGAATTAAAATGAATTTGTTCTATTTATGGATATAATCACCTCTTCTATCCTCAGGACTGGAGTTCTTCTCTATAGTGTTACTGCACTGTTAGTATGGTGACACTTATTCCGCATGGAGTGAAAACTCCCTCGGAGATTACAATGCATGTGTGTAGGAAGCAGCTGTGTGGATCCAAGGAGTTTATAAAGTTGATATCTTCCTGTATTGGAGACGGGTTATTATTATTATTATTAGACTAGGAGTGGGGACCTAAGGCAGTAGGGAATGAAATGTGTACATAAACTTCAAAGAAATGAAAAATTAAAGAAGGCCAGAGATGCTTAATGTGATAATTTTTTACTGAGTCTGGGAAGGCTCCTAATATGCAAGTTATTAAATTTCCTGCATTACACCTGGAATGAGTAGTTATCTGTGCCTTGCTGGTAATTTGTGGATGTCTTTCTGTGCCTTCCCTCACAATTGCTTTCTCATGATTGACACATGGACTAGCACCCCATACAACACAAAGATACTTGGCCATAGAAACAAATGTTTTGTAACTTGTGAGTCTGACATCCAGAAAACATACGGTGAAGATTCTTCCAGGCCTATGTGGTTTAAATAGCAGTGATTAAATTTCCTATCACAAAGTGTTTGCTGAATGCCAGATTCTATCTGAGAATCTTGGAAGATAAATATTGTGTATGTGTGAGTATTGTATGATGTACAAAATTATTGTAATACTATGGGTCAGCTGCTTTATAGACAATATATATTTTGAGGGGACTTTTTCAAATATTTATTGTAAGTTCATCCCACAAAAATAAATAAAAAATGATTTCGCTGAGCAAAGAAGGGTTAACATACTGACAAGGGTGGTTCTTTAGATTAACATATTTACTATTATCTATCACAAGTTTTTAAAAAAAAAAACATTTTCAGTTTAATTCGGTTGAAATTGCTAAACTGTAGAGAATTACAAGACAACATTTTTATTATGAGTGTTTTGCCATTTTTATATGTAAGTGGAGTTCAGGAATTTGGTTTTCCTTGAGCCAAAATAAACCTTTCATTATTCGTGGCATGTCATGACACAGGGAAACGTAACTATTTATATAAAAAGTTGTACCCTTATGAATGGGCAGCCTTTGAGTTGGGCCCTCTTCCAGCTGCAAGCAGGAGGAAGAAACATTTCTTCTGCCTCTTCTCTTTATGTGATTGGACTGCAATATTGTATCAATTACAACAAGTCACAAGGTGAGAGGTTGCAGCATTTGTGAACAGCACAGGCGCCAGGATTTACATGAGTCATCTCTGGATCAGAATCCTAATTCAATAAATAAATGCTATGCCTGCATGATGCTTAAAAAATTTATAGTGTAGTCCTTCTGAAGCAGCGGAAATTGTCAGGTTGTGTATTGCACAATGAGATTTACCTGCTTGCACTGACATGGATAAAAAACAATGGATATATTTTTCATTTTGAAAAATAAAAGGAATAAAAAGAAAATACTGTAGCCAGTTTTGCTATATGTGAAATGAATGCAAAAGATAGGGAACCGAAAAATGTATACAAATGTGAAAAATATCATACTACTGTTTATTACAGGATCTGGGCACACAGTTCATGTCACTGCTAGAAAAGCATTTTGATATGTACATTTGAGTTATAGTTATTATTTACCACCAGTAAATGTTTAGGAAGAGTCACATTTATAGTTTTATTAACCTACTTCTTAATCTATGAGATGACAATATATTCGGGTCCATCACAACACTAATTTTACATTCCCTATATTTACTTTTTACAAAATGCAAGTACACAAAAATTCGTGGGGTTCCTGCCAGAAAACAAGTGATATGCTAACCTACTGAGTTCTCTCCTGCTAAACTACAGATCCCCTTCTACTTACAGTTCCAGTATGACTTGCCTGGTCCTGTGTAGAGTTTAAGGGTTTGAAGTGCACATTAACACAGCAAGGAAACAAAATAGTTGCCAATACATTTAAGTACAAAAAGCTTACTTTACATATTATTAGGCTGAAATTTTTTTTCAAAGATCACCTTTCAGGTTTGCAGGGAGGTGGTAAAACTGGAATATTGCAGAGCAACAATGATAGGATGTACTCTTGTTCATCTCCTTGTACTTACAGACAATATAATTTATCTGAAAATGGAGGTAGATTTGAAAAAAAACTGTCCACATGTTAAAATTGTTCTAATGTAGTGCAGTTTTAGAAGTAAGGTGTGTGATGGAATTTACATTTTCTACCAGTCAGAGTAGGAATGTCAGACTGTGAAGACCCCTTAAAGGATGACCAGTCTCCTACCTATTTGAAAGCTGAAAATGACTCTGTCCAAGGTGCTGAAGGAGAATAGAAACCTTCTGACATTATCTTTATATCATGTTGTATTTTTTGAATGTCTGCCATTCGCACTTAGACAAAATATCCTAAAATAGAACTAAACTTAAAAATGGGGGGGGGGGGATGTGAGCAGGCAAGTTCCCTATTGCACAAGGGGCGGGTAAGGTCTCTTCAGCAATAAAACAAACTTACCTGTCTGATCACAATCTGATTCCAAGTAAAATATATATCCAAAATAATTCTTGGTTTTGGATAGACTGGGGAAGAATTTGAACTCTTTTCATGGCTCCAACAGAAAGACTTCTCTTCACTTAGTCACGATGACTATTGTTTTACCAGACCTGAAACAAGGGTCAATGTGCAACAGGGAAACAGATTGGAATAACGTACTGAAGCTGGCACATCACATCACAAATAAAGGAGATTGCAAGAGAGATGAAAAAGTCACGTAAGAGGCTTCTCTTAGCAAAAGAGAACTCCCTGAACACATACTGGGCCCCGATTTTATGAATAGGGTGGTCATGGTGTGTAGTGTCTAGTAATCATCTTATTGTACAGACTTCACTCTCATCATAGCCTGCTCACTGCCCTGGAAAATGAATGTTGGTTCTGAACCAACAAAAGTCCTTTGTAGAGTCTGATTTTTTTTTTCTGCAGGGGATTAATGTTTGACCCACAGATAATGGATAATAAACACCAGGCAGGCAAAGTGCTACTGCAAGCCTTGTACAGGAACACAGAGCACTGCCAATAGAGCATTCAATTTTTTGAGCTTTAGTTGTCGTGTTTTGTCACAACTGGAGTTACCATTCTGTCTATTTCACTTTAAAATAGACCACAAATAAAAACTTATTTTTGTTGAATAGGGATGGATTAGTCTTAACTAGTCTAGTTTTGTTTCTATTTGTGTCCACAATTGTATAGGTGACCCATTATAATCTGATAGAGGTCTATTGTGTATCCATCTTGGGGGCTGAAGTTGAGCTCTAATTGAGCATTTTTTTTCACTTGGAATCTGATATAGAAACTCCAATGTGAGTGAGTGGGCACAGTGTTTATAAGAAAGATTAGATATGAACTGCAAATTTTAGCTTTATTAGAGGTGTGTGTGTGTGTCTTCATCAGTTTTAGGATCGAACATGACTCAGAAAAATGAATCCTTTTAGTTTTTTAAATATATTTTATTGAAATTTTACAAGATATATAAAAGACAGATGAAATGGTGAACCATATAACTAGATCATGAGTTCAAGTTTAATTACCACACTTAAAAAAAGCTGACATTAATACTAATTTCAGGGATCAGGAAAGTATGCAGACAATTGTAGTATTGTATTGTGTTTTTTTTACACATATTCATGAATATAAATATACCCCTCAAGATGAAACCTAACTTACTAGAATGACAAAAAGCTTTTAATTTTCGTTTGAAATATGATTGTACACCCAGTAATGTCATCAATGTGTTTCCTGGTGCGATGCAGGCAGATTATGGCTGGTGGAAGGTGCACTCTTATAATGAGAAGTGCATTCCGAATAGTGAAATCAGAGTATGCAACTGTCATATAAACTGTAAAAAGTCCAAAGGTACAGTTTGCGTTCAGCTTTAAAGTAAATGAAAAAAGTTACCCTTACAGTTAAAGTCAATAGATCAACATAACAGTCAGGTATCTAGCATTTTCAGAAGCTCAACAATGACTGTATAGCATTTCTCATAGCACTCAACTATTTCCATAGACATCAACAAGCACTTAATAATTTTTATAGACATCAACAAGCAGCCATCGGCTTTTACAGCCTCAAAGTGATTTTTTTTTTTAAGTTTTGGCATATTGGAATGCATACAAGTTGCCTACTATAATTGCAGTGTGATGTGTTATTTTATCTCATGAAAGAAATATGGCTTTTAGGGGATCATATATCATCATACATGTATAGCGGATTTAGGAATCAGTAAAAACAAAAATATTTTTAACAATTTAAAATAAAGGCCTGGAAAACACTAAATGTACCTTTTAAAAACTGATCAAGGAATTGCTTTACCAAATGCCACACAGCTTCAGGTTGGTGACCTTTGTTAAATCACAGCCAGGTCACCTGCACTCAGCCCTATGACAGGGCAATGATTGGTTTAGGACTAATGATAACAATTGTATTGTTCTCTCCATCATATCCAAGATGATGGTGGCATCCAGCAGCAGTCTCAGGGATTTTGCATGTACGCACAAGGGAGGGTTTTACAGGTTAATTATATACATCCTATGGCAAGACTGCTGTAGGAATAAATTATCATATTTTATGTAATAAACACATAACAAGTGAATATCAAGTATCCTGACAAATATATAACTTTATGTTTCTGTAGTGATCTACTTCAAAGTGTTTATATGCATGTTCTGCCCATTTTGCTTCTGAACTATTTCAGTGCATAGGAATAGGAGTATCCTGAAAATAGAACCGATTTAAATGAAAAACTCTTTTACAGGCATGGATACTTTACTTAACATAAATAAATAGGAAGAACTTATCCATATTCAGTTTGTGCCTATAAAATAGGCTAAAACTAAGGCTTTGTACACATGTTGCATTTCTGTCAGTGGAAGTGATTTTTCCTGATAGTTTCAGATGACTGTCAATGAGCACTGATGTGGAGGGCTGCTCGGTTCTATGATGAGAGGAAAGGGAGTGGATTAGAGAGTGGCACCCGCTGTGTCCTCCTTCATAATTAGTCGTCCTAGCTTGGTCATTTATTGATCCGCCGAAACAGATCAGTGAATAACATTGGAGAACAGCATTATATACATATTTTCACAATTATTCTTCTCAAGCAACAATTATCCAGTGAGTGAACATAGCCTAGAAAAGAAAGGCTCCGGGTTTCGATAGACTTCCAAATAAAACACTGTTACCTAGTTTATTTCTGATATCTGGCACATGGCTGTATACATATTTCCAGCTTTGTTTGAGGATCACAGGATCTCTCACTCATTTCTGTCACACCGTATTGGATCATTGTGATAAAATATTGCCTAATTATTTTTATTACACCTATAAATCTTCCAATATATTTGTCTATTGGTGGATCATATGACATTGTTTGAAACATTGAAAAGAAACCTGCACCAATGAAATATGGATTCTGCCATTGTTGTCCTTTAATTTATAAAAATACTGTCTGACACAACTACAGTATTTTCTATGAGTAAATCGCTGGCTCTGGAGATGGGTGAAGTTTATCACGTCATCTCGGACATATGGTAAAAGTCCTGGGTGTAGTTATTTCGTAATTTTGGTTTAGGGAACCAGATTGTTAGGGGTTCCTTGAAAAATCTGGAGCTCAATGTTCATTGACACCAATGATCTTTTTGGCTATCATTCTTCCCACTGACCACCACGCTAAAATACGGTTTTGGATATAATTTTAGAAGGGACTTGATTATTTCAAGGTTCCCCAAGGTCAAGAAACACTGCTTCAAGCAAGGTAATAGCATAACGGTAGATTTGTCACCCCCTAATGACTGTTTATCATATCCATTGGAAATCTTGTGATAGTTGTCCCCCCACACTGTATACTGTTTCATTGTGACAGATTGCTGACAGACATTATTAACTGCTCGCCTTCCTATCTCTGAGGAACACAGCAATGCTGTCTGTAGAGAACTCATTTTTAGTACTGTCCTAGAAATAATCACTATGATAGTTTCCAGTGATGATAAACATGGATACCAATGCCAACATATTTAAGGCTATGTAAATATGGCCGTTGCAGAATACACTGCTACCAAAACATGCAAGCAATGGTGAAAAAGACAGAGGCATAAGCAATTCTAGAATGTAGGTATAAATGTTTTCAGTGTGATCATAACACAAGGTCCACCATAAAAATGTAGTGTACAAAGCTTGTTAAGTATTTTCCTAACAGTTCCATAGATTAATATGACAGACAGCTAACTATGACAATATAACACCTGTACTCAATATGATTTTATCACTAATAAACAAGTTAGGGATCACAGAAATATTTTTATCATAAGTTACAGATCCAGAATGTTTCCAATTCCTTCTAGAAATAAGGAAGAGAGCAATGCACAGTTCAGTGGTGGTTTTGTTTCTCGTGGCTTTATCATATTAATGTCTATAACAGTACGCTTCTGTGGCTATATTGGAATTTCCTCCAAATGTGATATAAAGGAGTAGTTGCATTTTTTAATGATAGTATTGGTGTCAGCAGGTGAATTAACAGTATAATGCACTTGGATCCTTCAACAACTTTCTGCGTATCCTCCTTACACATGACTCAACCTATAAGTCAAATTCTCTTGTTTGAACAGCTGAAATTAGCAGAGCTTAAAGTGCGTTACTGTTTCAGGCAAAAAGTACTTTCTTTCTTTTTTTTTTTTTCTCCTCCGTTCCTAAAACCTTTACAGTTATTGCACAGTCTCTGTCAGATTTACAGTGTTCATTATCTCTGAGATGTGGAGCATTTTAATTCTGTTCACTGCTGTATAAATGCTGTATATATTTTTTTTCCCTCATCAGAATTGTGCCTTTCCATCAGATGCCCCCTCCTCTGGGTCTTGGGCATCCACCCCCCTGTCCGGTTTTCCTGACATTGCAGTTCTGTCTCTGCTGGCTGCAATCACTGGCTTCTTTTGTTTGGTTTCCACTGAACACGTAGTGATGATGCCGGTGCTGGGATGGGTTGCCCTGCCTTTGGGCTCCTCACCCAGTGGGGGAAGATAAGTGGGGGCTATGGGGTACCTTTATTTGGTGCCCCTCCCTTCCTGGCTGAAAACATACTACCTATGACACAGTGAGTGTGACATCCGATCTCTGCTTATGTTAGATGGGATCAATACTGGTGTGAGGAGGGGTGGTCAGTCCCTATTTCTCTGCTAACTACATTATGGGACTTCACCTGTCCCAAGGCAGTGGGAAAGACCTGGACACTCCTCCTTCTGACAAGTCATTGTCCTGTACCTCAGGAATGGTAGGAAGCAGGTTCTGTTGGCACAGACGACGTCTCAGTCCTAAAAGCAGAGGCTGAGGCATGGAACAGATGTCCACATTGTTGCCCAGGTCCACCCAGGCCAATGAAGGAAAGTTGGTACTGTCTTTCATAGCTTCACTGAGTTCCTTTAGAGTGGCGCAAGTAAGCCGATTTCCATTGAGTGCAAGGTGCGTAAGATTAGGCAAAACTGCAAAAGCAGGCATGACATGTGCCAAAGTGTTGTCTGTGAGGTCAGTAAAACTTAGGTCCACACTCGTTATGATGTCTCCATGGCTCTGCAAATACAGTATTACGCGTTGCATATCTCTAGGTGACAAAGAGATACCAGAGAGATCCAATGTCTCTATTTTTGACTTTTGCTGCAAGCTGTTTTTTAGACTAAAAACAAAAAAACAATTAATATATGTTAAAAAAGCCCAATAAAACACAATTATTTGCAATAAATCTGTAAACCCACTTTTGGTTAGCAGAAATGGTAACATTGAATATTTGCTAATGATAAATGCATGATGTAATGATGCATTTTTTACATAAAGTCTGTCATTCCTTACCCATAATCTGACTATAATATCCCTATATCTCTAAAAGCAGTTGTAGAACTGCAATTTTTACATTGTAACACAACTTCTTCTGAAAGAAAAGATCCCCCACATGTTATATAGCTATACATTTGAAGGGAGTTTTGCTGACTTTATTGTAGACTTTTCATACTTCCTTTGTGTTCTACACATGACGCCAATGATTTCCTATGGGCTAACTGGACCAGTGTTGTAATAGGAACAAGAATACTGAGCAGAAAATTACTCTAATGTTGTAATTTGTGTGTATACAATGAACAAGAATTTAAAGAGGACCTTGCACTAAAAGGTAAATTTTGCAGAGTTCATATGAAATTGCTGTATGATGGCAGTAGTACTGATATTCAAGTTTTCCATACCTAGAGATGGTGTTTCAATTTGAATCCTGAATTCACTGGAAGCCCCATGACCCTTGCTCCTGCCGTGGGTATAAGTGAGGTTTATGGAAAATTTGTGTTTTGCTCCCATCACACAGTAACCTAACGTAAGGCCTGATTTACTTTGAAAAATACAGTTGCATTTAATAACATTAAATTACAAAATAGATTGTGTATTTAATGTACAGTGCTGCGTAATAAGTTGGCGCTATATTCTAAGAAAGTCTGACTTTATTGTATTGCTTTGGTTACAGAAAAGCAAATGTACCATGATTCAAATGAGTGCAAATGTAAATGAAAGTGCAATAACAGTAGAAAATAGGTTTTATGTGAATTTTTTTTAAATATTCACTATTTTTTGCTATGTTGCCACTTTTTCTCACAGCTTACCATGCCATGCTTTTCCTCCGAGGTAGACTGTGCCTGTGCCACTTGGAATGTGGGGTCAGGTGGTAAAGAAGTTGTCGGCAAATACGGTCTGTGGACTTCATTAAATCATGTTCCTATGTAAAATTGAAATTATGTTTATAAACATCAATACTACACAGAAGTCATAGCATAGAAAACATAACAATGTAATTCAAGAAATAATAAGATTAGGTGAGAGTATTTTTATAATGTTTTGAATACAATAGAAAAAGGGAAAACCCCTTGTCGAGTTTTTATTTTGTTAAGGAGACAATGGTAGGCACATCCCGTCCTGTAGAAACTTCGAAGAAAAAAACTTTCTAGACATTTGTCACAGAAACATGTGTCATTATCAAACATTGGCCCCTTTATTCCTGTTCCAGAGACAGCTCAAAATTTTGGATTTTGCCTTATTTTCTGTGCTAAAATGTAAGAGCAGAATACATCTGAGAAAGTAAATCGGCAGGGATTAGGACAGTAAAAAAAAATCTCTATACGTTGACTAATTTATCTATATAATATATTCCCCTTTTATTTTGATAGTGCATAATAACAATATAGCTATTACCCCAATGTTACCTCAATGATGTGAGTATATTACATTGGAGTTTAACAGGCAAAGCATGCATGAGAATGCACACCTTTAAAACAATTGCTCTTATCTAAAAGGGGTCTAAAGGTTTGAAAGTTGAAATACTATACATAAAACCTTTGATGAGAATGTGATGTAGTTTGATTCTTTAAAACTGTGAGTGGAACTAGATCCACTGAACCAACCTGTTCATCACACTGACCCATTCACCCTCTTACACAGGCATTTCTCAGTTTAATGAACAACTCTTCATTCACAACCAGCAGTCACTCATTGATGCAGGTTTGTAGTTACACTTGAATGACTTGCTTACATTTACAGGTTCTTTAGTCAAATATTGATTTTTGACACTTATTTACTTACTGTGAATATTTTTTGTAGCATTATTGCTAATATTTATATGTAAGGCCATTAAGTGATGGCAGGGGCCACACTTGAGGACCCCTATATGAGAATAGGTCACTACTGCTGTAGAGTATGGTTATATATATATATTTTTTTGTTTAGTTGAATGTCACCTAGAATTTAAGGCATACATATTAGAAATGAGCATTTGCCAGCACGGTTATTTATAAATGTATTCTGGCCATGCAGTATTTGGGTTAATTTAGTAGATTTGAATTTGTCTTGGAAATAATTACCAAATATGAAGTTTACTTAGCTGGTCGTTGTTCATCCTATACAAATCAGATGGTTAAATATAAGTGGATACTTAAAGAATGTTAATAGTGGTTAGAAAGTATTCCAGGGATGCGGGGGAACTGTTGTAGGGCACAGGAGAAGGTGATCAATTTAATCTAGTTATTAGAACATCCAAGAATTGACCCAGTTTGGCAATAACAACAAGAACCATCTGTAATAAAATGACCATTACAAAGTCCTTTTTTTCAAGGTATGCAAGGCCGACTATAAAGGATGTTGCTGTATTCTAATTGCCAGAATTGCAACTGGTTCTGTGGTGATGGTATGGAGCAATAAAAATAAGAGACCTTCCTGCGTGGTTCTATGTTGAAAACCAGGAGGGAAGTTAATTTGTAGAAGTCAAATTCTTACAATGTAAATAGATTTCATCTCATCAGGATTAGGAGATTGTGGCTGTTGTATATAGGCAAATATAATCGCCTTGGCCTGACATGTATCTAGAAGTGGTAACCAAGGTACCATCATTCTTCTGTATACAGGAAATAGTGGATGGGGATTTAGATTCTCTAGAGATGAAGTCAAGTGTTGATTCTACCTTGTTTGTTTAAAGACATAATGCCTTATAAAAGATAATTTGCTCTTAACACCTTCGGATTAGTGTTGTTTAATTTGCAGTGGAATTGAAGTATTTGGCAATATACTCATTTAAAGAGTTTGGGGATTTGCATTTCAAGTCTGAGACTCTTAGTAAGAAATCTTCTTACATAGATATTAAAAGCACCCTACACTAAATGCCAAGGGTTTAGCAAAGGTTGTGCTATGCAAGAACATGTTACATACTGATGTGATTTAATTTTTAAATCAGGGATTGCAAAATTGACATTGTGCTTAATTAGGATTGAGACTCCTAAGAAGTACTGGGAGTAAGTGGCATGACAAGTACAGCCAAATCAACCCTTGTGCAGGGAAAGCACTTTACTCCTAGATAGATGTCTCCCACAGGATCAAAATGTCTGGTTTTTATTTACTGATATAAACCAGAAATATATATGTTTTCAACATGATATTTGGATCGTGCAAATTACAGCTTGAAACCTTCAGGTGTTTAGTATCTGACCGAGGATAACAACCATATGTACAACTTAGAAACCAACAACTAGGTTTAGTAGGCTTAGCAGAAACAGATGGCATCCGTGTCAAAGCAACAGTAAGGTAAACTTGCAGGGAGCACAAATTTCAAGTTTTGCATCCATTTAAAGTACCGTGTTTAACAAGAGAATATCGCTGTGGTGTCCTGAAGGGTGGACATTTCATCCTTAAAGTTATATAAAAAATAAAGGGGGTAGGGCAGACATTGCTGTTGTATTCTGTCTCGCCTATACCATGGGTGGGAATTACTTTTGAAAAACAAAATTGTAGCATTTATGCATAACTAAGCCATGTATTTAGATTTGATGGGTACACTTAAAATGAAGTAAAGATGATGGGATTTAGTAATGGGAAGGTGGAGGTCTATTTGTGATCTCACCTCTTCAGAGGTTAGATGGTGCTGAAGTGAGGTTCGCAGAAAATCAGGCGATAAACTTCAATTGTAATAAAACAGTTTTCTTAAGGGGCATTAATGTAGTCCGAAATGTATATGAAAAGACAGGGAGACAGAGAATAAAAGTGCTACAGCAGCAGAACAACACTTGCATGCAAGGCAGACATAAAGCCCAGGTCTAATACTAATACTCGAATACACTTCAATCTATGTGTGTTCTACTTCTGGTGTAATGAACATGTGCATTTCTTTTCTTCCTTCACTGAAAGCTTAGCAGTGTGGACTATTGCATAAAGGAGGCTCAGAAAAGCTGTATAAGGTGCAAAGATAATGGGATAGTGGGGGGAGTTATGCCATCATGATGCCACCGAGGGTGATGTCATGATGGCATAACCCCGCTCACTCTCTCATTGGAGATCTGAGCTTGCGATGGGGAAGTGGGCGGGCTGTGTCACTGCACACAACCCGCTCACTCTCCCATCACATCATGTCTCGGGTCCAGGGGACGTGTTCTGGAACTCTGGCCTGTGCGCCCCCCTCAGTGGGGTCCTTCTCCTGACCCTGCTCGGGGTGGCACTGGCCAGAGCTGCGGACCACCCAAAGGGCCTGAGAAACATCCTTATTGGGCTATATAGCGGGCCGTAGTTTGCCCATGCCTGATCTATAAGATCCCCCAGGAAAATGGCATACTCTGCCCTGAGACGGAGTAGGTGAGTGTTCAGAATTCCATGTTAAACACAAGTATGGAACATGGTTTAGTTTAACAAAGTCTGTCATTCAGATGTTTCAATCTCCTTATGACTACAAATTCTTTACACATACTTAAAACATACCACAACCTTTTCCCTTGTACTAGCCATGCAAATATTGAAAAGAAAAGCTATCATTGTGGTTTTAGCCAACCATACTGCCCCTCCCAATGGAGCAGAGGAGGTGCACACCTTTACATTGGCAGAAAGAAGAACTACAGGGCAAGTCCCAAATCGGGAAGACCGCTTAGTCCCAGGTAATCCAGTTTAGCACTTGTTTAAAGTTTTGCACAGCAATTCTCTTTAGTTCTAGTAACTCTAATTGGATATTGATTTTAAAAGTATTTTGTTGGTTGAGAAAATTAGTTCTAAACTCCCATGTGATGGGGATTGTAAAGGGAAATAAATACACATATCTCTACATTTCCCTAGGTTTGAAGCTCTGGAAGGGCAGCACATAGGGTTAATTAGAAGGGAAGACATAATTGGTGTCAGTAAAGACATGATTTTACAGTGGACTGCATCCCTCCCTTATTCGTTAATACGTTCTTCAATTATTTGATCATTTTAATCCCATATATAGCAGCAATGTATTCATTTGTTGCATTCAACATGTCGGTAAATCCTTCTCGTTCACATACGGTAATTTGTCTTTCCTCATCAGTGTTTGATTCCCCACCAGCTCTGGTAGGGGTGCTGCTCTCCTCCTCTGTCACTCCCCTCCCAGTCTCCACCCTCACCAACTCTTCCATGTTCTTATCATTGATATTCAGTACCAGTCTTTGTGTTTCTGGAAGATTTCCCTCTAAGCACAGAAAAAGCTGAGAAACAGCAGACTGTCACAGAAATATAAACCCATTTTATTTGTCTTTCCACTATTAGAGATAACTGCACTGGTATGAAAATGTTTAGAATATACACAAAACCATTCTAAATGGAATAACTCTATAATCCAATGATTCCATGAACAGGTTACAGCATTTGGGATACAATAGGCATAATTTCCAGCAGATGTCTATTGTGTGCAGACAGAATGAAACGTATTAACTCTTACCTTCCTAGGGCACTGCAGCTCCCTGGCCAGGCTAAGCAGCAATTCATGGGAGATGGGGTCCACCAGGTTGAGGAAGGTGACATGTCTATATAGGATATCATTGAGGAATGTTCCTTCCAGGCCCAGGTCCTACGGAGACAGTAACAAAGGAGGTCATCACACACAGGACCAAGGTCATGGAGTCCTCACCAAACTACATACAGGGGGCATCAAGTTTCTTGCTACTAGAAGGGACTTAATTCAGCCCCTGGTAAAAAAAAATGTTGCTATCAGTTTTCACACCTTAATGAATGGAGTCTGTGTTCCAGCAAAGTCTCTAAAATAGTCCATGAAGTCAGAAACCAGAATTCCAGAATGGTGGACTATTGCCTTACACACATCATTCACATCACTGTAGGTGAATAAAGCAACAGATGAACACAATGCCTATACCAGGGGGAAAGGGGAAGGATCCGGAGAATTCAATGTGTAATGTTTTACAAGCCCAAAAGTGGGTTGGATAATGTATTGTCTAGTGTACATGTTTATTATTATACTTTGGATGGTCTGCATGTTTATTATTATACATTGAATCTTGTTGTGCCCATGTTTATTATTATTATTATACATTGGATGTTGTTGTGCCCATGTTTTACTATTATTAATATTATTATACATTGGATGTTTGTATGGTCTGCATGTTTATTATTATACATTGGATATTGTTGTGCCCATGTTAATAATAATAATAATAATAATAAACATTGGCACAACAACATCCAATGTATAATAATAAACACGCAGACCATACAAACATCCAATGTATAATAATTATGATTATTATTATTATACATTGGATGTTTGTATGGTCTGCATGTTTATTATTATACATTGGATATTTGTTTTTTATTTTAGTGCTCATGTTCTCATACCTTGAAAATTGTGTGAATGTTTAATATTATTCATTGGATATTGGTTTGTCTAGCGTGAATGTTTTATTATACACTGGATATTGTATTATCTTGTGTGAATATTTACCTTTATATGTTGTATATTTGGTCCTCCTCCATGTGAATATTTATGTACCATATATTGAGCATGGTCTGCCCTGTGAGAATGTTTTATTAAAATGCATTGTATACAGTATATGGTCTTGCTCGGTGTGAATGCTTATCATACACTGAACATGATCCTGCCTGTGTGAATGTTTATAATACAGTGAATGTTGGGTCTTTACCAGTGTGAATGTTTGTCATAAATTGAAAAAGGTCTTGCCAAGAGTGAATGTTTGTTTGCTATACAGTGTATTTTGGTCCTGCCCCGTGTAAATGCTTGCTATACAGTGTATGTTGGTCCTGCCCTGTGTGAATATATACTATACAGTGTATGTTGGCTCTGCAACGGGTGAATATATACTATACAGTGTATGTTGGCTCTGCAACAGGTGAATATATACTATACAGTGTATGTCGGTCCTGCCCCGGGTGAATATATATACTATACAGTGTATGTTATACTATACAGTGTATGTCGGTCCTGCCCCAGGTGAATATATATACTATACAGTGTATGTCGGTCCTGCCCCGGGTGAATATATACAGCGAATGTTCTGTGCCATACCTTGCGGAGCAGGCGGAGGATGTGCAGTGCCCGCTCCTGTTTGTGGTCCCGGAGAAAAGCCTGAATGTCCCGTATCCATGCCGCCCTCCTGACATGGGGCGCCGGTTTATTCTTCCGTAACACCCCGGGGATCCTCTCCGAGTTCAGGATCAGAGATGTCAGTGCGAAGTCGGCACTTCTAGAGCCTGCAGGCTCGGCTCTCAGGGGCCCCAGATCCATCATGTCGTCCTGTTCATCCTCCAGACTGCTCTGTCTGCTCAGCCGACCCCCCATCACCCCTCTGTACTCGGTGCCAGCTGTGATCTGGGCACTACCCTAGCATGCCACCATATTGCACAGCCTGGCAGGCTCCCTATACCGATGGCTGGCACCGGGCACAGATCTCCTTCACACCTGGGCTGGGAGCTGTCCAGTGCTGAATTGTCATCAGATCATCGCCTGGCATCGCACCGACTCTGTCTGGAGCCGCCTGTCTTCTGTTTGTTTATATTTCTGCTTCCTATGGCTGGCCAATCAGGAGCCGAGCTGTGCCCGGGGAGGGGGAGGGTTGGTAGCAGTGTGTCTGGAGAGGGGGGCTGCCACGGCAGGGTGTGACTTGGGGGGTGGGGGTCTGTGCAGATCAATGACAGCTGACATTACTGACATTGTGTATGGACACCTCCTTACCTCCTGTATATATCACTGATTATTCAATGGCTGGTTGAGATCTCCTGTCATCTCTATATTGTCTGGTATTGGATATTGATCTGTACAAAGTGCCCCCATCACCCAGTGTGTTTTACAGCATGGATCCTCAGCCCAAAATATCTTCTAAACCATGCCTGTTGTATATAAATACCCTGAAATAATGCCACCAAATCTTTCCACCAGATTACTGTCATTGGAAATGATCTCCTGTAATAGTTTCTGGTGCCAGTAGAAGGTAGGAGCACTGTACACACAGCACTGTTCAGTTCTATGGAGAGGGAGGGGGGGGGGGTCACCTTGCTGTGTCCTCCTCCATAGGAAATCTCAGCAGCTGTGGGAGTTAGCAGAGCGCTGTACGCATGTTAGTTTTCACCCAACACAATTATAATTGTTCATCCTGGGTAGCAATTATCTGGAGAAGTGTTCTCTTTTAACCTTTTTAACATGGGGGAACCCATTGAAGTAACTTTCAGTTCTTCAGGGAACCCTTACCATTATTACCCACAGTATATTTAGTGTGGCCTCTTGGGTTGCTGCTCAGTGGGCAGAATGCCTCTTGGGTTGCTGCTCAGTGGGCAGAATGCCTCTTGGGTTGCTGCTCAGTGGGCAGAATGCTCAAGGAACTTCTAACAAGCTCTGGAGGAACTCTGAATGAGAAATACTGAACTAGCGTGTGTATGTAGCATGTAGTTAAAATGCTTTTAAAACCCTATAAACGTTTCTATTCATTCCAATGAGCCCAAGAGTGTTTTTTTTAGCATTGTATTTATGGGCTGCAATGAAAACGCAGTCTGCAGTGTTTTAAACTGATCCATTATTTTCAATGGCAGAATTTAGGTGTTTATGAGCATTAAAGGAAGTTTTATAAGCATTTTTCCCCTTCTTTCCTCTGGTTCCTAAACACATATGCAGTAAGCTCTGAGTATGTGTGCAAACCAAGCCTATGACATCCAACAGCTACATTGGGAGGGACAGCTAGATGGAGGTTCCCAGTGATTTCAATCCTTTTGCTTTGAAGGTTTTCATAGGGATATAAATATCCGTGTCCATCTAGAATTTAAAATTGCCAAAGCACAGAGGTTTATCATGTCTGTAGTATGTGTGTAAATGTGTTTTTTTTTTTTTTTTTTTTTTTATACAGTATATGAGACAAAATGTGAAAGTTTGCATTGTGATTTTCAAGATTCAGATTTTAATCTTGTCTGAATATTCCAGGCATTTTGATGCACATGTAGATACAAGCTGTTGACTTTAGTGTGTGAAAATTATGGACAGCTCAGGAAAAGGTATAATATCCTGATTGAAGTTTGTGAGGAGCACAAACAAACCTGACAAGGTTTAAACTTTTTTCACTCCTTGTGGCATGTGGCTAGGGAGATTTACAAGTAGTTGCCTGTGTAGCCCTCGGCTCATCATATAAAGCTCTGACATTTGTGATCTACAGTCGGTTATGGATCTACCAAAGGAAAGCCATGATTTAATTCATATTCCCAGAAAGAGATTTCCTCACTTCAGTTGGCTATACAGAAAATGAAATCTCTTAATAGGGCATAGATTGAGAAAAAAAAAACATTATCCATAACAGTATGGAAAAGTTTTGGCCCTGGATTTGCTTTTAGGTTTCATTGAGCGTAAAATGTTTCTATCTTACATTGATGTCTCATATTATATTTTTCAGGGACAATTTAAGTCGAGGACCAATTAAAGTATATGTGTTAAATGAACAGAGTGACAATCTTTGTAACCATTATATACTCATCATATAGTACAGGACATGTATTGTGTGCTCATGAAGGAAAGATATCTGCCTCTGATTGATCTGTTTTGCTCAGAGGATTAATTACAGTTATTAGTTACATGATTGACTAGGATTATGAGTAAGATATAAACTGGAGGGAAGCAGAAAAAATAGGACGGGTTAGGAGGTAAGACTATGGAAGAACAGCTTAATGTTGCTTTTAATTGTTTTATTAATTTTTTTTAATGTACTTGTCAGGAAGCGTAGCATTCGCACAGGTGAAGGGATTCATAGCCGTGGATATCGCTTTATAATACACCAGCAATCTTTGGTATAAATGGCTGTTGCCAAAATACTTGGGCCAACAAGGCCCTAAATATAATTGTGAATCTCCAAAACATATAAAGTATAACTAGGATTTGCATTGGTCTACAATTTATTTGTTATTCAGGCCTCGTCATACTAGGACTAGAATACTCCCAGAATGGGCTGTTTTAGCAATGAAAGGGAATTAAAGAACCTTTTTGTTCAAGTTTTTTTTTTTCTTTCCCTTTTTTTTTTTTTTTCAGAATAAAAACATCTGGAAAAGTTTCTACTTTTATTGTGGGGAAATGATAAACTGCTTGTAGCATCCACCTTTTAAAAACAGAAATATGTCTTTATTATAAAGGGTTTACATTTTAATCTTTTGGAAAATACAACAAGAAATTAGAAGGTAAACACATTTTCTATTTGTTCATTATTTTTTTCATTTGCTTCATTATATTCTTTTTCCAATATATCTTTTTATGTAGATGCCATACCAGAAAAAATACTAGCAACAAAAATGTTTTCTTATAAATCTCATCTGAAATAATAGAAGCTGCCTTTTATAAAGGGGAATTCTAAGATTTACCTGCCAGTATTCATGACTCAGTTACCTGGTTTTATTGTAAGCAATTCTTAGTCTGCAGTATAGAAATGCCACCTGGACTCGGCATGAGTTGAGGTTTTGTTTAGCTACTTTTGTTTTCTTCATATGACCGAACCTTTATATTGTGTTTTTATTATCTTCATTTGACCGAACCTTTATATTGTGTTTTTATTATCTTCATTTGACCGAACCTTTATATTGACCTTTATATTGTGTTTTTATTATCTTCATTTGACCGAACCTTTATATTGTGTTTTTATTATCTTCATTTGACCGAACCTTTATATTGTGTTTTTTATTTATTTTTGGTACTTAGAAGTTTCTTATCTCATTGCGCTTACTGTAGTATTTTATTTTTCCCACACTTTTGCTTGTTTGTTGAAGCTTTATTTATTACCCTCTCTACTATAGTGAGGTATTGTATGGATGTTCCCCTTTATTACCCCTTTCCTTTGGTTCCTTTTGTATAATTGTTATAAAAATTATAAATATGATAAAGGTAAATTCTTCATGTTGCAGCACTGGAAGGAACCCACTAGGGTTCAAGTATCATGATATACAAGACTATTATGTAAATAAGCCCTAAAAGTAATGATTGCCCCCTTGGCATGGATGTGGAAATATATATAAAGCATGAAATAAATAAAATATTATCCACTCAGACTACAGCGCCCCATCCTTTGTGCTGGCAGGGTTATAATTATAATACAATCTATAATAAAACCTAACCAGTTAGATGCTGAGCATGTATTTGGTGGGCAAGATTGGATCTATATGCTTTTTACTTTGGAATAATGGGCCTGATTTAATAAAGCTCTCCAAGACTGGAATTGCTTTAGTCCAGAACTGAAACTATTGGCCAACTAATGGCAAATGGAAACTTTCAGGAAATCCATTTCAGGCCTGCTTGATCACCCAGGTTCTTCCACAATAGTTTTTATTCTCCAGTCTTAGAGAGCTTTATTCACATGCATTAATCCAAAGCATAGACATCCAATCTTGACTATCATGATAGCTGCCCAAAGAGTCGAATAACTAAGAGCCTGTGCTGTTTACTTAGCAAAGCGAATGTTCATTTAGCAAGGACTAATTCATTTGGCTTAGTGAATGCAGTGAAGATTGCAGCCAATACAATTCAATCCCCAGCAGGGTCAAAGACAAAAATGAAAACCTGGTTCAGGGTTTTACACTTTCTTATTTTATCCAAAACTAAACTCATACATATGCTTCTGATTTCTGAAGCCATAATGTGTAAAAGACATTAGGCATTAGATTGTGCCAATTTGCAGGAGTTATTTTAGTGAATATTTACAATATGAAGCTATATAATAGATCTACTGGGGAATCTACCCAGGAAATCTTTTACTGCTAATTGGCTGATGTTCCTTTTTCACATTTACCTGTTTATAATGGGACGATTGTGTACCAGGCACATATAGCAGATGGTGAACAGCCAAAGAATTTCACTACAGTACAGTAAGCTGTGCAAACTGGTTTATTACAAACTTGATGGCAAGCAGTCTCCAAAGTCTGGAAACACTTATATTCACACTAGATATGCTGTCTGGTATAACAATAGCAAAGGGGCAGAACCCCCTGGTAAGTTGAGACCATCTGCATGCCCATTAGTATTGGGGATGCTTTGAGAAGCTTTGCTGCCCCAACGTACTGCCGCATGGGTGTTTTTTATTAAAAAAAAAATAAAAAAATTATAAGCATAGAATTGCTAGTTCTGTATAGGTTAAATATTAGAGTAAGATGTTCTAAAACATGTGAAAAACAGATGTTGCAGAATGGTATTTTTCACTATCCTAATGTCCAATATATATACAGTACAATTTTTACATACAGTGAATGCCTTACACGTAACTCTTGTGTTGTAAAGGTAAAGAATTTTGACATCCAAGTATTTAAAGGGAGATGCTAAAAAGATGATTGCCATAGATAGAATTTATACTTTGTTATATTATACTCTGCTCATATAACTCAGAGGATGTGTTGTGCTGATGTTTTATTTAAGCGGAACATGTGACTTTGCTGCAAGCCTTGGATGATGACATTTGCCTGGGAGATGCTGGGAATTGCATTTAGTAATTATTGTTAGTTATTGCACACAGAGTTCAATCTACTTAGTATTGCTGTGCTTCTCTCTTCTTTACTATTTCCTGGGCACTATTTGAAAACATATGACAATGCAGTGTCCTGTCTCTTCTCTTTTTCCAACCAGCATTGACATATGCATTATATTAATAGACATCCAATGACTACATATGAATATATGACCAATATATGGGGTTTTTCTGCTAAAGGGGAGATGTTTTGGTGAGCAGGCATAGCTATTGGTGAGACTGACTGCATGCAGTACATACTTGGTCACCTCTGATTCACTACTGGAAACGATGCATGTCTAGAATATTTAAGTACAAGGAAGTGGAATTTAGGTACAGTGAAATTCTATCTATACAGAGATCTGGAGGGTAAAGGATGTAGGATTCTATTAAGAAGGGGATTCTGATGTGAAGCTGTTATGTATTATGACAATGACCAGGCAATAAAATTTCTAACTTTTTAAGTAAGAATGCTTTAGAAACTTCTACAGTTGTCGTCTTAAATAAAGATTTATTTTTCACAAATCAGAGATTGTATAAATACAAATAACTGTGTTGACCTGATTATCAAACACTCTAGAAGCCCTACATAGGGAGGGGTAAACAGCAGATGGCATTACCGTTTTTTCCACCTTATTTTTTACTGGATGTTTGTTTGCCATGATCATAATAGATATACAGGTATGAGCCCTTTAATATCACAGAACAATAAATGCAAGGAACCAGAAACCAGGCAGTCTGCATAGTCATTTAATCTACTGTATAATTGCTCAATAAAGAGAAGCAGGTTCATGGAATGAAAAAGTTGTACCTATCTATTTTCTGGATATTGTTTTGCATTGCCAATTCATTGATTTCAACAGGCTGGCTTAACAAAATGCACCTATACCACATAAGCACATGTACCAATGCATTGCACCAGAGTGCCAAGGTGTTAATGCCTTCTGGTAAGCTGGGCACAAACTTGAGCAATAAAAACCAATGATTTTCATTGAAAGTGTAGGTAGATCTAAGTTTTTAGTTTTTGGCAAAATCGAGAAATGGTGAAAACCTCTGCCAGTTGAGGGCAAGTCTGTGGAAATGCAAACCTAACTTTAAACAGATCTGAAGAAGGTCCACTGCAGGGCACATGTCCCAGTCAATAAACTCTAAATTATATCATAGGCTTCAGGAACTAATGTTACCAGCATTGATACCAGCCCAAAGCCTGATGGTGGCCCTAAATAAGCATGAAATAATGACTTGGCTCTGAATACAGAGAAGTCAAGTAATGTGATGATGCAACCAGTTTTGGGGGAATACAAAGAGGAAGATTTTCTCTATAATACAAGAATTCATGGGACCCTTGTGGGGCTCTTCTTCCCATCTTTACTGGGGAGTATCCGACAGGGTCACAGTGAATGTGCACTGCCCATACCACGGCAGGATCACCAGGTATTTAAATGATATTACCCCTTTAAAAGAATTTATAGTATTGTATAGTAGTATGTATTGAATAGTACTAGTAATTGGGTTTAGATCTACTTTATAATCAGCCTCCTATTTACTAATATCCTCAGCACAGTGGCCCTCACTCTTGGAGAGGGAGGTGCAGCAATTAAAGTTTATTATTTTGTGCTGAGGGCACATGGTCAGGAGCAAGCACACGTATCTACACCTTCAGATCCATAAAGTACAGGTGTGGACCACACACATTTGTTGTTCAGATTCTAATGTCCTGCCCATGAAGTTTTACAAACCTACAGTGTTTAAAGTATTGACATAGTAATAGTAATAATAGTATTATTTTCCTACAATCTGAAACGATTTTCATCTGGGTAGCTAAATTGAGACTACGTATGAAGTTCATGTGACTTTCTGTAGTTTCAAAACCTATTCCTAAAGCCCTATAATGATCTTGTACATTCACATTGACATTTATGCTAGGGACAATTTTTTTCCTCCTCTATAACAAAAACCATGTCGCACTACTGGCTTTGCTACCCGGAAGCATTATATGAAGTATCAAAGTAGCTAGGCCAATTACAAATTCTTTTCTAAATAAGACAGATCAAGAATGTGTACGGCAACTGTATATTTACCTGTATGCCTAGAGGTCAGCTTTCAAGCACTTGACATGTTAACTTTATTATCCACATACTTTGGTGATTTAACTTAAGTCAAGCCAACCAGCACAGGTTATATTAAGCAGCTTAAAGGACTGAAGTATTAATATTAAGATTTGTTTCTTAATATTTGGCGAGGCAACAAACCTGTTTGGGCTGGACTGTAAATCTAGCTTCAACCCAGAAGAAGAAAGAATGATAGTTCAAAGGATTTTTGTCCATATGATATGTTTATCAGTGAACTTTGGTCTTCTTATGCAATCACTACTGAATTATAAAGATGTAAAAGGGTGGAAATTCAATAATTTCCATTAGTTATCTTTTTTTTTTTTTTTTTTTTTTTTTTTTTTTTTTTTTTGAAACATTCACCAACATCGCCAGAAATACAGGACAAAATGATATGCATGTATGTCATGAGCATAAAGATACATAGTCAGGGTCAGACAGCATTTAAGCTTTCAGAGTTAAAACTGTAAAGAGGCTTGTTCTGTTATAACCATATAGCAGGTGAGTGGGGTCTTGGTACATGCATACATGTTGTGTATAAATTTGGCAGAGTATAGGGTGGAGGGATAGGCACTGAGTATGGCAGAAGGGGCCTTAGGGTTAGGCAAAGAGATTTGGCAGAATGGGTATGCATTGGGAGAGTTTTAAGCATGGTGAATAAAAGGAAATTGGGAATGGAAGAGGTTGCACAGTGGTGTCATGGGCATTCTGCTTAACTAAAGGTGAACACCTAGATGCAGATAAAAGACAAATATGGCCAAATTTAAAGGCAGATATTTATTCTCATGTGGAGAAATGTTACATACTTAAAAACATGTATATAATATTCTAAGCAGTTTAAATGGAGTCCCTAAATTTATAGTCCATCAGACTTGGGGAAATGGGTGGGGTGTCCCTAATAAACAACCAATAACAGTTGTCCAGATAATGCTATACAGCAACGTCAGCAGTGTTTTGCTTGATCAGTATTTGTACGTGACAGGTGTTATCGGCTGCAAATGTCCTTTTCTAAATTTCAAATGCTGATTAACTTTTATCATTTAAATTTCTAAGGGAAAGGTTTCATAATTATACTTCTCTGTGCAAAAGCATTCCCAAAAAAGGGAGGTGGTAATTCTAGCTAATATAGAAATGTCAGAGGGGAGGTGACCAGGTTCCTGACTAACCATTACATCTCCCATGTCTGTTCGTTCAGGAGCCAGCATAGCTTTGTTTTTAGGTGGGAGGGCTAAATTGATCCAAGAGAGCTAACTGTATAAGAATACTGGGAATATTTATTCTTTGGTTTTAGAAGTCAAATCTTCCATTGTCATGATTTTATTTATTTTCACAAGCAAGAGTTTCTAACTCTTTCCATGTTGTCAGGCACATTGTTTATGTACACTGCAAAGAAAGATGTGTGTGTATACCTCAGACAAGTGGCTATTTATGGGGAGGATAGAACTAGCTGGTTCTTTGCTCAGATCAACCGTGGTGGAATAGGAAGGTAGAGAATGAGATCTTTGACTTTATCCCAGGATGGATGAAGTTGTTACCATATTTTACCTTAAATTACAAGGCCAACATTGTGGATCTAACCCTTTGTAAAAACTGGTAAAAAAAAAAAGTAGAAACGTTCACAAATAGACAGCAATTTTTAAAATGATGTTCCTGGAATCCATTAGTAATTGAAGATTTGAGTCCAAATTGGATGACACCTTTAGTTTGTGCAGAGAAGAACGTAGTATTTATTCCAGTTTCACATTTATAACTATATGGTGGAATATAGCTTTCTAAGAGAGCAAATAGAAGCATATAAGAATTGAGCAGTAAGTGTTATGACTGTTACCCAAATAAAAAACATGAAGAATAAATGCCTTAAAATTAATAGAATGTATACAACAGCAGTTTGAAGCTGCCCATAGTTCTAAGAATTAGTCTGGAGGTGCTGGCATGATCTGAGCACCTGTATGCATTTGATAGACCATGTTCAGAGACGTCATAGGGCTCTGAACATTTATAAAACAGGGCATCGGACATGCCCTGGTGAAAATCTACCAGGTCCATGTGTTTCAGGGACAGTAATTGATTTCCTCCACGGAATCTTTGAGGGAATGTCAGATTCCCTGATTCATAAATAGAAACCACTGGTATCAAAAAGACAGGAAATTATCTGATGAAACGCAAACAAATCAAATCCGACCTATTTAAACCTGTGTGCTTTTCTCCTGCTGCATTTCCATTGAATGGAAGCAAATTAAAATGCATTTCAGTGCATATGGGCATGCACTAACAATCATTGTTAACCTTTTAAAGAATGCACTTTGTATTAAATGTAGTCATGTATTTGTTTTATCATTATGCATATTAAATGTAGTCATGTATTTGTTTTTCATTATGCATGTGTGATGCATTGAGAGGTGTCATGGAAAATGCACATGTGCAACACAAAAGGTTAATTTTTATCTATGACAAAATAATAACAAAAAAGTATTGTTTTTACTTTAGCAGATCTAATTTAATTTATTTTTCAAGGAAAAGGGGTACAACACAAGAAAAATAAAGATACAGTTGAAGTACAAATGTTGGCACTAGAAGAACAATTTGTGGGAATATAAACAATACATGTTACAACAAATACAGGGAATAACCGGTAACAATACAATTAGTGGCACAAAACTGGAGGGTCATTGTCCAGTAGGCGATAAGCATACCATGCAGTTTGTTCAAAAGCGAGATAGTTCTCTTTCTAGTTGTTGGTGGCAGTAAAGCAATATAAGATTCCCACACCTCCAAAAATCCATTACCATGAGATTTCTTTGCCAGGGATGCTTTAACCAATTTCAATTGAAACACAAGCTATCATTTTTTCAACATTTTTTTGCCACCAATGGCAATATTGTCAAGAGTGTTTGCATCCCTGTAGGGTCAACGCCCCAACAATTGCCCAGTCAGGTGAGTGTGGCAGATAGGTGCTGGAGGGCAAAAGATACCACTTTCCTCAAGAAATTTTAAACCTTAGGCCTGCTCCACAACAATACTTTTTCAAACCTAAAAAAAAGTAAAAATAAAAAAACAGGTAATGTAAATCAGTGCAAATTCTAAAGATTTAGAAAAGAGAAAAGGCTTTTATTGCAGAAAAGACATGTCATATTTGAAGTAATAAACCTTTCTGCTTTAAAAACCTAAATGTTCATAATTAGAGTCCTAATTACAATTAACTCTGACAATGACCCACAATATTTACTCTTTCTCACTGGGCACCATTGTTCTCCTGAACTCCCAGTTAGGCATTGTTTCCTCCTACCTTCTGCTGGGAACTATTTTTATCTCTGATCACCATTGTTCTTTTATACCCCTTTAATAGACACTGTTGCACTCCGCCTATCAATGGGGGCAATGGGAATTTTTTTCTTTTCTTCCCCCTACATCAGACTTTCTTCTTCATTTGACCATCAACACTGGGCATTTTTTTTTTTCCTGCCACTGATCCTAGAGCCATTCTTCTTTTATAGGGATCTTCTGGTAACATTTCCCCCTTAATGTTTTAGAATGCTGGTAAAGATCTAAGGTTTCAAACAATATACCTTTATCCTTTAATCACCTGTTTCATGTTCTATCGTGTTTTGCTGCCCTCAGGGCTTTACCATCACTTACTGCCCCTATGGCAATGGTTACAACACATTGGAAGTGTGAGTAGGGGACCTTGGTCTCTTTTTTTCAGTAGAGTAGGGGATGTTAGAACCTGTGACATCCTTTTTTTTTCTGTCTACCCACAAATATATTAAAAACATTCCCTGGTGTTTTAAACCATGAACAAGCCATCTGAGGATTATTCACAATTAGAAATAAGGTGGTACTTGGAACCATCTTCCTTACTCCTATTCCATACCTGACAGTAAATAACTTCATTAACTTAACTGCAGTTGTTGAACATTAGAATGTACTCTTACACTAAGAAATTACCTATAAACTGAAGCGATATATTGATGTTAAAGTTTAAAGCTACATACACATGTCAAATTTTTCTCGCCCAGCTTTGGCCGGATGTCGGGCGAGAATCTGGCGTGTGTGCGGCCCGCGTCGTTCATCGTCCGTGGATCTGTCCTGGCGGATCCACGAACGATGAACGACGAGCGATCCTAATGCAAGGGAAGGGGGGGAGCGTGCAGAAGGGTGCCGCTCCGTCGTTCTCCCCCTCCCCTTTCCATAGAGCAGAACGGTGCTGTATGTACATGCATCGTGCGGTTCTTATCGTTGGAAAGGATCGTGAAAGATCCTTTCCAACTACAAGAATTGCACGTGTGTATGCGGCTTAAGACTATTTAAAATTCTGCTTATAGATAAGTACTTTATTTATCCCTAGCAGATGGTCAGTTTATTGGCAATTTTTATGTCAAGAAACATAAGTGATTAGAAATTCATGATGGCTACAACTGTTTTTACTGTCTATTTTTTTTTTATGCACCAGGCATAATTTATCCACATCAGTGACTGTCAAATAAATAGGATATGATGGGCAAGAAAAGATGCCTGCAGCAGAGTTGTTAATTGCAAGCACATTCCTCTGGTCAGTCTGAAACTAGCAAACCAGATGTTTACATATTTTCTCTCATGACTAAATGCGTTCACTTATGATTTTCCAAAGCTGCTGTAGATGAATATTTTTAAACATGATTCTGGGTACCATTATATAACACCTTGCTCAATCACAATATATCACCCAGATGGGACAAGAGGTAGTTTGAGTTATGTAAAAGCATTCACTAAAGGCTGTGGACGTAAGCGCGTCAAAAAGGTGATTTGAACTGCTGTTGCAGTAGTTGAATATTATATGGTGTATTGTTAATCTTGGAGTGTCCATAGATTTAAAATGACTGCCGACTCTTCAAAACCACAAATATATCCCTGACCAAAACTTGCATGTATGTTCCACAGACCAGTGGTGAAGTAGTTATAAATTCTAACCAATCATCCAATGCCTATGGATTGATTTAGTCTGCAACAAATATATACTGAGAAAAAAAACACTTTTCTATGTTGCAAAGCGCTTTAAAATTATTGTATTATTTTCCTCCACAGTAAGAAACTATTGACACTTTTATGATAAAAACGCCTAAATATTACTGCAATAAAATGCATTTAAAATAAAAATCCATAGCTGACTGATGGTCTACTACCGTTTTTGTGACAAGAAGCTATACCCTGATACACAAGTGGTATTTTTTGTATTCATATCCAGCTTGATAATTACACTATTTGTGAATATATTCGTATTTCTTCGTTTACTACAAGATTGGGAGAAGGGAGATATATGTTTACCAGTTAGTTTTGTTTCACTTTTATATGTTTTATGCTACTTGGTTCTCGTTTTACTAATATATGCTTCAGATAATAGAGTAATATTTTCTGAGTATCGACGAATGCCGTGTTATGTGACAGAACACTTTGCTCAGAAGAACATAAGAAAAATAAATGGTTTAGTAATTGGTTTATGTGTAATGCTGTATTTTGAATTGCTCCCTTGTTTAAAAAAAAAAAATAGAAATCCAATTTTTTCTTAGTGGTGGTTTATTTTAAATAGGCTGCTTATTACTATCTGACCCCCCCCCCCCCCAAGTGCACAAAAAGCAATGTGTTAGTGTGGTGGTGCTTAGTGCTAAAGGAAACGGCCCCATTTACATTTTTTACTTCTGCCCAAAACAAAAAAATTATATTGAGTGCTCAAACTTGTTAGTTTTAGATACATTTATTTAGCATGCACATTCCATCAGTCTTGGATCTGTACACTGACAGAACACAGATGTTGGATAAGGACAAAGAATCACAACTATGCTAGTGATTACAGAAAGAACATGAACGGCACTAATAGATATAACATACACAGCTGATGTTTGGAACACACACAGACAAAACTGGGAGAAGACATTAAGCTAATGCCTAGGAGTATACGTATTGCTACATTTTAACACTAGTAAATACTGTATTTATACTTCATACAAGGCCACCAATTAAATTAAAATACTCCACATACATAATTTTGGCTGGGAATAAAGACATGGGACCAACTGTTCAGGAGTTTGAATCATAGGACCCCTTTCTAATGATTGAGTTCATTTTAATTGCCTAACATGTTACATCTTTTACAGTTATTTAATCATTTCCACATTCATAAAAGTAAGTTTACAGAAAAACAACTAAAAGTGTGTGTTTTCTCTCTGTAAATTGGGTTATCATAGATTCTTTGGCAGGATAAATGGAAAGATACAAAAAAAAATCTTTTGATGTAACAAGTCAGGGACATGTTACCTTTTTAAACTATGACCCTTGGTCTATACCCAACCCTGTGCACAAGTATTCTGGGTTATTTAAATTAAAAAAAAAAAAAAAAAAGTCATGATTGTGATTGGGGGAGAAAAAGGAGCTTTTGACCTGGCAGGTAAACACCCTAAACTAGATCTATGATGATATGGAACACTTTTCTTGGGTCTAATTGAGGTGCACCATGGTACCTAATGGTGCCTTGATTATTGGGCTTGTTGAAAGATGAGTGGGTGTTCTCCATGACTGGAGGTGTCAGGGGATGTTCGACCCGCCAATAACCACTAATCAATGAAAACTTACAAACTTGAAGCTTATCAATACTTTCAATGAAATTGTTGGTGAATGTTGATATTTTACCTTTACTACCTATAATAAGTACAGACACAGAGCTCTGACTTTCACAGAGTGTCCTTTTGTTGTGTTTTATGCTCCCTGTTAATGACTTCCAAGTTTGTGACGCAGGTTATCAATGATAAGTGTACTTTATGATGAGATATGTTCAGCTGTCAATAGGAGCTAGATCTTGTATAGCCTTCTTTAGTGCTTGGTATGTTTTGTCATACAGACTACAATAGGTTGCTTTGGAAATGATGACAAAATAAAGTACAAATAAAATACAACCTTTTATTCAGTGTGTTCAGAACCGCACCACATGTTTCTCCCCACAAAAACATATACACACCCAGGGCCTAGACTCCAGGTGTTGACAGCTATAAGGCTGTGTCTCTTTTTAGGATACCTTCGTACATTATCCGTTAACATGAACATCTCTTCCAACAAAAACATTGGTACGCCTTAGGCCTCAGGCCTCGGCTGCTGACAGGTATGGGCCCTGTCTCCTCACAATGCTTTTGTGTACAGTCCATTACAGTGCAGTTACATCACACTTCTCTCCTCACGAAAACGGTCAAACACCCAGCTGTGATGTTGCATTCAAACATGAGGTTCTGTCTTTTCACAGCCCTGTTTTTATATATATCGCACCTTGTTGTATACCTTCTTCCTCCACTAACACCCAACTAGCTGGTCAATACATACTTGTTTGCATCATTTTCACCTCCTTTTCTGTCTGCAGTCTATTCACAGGAAATTTTGTATTTCATATATATATATTTACTAGCTGTAATATTTTTCAATTGTCACCACAATGTCTAGAACAAATGATTAAAAAATAAATATCAAAGGTTCCTTTTATGGAAAAATACATGGGGATACATTTATAATCAGCTTGCACAGTATTAAGATTTGTACTAAGGTAGCCAGAAATAGGCTAATGTATTGTAAGTAGACATGGCCCAGTGTACTGAGAATTACACTACATACAAAGTGTTATTCTGGGTAAATGATTGTTTTTGTCATGCACTATAACTTTGTAGTTAAGTGATTGGAGTGGAGGACAAAGTCACAAGTAAAGCTACGTACACACTTCCAATTATTATCGTCGGAAAACGAACGACGAACGTTCCTGCACAATATATACGAACGATCGTATAGCACCGATCCTGCACATAGAGGTAACGACACGATCGTTCGTAGATATTGTACACACAATAGATACGATCG
>NC_092863.1:45297844-45478966 GCF_032062135.1 Pyxicephalus adspersus
CGTTCGCAGATATCGTGCAGGATCGTTCGTCGTTCGTTTACCAACGATAATAATTGGAAGTGTGTACGTAGCTTAAGGGAAAGGAAAGTTTGAACAGAAATTTGTTAAAAGACCATCACACAGCATAACCACTGTTTTAAAAGCTGAGTCGCTCCATTACTTCATGAGAAAAAGATCTAAGATTAGATCTCTACAGATCTAATAGAACTATGTAGAAGAACTAGCTTGGAGCACTACCTGCTAAGAACATGAAATATTTTCAGTATATCAATTTAACCTCTTGTTATTCCAGAGAATAATTATCATATCATTGACAAGTCCTGGCATTCTGTTAAATTATCCAAATTTTATGATAAACGGATGACAACCAGGGTTTACTTTCTTTAGATCTAAGACAACTGGAAAAGTTTGTGTAGAAAACAATTGATGAAAACAAAGAATGAGGAACTTTGAAAAATGTCTCAGTGGCCACCTTCAATAAGAGGGTAACTACAGTTATTAAAATTACACATTTTTCTATTAAAGAAGAAGACAATTTGACTTGTGGACTGAGAGATGCTTTGCAGGTATTGGAACAATGAAAACGGTTGAAAAAGGCTATTATTGTAACAAACAAGCTATATCAAGATCTGGTCCTAAAGCTACACACACATCAGATAATTGTTGCCCGAACAGGCGTGTTCATCTGACGTGTACAACAACACCACCTATTAATCTGCCATGGCAGATTATATTGTGTATAGCTAAACCATTATTTTGCTGTAGGGTAATAGATTTATACGTTTTAGCTACTTTTGTAAAAAATCAATTATTCTGAGTTAAAAGTGAGATTTCCCAGGCTTGCACGCACATTCTCTTTGCCTAGGCTACTGCACTGTAAACATTCTTCCATTTCTGTTTGTATAGTATCTGTTTCTGTGGTATGAGGAAAGTTCATTACACTTCTTCCTGCCCTGTCTCCTCCTTTCAGTAAATTATAACCAGCCCCTGTCAGCTTTAAGAATCAGCAGAGAGAAGAACTTGTCACACACACCTTATCTCAGCAGTAGAGTTACAGCAGAGGCACCACAGTGAGAAGACCACTGATATACACAGGTATATGGGGCGTTCAGGACTAGAAGTTAAAAAGTGGATTTTATTTTACTATTAGAGTATTCACCCTCCTAAAGTTCTAAAGCAGCAACATATTAATAGAAGACTTGGGTAAAGTTTGTATGAAAGCTGCTTGTGACAAGCTGGACTGTGGCTATAAAGTTTTCTCTAATTCTGCACTTTTACCATGTTAGTAATGGGCTGCTTAGGTCATGTATGTTGTTGGACACTTTATTGTACTGATCATTCACTGTGTAGTCATTTCTCTAAATCTGATACAGCTGCACTGTATATATGTACAGTACTTTATCTACAGGGCAGACCATTTCCTACATTCCATTTACAAAATTAATAATTGGGGACAAATGATTGTACCCATGCTCTCTATTAGCTTTGTCACTGTAGTTGGTATCTCTGTTTTTATAAAACCTGTCTCACCACTCTAAAAACTATTATTAGATATGGTGGGTATTTGGTAGCTTGCCAATGCTTTTTTTCTGTAAAAGGTATCTAGGTAGAATGTAATGTGTTCTGCAGTATGTTCGTTTCTGATTTGCAGCTACAGGTTAGAAAGTGAGTGTCGTGTATATTGCATTTTCTAGGTATTGTGGGGGTTAGGGTAGATTAATTTATGACTGAAACCATTATAAAAAAGAAATTGGCATGATAAGGAGAATATTTCCTTTTTGATAAGCTTCTTTAAAGTCAATAGTGCCTGCTGTATATGTTATCCTTATTTTATAATTCAGGTCAACAAAAGACACCCTTCCTGATGGTGTCCTGCGCTAGCTGGCCCAGGAAGGGTTGTCTTTTAATTGTATTTTTTAGGAATACTTGGAAATCGCTGGGGTTTAAGTAAGATGGGCAGATTTTGTTATATCTAGCAATTCAAAAATACTATTAACTTTTTGTGTATATAACTGATTGAAATTGTTTTTCCCCTAACTGGACAATCTATTATCTAATCAATTTGTCTAATTTTCTGATATTTAAAGCTGGTTATGCATGTTACAATCTGTGCAATATTTATTCAATATCCTTTAGATCCCCCAAGTCTAACCTAAACTATCCACTTTGTAGTCTCTGGTAGTTTCAGTTGGTTTGTTCAGTTAAGTACATGGCCAACTTTTTATAAGGTTTTAGTTTTGCACTACTGAGTAAATGAAAGGACCACTATTGTTTTAACTTCTTCTGACTGCAATACAACTTTGTCAAATGTAAAATGCCATTTGTTGCTTAAATGTTAACTTTGTAGTAGACTGTATGTGCAACTGTATGTGTTCCTAGTTTTTTGACCCTTTGTGATCAGAAATTGGCCATAGAGTCATTGTCAAAGTAACTGGTGCATACAAATGCTGCTAAACTTGGTTATAGCATATAAGCTTAAAAATAAAAACTCACGAAAACATTAATGTAATGCAGATTGATTTTGCTCACCCTTTTCTTTGATTCTATTTACCCCACAGTTCTTGGAACAGATGACTATTAGAATAGATGGCAGGGATATTTCACTTCTTGGCAGGGATATTTTATGTATTTGACTCATGACTGACATAATTTACGGTGGTTCCTACTTCAGTAAAACATGGGCGAACTTTGATTTAGGATGCAAGTTATCTAATAAAAGTATTTATAATTACTTCCTTTAAACACATGTTAATAGGAGACATTCTGTGCAACATAAGGAAATGTTAGTAAAAGTATTTTTATTTTCTGAAAGTAGGGGTAACGCAGTACTTGCCTCTAATATCCCTCTTTTAAAATCTCTGTTTTGCGTAACAACATACACTGACTTGTAGATAAATATATGGACAAATCATTTATT
This sequence comes from Pyxicephalus adspersus, assembly GCF_032062135.1. NCBI lineage: Eukaryota > Metazoa > Chordata > Amphibia > Anura > Pyxicephalidae > Pyxicephalus > Pyxicephalus adspersus. Next base: position 45,300,762 of record NC_092863.1, read on the forward strand.
TCTTCAGTATGTCAGTATGTCTAATATGTTGTGAGCTTATTCATTACTTAAGTTGCATCAGGTGAATAACTGGTACAACACCAACTTAACTCAGAATGGCAAGAAAATCATTTTGCACTTGAATAAATTAGTTATGTTCTTGCTGTTATGACTAGTTCTTTTGTGTTGCATGTATTGGGTGTACAACTTACCCTTAGAATAATTGTGCATTGCAGCACACCACAGAACATGGTAAAAGCAGCATGTCTGATTTTTGGTCTGTTTTGGTACATTAGATAGCCCAATCAACTGCATGGCTTAACACAATGCATGATGTAAAGTGCCCTACCCGCACCACTGTAGTACCACCTGTTTTTTTTTTTTATAAAGCAAAGTTAATACCAGTCAAAAATACCAATAAACAAGTTCAATAACAAACGTGCTTACAATCTGAAATCCAAGTTTTCAGTTCCAGATGTAGCTGAAAATAGTCAAACTATAAAATTCTCCATTTCCCTGAGCAATTTGCACTTATGTCCTCTCCTCCTCTTCCTGTGTCACTGTCTGTATCTCTGTCATTTGCAACCCCTATCTAATGTACAGCACTGCGTAACATGTTGGTGCTATAGAAATACTGGGAGTAGGGTGGCCTAATAAAATCTTGGAGCCATGTATGAGAAAAGGTTATTAGTGAGGAATTTATTAATAAGTAATTAGAAAGCAGGAGCCATGAACTAATTTAAGGTAAAGTCCAGCAAAAAGTGAGGTAGAGACCTCCATTTTATGGCATACATTAATCACAATGAGATGACCGAATGGCTCTGTATTCCAGACAAAGGCAGACAAATTAGGGATGGACAGGTAAATTTGTGTGACATTTGCATACAAATAGTATTGTAGGCTGAAGGAGGATGTGTAAAGAGTATTGAGCCTTTAAACACACCAACAGTAAAGAGTGGGCGAGGAAAAGACTTTATTTGAAAGGGATTTAGAATGTGTGGTCAGATAAAAGTAAATAAGGAGATGCAGCATCAGCAATTCAGAGATTCTGGAGTAGAAAGGTGGCCTCTCATGATGACTCATTTTACCATTAATCTTACCTGGGTTCATCTGCTATGTTTTGCTGGGTGTTGCCATCTCTTATCTGCCCTGTATTGTTTGCTGTAATCGCACCAATCGGGAATAATGCTATAAATCTTTGTGGTAATCAAATGTCAGTACCAGCAGTAAATTATGAGATTACAGCTGGGTAGATAAATATAAATTGGTTTGTATTTGCTGATGGGTGGAAATAATATTGCATTTGTCTTTTGGTCAACCCTAGGCATGCTGATGTGAAAAATCATTTCTGGTATTGCAATGACACTTGAAATATCTAGAGCTGTTTTCCCAACCAGGATTCGGTGAAAGCCTAGGATTCCTCTAGAGGTTGCTAGGGGTTCCGTGAGCAATGAACCATTTTTTATTCTTTTTGGTATTCTGTGGGGGTGACCACATCCCCACTGAGCCGCAATGTAAGAGGCATTCTTCCTAGGGACCACCACACTAATGTACTGTGAGCTGTGAATATAGTAATTATAGCAGAGGTTCTCTGAAATTATTTTAAAGGGTTCCTCCACATTGAAAAAGCTGAGAAACACTGATCCAGAGAATATTACTTCTTCAGGGCAAACTAGGTAATCAGAATGTTAGCATGATTTATAGACCATTAACAAATCATGAATATCTTATAATAATAAAAGGTATATTTAAATGGACATGCTGGGAAGAAATAGGAAGTAAAAACTATGGCAACTTTTAGTACTTTTAAAGATGAAAAAAATAACTTGTGTCCTTGTAATTATTCCTTTTCAATACATGTGTAAACAAGGTTGCTTTTATGTAAGTGTGTTATCAGTATGTGTAAGTAATAAAAAAGTTACTTTAATTTCTATTTATAGTTTATATTTATAAATGTGTGTGGGAGCAGCCATTTTTTGTTATATAGGACTGCTTTATTGTGCAACAGAAGTTCTGCATTACCACTCCTCCTTTTTAATAAATATCTGTGGGGTCTGTAAATGTTTTCACCCAACTTTTACTTACACGTAGATCCACTAGATCCAATTAAAAGCTGTTTGAATTATGCAATAATTCATACATTGCTTTTAAAGTATAATCCCAATGTGAAAAAGGTCTACATTTTGGGTAAACATTAGATAAATCTTTGGTGAAAACCATTGTAAAAGCCTCTGTTTCAGTCAACGTCTTGTACACTGTTTCATTTATTATCAGTTGTTGATATTCTTACATCTGGATTTTCCAAACTCTTTAGAAGGCAAACACATTTAATATTAGTTATTTATTGAAGTAAATCATACACAAATGTATTTCAAGAAAATGCATATGCTTTTACAGAACACATATTGAGTTGGTATGTCCCGTACTTTTTAGCAATAGCCTTTAGATGTGGTTTGCAATAAATATTGGTGTAAAAGGAAAATATGGTATTTCTTTCACTTACCTAAGACAATACATTCTTCAAATTCATTCATTCAAAGTCCCCTTTGCTCTCAAAATTGTGTAAATTCCATTGTACTACAAAAACAATTTGTAAGGAGCCATAATATGGTTTGTAAGAAACAAAGAACAGAAATTAGTAGCCATTACACTATTTAAAATATTTCCTAGATCGGACTCTGCTTTACTGTCCTGCTTTATCTATTGGGGATAATGAATAACCAGAATTTGTATCTTAGAAAGAACAATTTCTCTTACTAAAATGTAAATAAATCATCTCGGGAGTTAATGAACACAAGTCGTTATGTTTTACCCTTTCAACATTTCTTTGTACTCAGGGCTGAATATATGCATCCTGCCCCCAAGGACATATGTATCCTTCTGCCCTACTTTTTACTACATTCACCTGGATAACCATACTATCACACTTTGTTCACACAGTCTGTAGATTTATACTTTGCATTGCAATGTTTGAATGTTCATAAAATCTCAAAGCTAGAGGGAGAGATATTAAAACATAAAACAAAAAGTCCTCCTGGAAGCAAAATAATCACTTTTTTAGATGCTTATCAAATGCATGAAAAACTCTGTATAGGCATTTGACGTGCACTTCTATTGGCTTCTATTGAAAGCAATCCGAATGTACGAAAAAGGTCATGTTTGATCTGACTGAAAGCCAGTATGAATTGTCCTATGACATTATATAGGAATTTCACACATGGGTAATTATGTAATTCCTTAAAAAAACACCAGTCTTAACAAGACCTGGAATTCTATCTGAACAAAGAGTTTATATACACACACAAGACATGCCGAGGCTGAGGACAGAGGCTGAAAGAGACAGTCTATCTGCTCCTTGCTTGTGCACCTACAGGGAAAACTGTGACCCTCCTTTGAAAACAGTTTAATTTAACTGTGTTCGTGTCAATCTACCAAATTATTTATTTAGAAAAATTGATGTAAGGTACTTCTTTCAAATCTGTATGTTATTTACCAAATGGCAGAAAATTTTTTAAGCCTACAGACACGTGTCAAAGGTACAGTAATGATAAAACTGGAGGAGAAGAGAACGCAGGGTAATTATGCCTATTTACCATTGTAAGATAATCCAACATGACTAATTATAAATCCTAGTTTCTATGTCACTGGGTAAGATAAGTGGTATCTTGATTAAAAAAAAATGCACACATTGATTATGGGGTCCTGTATTTATGTGTTACTTGAAAGATTCTGCAAAAACAATATTGAAAAGAAAACTGGTGCATAATGTGATGCATTATAATGCTAGTAAATTCTTAATGATGAATGTTTTTTTTTAATTATGTATTTGGTAAATCAACAATTAAGGAAAACCGAAGATGCAATATTATCAAATACAGACTCTACAAACAGAAACGATAAAAATACCTATTAAAGTAAGAATAATTCCAGCAGTAAATAAACCAGTCAAGAAGGGGCTAGTGCTATACGGTATACTCTGCATCAAATTTCAGTTAACTTACCTAAATCTGAATTCTTAGTAATCGTATAAACGCGCACCATACCATAGAGGGCATAACTTCCCTAGTAGGAGGGCAGAAGAATTATACCTCCTAAAGCCTATGCTTCATATTTATTTTCTTTTATTGTTTATTACATCAAACGAAAGGGTGGTATCGGCAGGCCATTACCAATATTGCCACGTAAGAAAAAAGACTGTAGTACAATTTCTGCATTATGGAATTAATGCTCAGCAGATAGACAGCACATCTTTTATGTATCTCAAGTTTAAAAGCCAATCTTATCTAATAGTTTATATTAACTAAATGCATTGTATATTTAAATATAGTTTATTTTCCAGAAAAAAATGCAATGGCCTGACCTGTTCCCTGCCAGCATGCATGAAAGAATGATCCTCACTCTCTGTATGTAAACACACCTTGCTGACATAGATCTTTAGCTTTACAATCAGCAAACCTAATTCTGAGCTCTGACTCTGTAAGGGACAGGTCAGACCTCCTGCTTCCTCATAGATGCCAAGAATCTGTCTTTACAGCTTGCTGATACTTACTGTAGGTTGTTGCTACTTTCCAAAGAAATTGAACTGCAAGACGTTGTACACATTTTTGTTTTGATGCACCTATGTTATGTATAGTTGACCTAAATGTTCATGATACAAGTTTAGTGTTAAAGTAGAGCTATACTTTAAAAATAAAACTTGTGAGCAGGAAGAGACATGCTATGTCATCGTAGCATTCCATCATATTGTTTGATAAGCTTATGCAAAGTCACATTTATTTCTGTCCAGAGTTGCATTAATTATTCACCAAGATCTTGACATATTGATGGAAAACTTGGTCCGATGCTTTAGGTTTTTTTCCACACATACTTAGGATTCTTAATGGGGTTAAGGTCTGAACTCTCACAGCCAATTCTTGTGTGAAAATGATGTCTCATGAACCCTGAACCACTCTTTCACAATCTGAGCCTGATGAATCATGGCATTGTTATCTTGGAATATGGCTGTGCCATGGGGGGGGTACTCAGATAGTCCTCCCCCCCCCCCCACTCAGGTAGTCAGTTGACATTAGGGGGTAGGTTAGGGGTAGGGTTTGTTAATAGGGGTTTGTTGGGAACCACCAAAGGGTACAGATGAGGGTCTCCAGATGCATTAGAGATCAGGAAGTGGTGGTGGAGGGATGATACTGTGACGTGGGAAAAATAAGAGGAAGAGTCTTTGGATGTCAGTTAGTTGGTTGGGCGGGAGGTGAAACTGTGACTGCATGAAAAAAAATTAGTGGAGGGGATCTGTGGATAGATTAGAGTCGGATGCAATGCCTGTGACTTCATAAGAAGACCAGTGAAGTGTTTTTTGCATTATACATTAGAGGGTCTCTAGTTGCAGGAAAGGGGCAGAAATGGGACTCTACCTATCAACCTCAGTGGTGTAAAGTACATTTCAAAGTTAGACCTGCTTCAATTATGACTCGTCATATGAGTCTCTGGAAATGCAGCAATTTCCCTATTTTCCCAAGTGTGGCACCTACCTGTGCTGATTTGTTTTCATGATACAGCACAAAACATATGGTAGTGCGATACCACTATTTGTAGTACACTTCAATATAAGCATTGCTTTAGTGTGTTGAGGGGGCAATAAAAAAAATTAGACCCAAAAGGTGTGTGATATGCTATAGGGTGGGAAGGTAGATTAAATCCTTTTCATATAATAAATCTTTACATCATTGGACCTGATTTAAAAAAAAAGTTCCCCAAGACTAGAGAAGATAGTCTCATGATATTCTAACATGCCTAGAGTGGATTTCAAAAATAATTTGCTAATAATTGGCAAGTGTTTTTTTTTTTATCCTGGACCAGAACCATTCCAAGGTTCTCACATGATAGTTTATCTTCTCTAGTCTTAGAGATCTTTAATAAATGAAGCCAATTGTGTGAGAATAGTTATTGTAATTTCTCCTTACACTTTTTTGTTTCAACAGTCTTTATAGTCTCCCTTTAAAAGCTGTTTGCTGCTCAATTTCAGTTCAATTTTCAGCTACTTCTTGTATTCAGTAATATCCTGTGTATGGGTTCTGTAAAACCATACCTTGGGGAAAAACTGTTTTAAAAAATAAAAAAAATGGGATTTTAGAAAAGGGCTAATATATAAATAGAGAAATTGCAGAGACAGCCAAAGAATTCCATTGCATGCTTTCACCATTCTTATCTGTTCAGTTTCATCAACATTGGATAATGAATAACAAACAGATCATTCACCCCAGAGTTCAACTCGGTCCAAAGTAATTGAGGTATGGAGAACGTTTCTGTCCACATCAAAAATTAGGCTCTGCAATTAGAAACCCAGTCTTCAATTTGTAATAGGAAGCTTCAGATACCAAATGTTCTGAAACTACTTAGTCATTGGAGCACTGTGAAAGGTACTATAAGAATATTCTGGTAAAACATGTTCCTTTTGCCAGGGTCTCTGCAAATATCTCCCACCCCATATTGGCTACTTCCAACACTAATGCACTGTGAAATAGTTGGTTCATGTTTATTACAGATTTAATTACTCTGAAGGGAGCTGGATAACTATATGGGGAGTAAGTGATTGGGAGCTTTTTACTGTGTGATTTTTAAGACTGTAATTTCCCCTTTAAAATTATTTTGATTTTGTATCAGCTTCTTGCAGGCCCTGTACAGAAAACCTTGGATAGGGGAAAGGAAAAACAGCACACAGAGCCTATCAGGAGTTTTGCAGTGGAAGGAACATGTTGTAAAGAGCAAAGTGGCATGGAGATGAGATTTTTGGTTTGCTGCTTCTTTTTTCAATGTTCAGACGCAGGGGTGGGAAAGAGGCATGTACATGAATTTAAACCTGCAGCAGAAAAAAAAATGTCCCATCCTGGCTAGGAAAAACTGTGATGTTTTGGCAAAGCTATGTAGATCTCAGGATTGGACAAACAAAAGCGCAATTCCTTTCAGTTGGCAAAGTAGCCCCCATATATTATTTTATGTATGTACTTAGATGTTTGCCTGGAGTTCAGCTTTAAAGTTTCTGCTAGACTGGAAAGTAAGTTGTAGTTTGCAAGACTATAAGGTCCCTGTCTCAACAAATTATGCAGGGTCAGTAGCTGATGATGTATCTAAAGTAAATGGAAACCAGTGCCATGCAGTACTTTTCCCTATTTTTATAACAGTCAATTTGAGAGATGGGTATATTGTTTAAATTACCTGTTATATAATCAGACAATAAATATATACAGTTAATATTTCAATAATGTGGCAACAATAATGATGGTGCCAGGCTGTTGTGTGTGTGTGTGTGTGTGTCTTCCATGGACTTTTTTGAACATGTGTGATCTAAAATGGTCATACTTGGCATATAATACCAATCTAGAATTATAATATATTCCTGATCCTGAGACTTGAGGTTTTTTTCACTTTACCATGCCGCATTACACGTTGTCTGCCACTATTCGCTCACTTTTTAAATTTGGTATTCAGATAAATGTAGAACATTTGTTGTAATATTGTCTTTTTAACTTCCATGTTTTTGGGGAGGGGGTTGAGGCAGAGAATGAGTGGGAGACTAAGGGAGCTGTCGCTGCTCACGCTAATAGAACAGATGGCACTGCCACCCACTCACTGTGCCTGTCACAGCTTTGTATGCATCTTCTGCAGCATTGCCAAGGTGCATCACAAAAAAAAATTGGGCATGTTTAACCCCTGCGCTGCTGCTACATAGATCCAGGAAACACCTGCATGCTCATTGAGATTCTGTTTTTTCCCTGCTTCTTTCTAGTGCTCCTGCAAGCTTAATCCACTGCTAAAATATTCATGTGATGAAAACGAAACAAGGAAATAAGATCCTGTTTTAAAGGGTAAAAGTAGATTCCTGGAATCTTTGTGGAGTTTTGTAATCCCAATATTTGCAGATGTGTCCAATGTTAGATATGGTTGTATGGGGTGCAATGGTGGATTTTTCCCAACACAAAGCACTTGGATGTTAGTGCAGATTGTTGATTTTTCACTAGTTATGTGAAGCATTATTTATTACAATTGATCCAAAAACAACCGGACAGCTTTTACTACCAGACTGTATGCATTGCATGAAGCTTTTAAATATTGGTGGACATAGCAAACCCAGATATAAATTGGCAAGGCCTGATAAGAAACTTGGACATCCCCTAAATCCACATACCCAGCTCTTTTATACCCTCCCCTTTTTAAATTAAAGATGAAGCACAAGTTATATATTAATATGTAATATCTCCCCATTGTGGGGAGAATTCTCAGCTGTTACAGAAACAGGTCCCTATTGGATTAATAAACATTACTTTCTGCTCTGGCTTTTGGCCTTCCCCTCATTGTCTGTTTAGGTGACAATGATCATCAGGATAGATAGGGATGTGAATCTCTCCCAAAAAAGATTTTGTCTTTAAAAAAAATTCATCTGCAGGACAGGTTCAGGGCTACAAGAAATATATATTTTAGCTTTCTTTTTATTATCTTTGCATATCATTTGAAATAACAAATCTGGCCACTTGTAAATGTATCTGCAGTGCAATGCAGAGGCCGGGCAGAGTTCAGACTTGCATGAGCAGGTGAGCTGAGATTACTGGAAAATGTAAAAATGTAGTCTGAGATAATAGGTTCCAGGGTCAACAAGCTATAGCAAGCACATAAAGATGGTGACAGTGGTTTCATGGAAAAATATCTTAAAATTAGCCAATGGCTATTACAATGTTTATTAAAAAATGTCTTCCTAAGGCTACCTACAAATGTGTAATCATGTCTGAAGAGAGTGCAGTACCAACATGGACATTTAATGTATCCTTGCCCCAATAGTTAAGAGGGGAAATTTACAATAGACATACCATTGTTGGCCAAGTTAGTTGGAATGCCTGGTCCAGAAATGTCTGCTTTTGTTAACTGAATCTCCCTAACTGGACTCTTAGGTGTTGGTTGTGGTAATCATGTATGCCTACAAACATATCCATCTACCATGATCTTTTTGCAAATGCTATAATTAAAGTAATGTTCTTACATGTCTTTATACACCTCTGTTCCAAACCCAAACCTTATAGTAAGTAAACATTTTAGAAACTACTCAAGTGGGGTTTAAAAACCACACACGCAGCTCTCAACATCTTATCAGATATTTGGAACTGCCTATGGACCAGATTTCAATGAATAAAACTTCATATGGGCAGTTTAGGTTTACATCTATCATCCATGATAAGTGGTTTAAAAATAATTTGGATTCTTAAACTGTGTCGCCTGTTATGCTACAGCTGAATACAGATTTTCATAACTTTTTGTGCTGAATGAAGGGTGTGTATATTTTATATTCCTCAATACACAATGCACTGACATTACAGCAAAGGGTGTAATGGTAGCTGTAAAAGAGCACTGGATCCTTCACTATGACCTATTGTTATATGAACAACAATTCTATTTTTCTCTATACTTCAGAGGCATCTGATAGTCAAGCTCTGGTATGTATTAAATTATCCTATGGAAGTATTGAAGTGGCAATTGTACCTGTTTTTTCTGTCCTATACTTTAAATTCCATGGTTTATACATTGATAAGTAGCACCCAAAATGGTTTTAGTCCAGGTCATGTTCAAAAGTCTTTGTAGGATTTTTAGGATCTGCAGTGTGTGCATCATGTCAACAAATGCAAGAGAAGTAACAGCATGGTCATAAATAAGAGCTCCAAAGCCCTTTAAAGATCTTTTCATATTTCTTTGGAATGTCTTGAAACCAGCTGGGTTCTGTGGAGAGGAAAAAGTAGATCTGTATGCAGTGGCAGGAGTGTTCTCTTTTTTTCATATGGAAAGGTCAAAATGTGGGAGTTGCAAATGGAAATTAAAGCAGTGATGTCTAAAATGAATGAATTGTGTCTTCATTCTATGGATCTTTCCAGTCTGTAAAACCTATAACATTCATTGTAGCATGTCTTTTACTGTCTATCTCTTGTAAATGCTCAATCTTGGTGGTCTGGCACAACCAATGTTGCCCTGGTGAAGTGCAAATGTATGTGGTACTTTGTTAATGAAAACATACCGGCTAGACTTCAAGACAAAATGAAGGCCTTCCAAAAAATCTGTAAGCCTTGAATTGAGAATGATCTTCCAAGGGACGTCACGACTTACCACATAACTGTGCTCACACATGCAATTTCCTCTGCACTTGATGTATAATCTGTGGTCCACCCTGGTTTGACCCCGGTCTCCCTGGCCCCATCTCTCCCTCTCCACCCCTGTTTTATCCCCCACTTTACTTCTTTGTTCATCTTTGTTATATGTTAGTGTCATGCCCAGCATAAGTACAAAAACCCATTACACCTTAAAATCAGTTTGGAAGGATGGCAAGGTCTCATTGAGATCCACTGCAAATATATCTGTAATAAAGTTTCTATACTCTGTACTCTTTGCTTGTGTAAATTACATTTTGTGCTAAGCAACATGTATATGCCTGATTTTCAATGATCTGTGTCACCACTTATGTACCTAGTTGTATCGGGACATTATATTGTTTGTACTATACCTATTGTGTTTACACTGTATTCATATAGATACCATTGTTTGATAATTAAAATTCTCATTGAAAAAAAAGCTGTGTCTTGGACCGGTTCCAGCTATTTGTCTGCAGTAAGTTTGTATCATCCAATAAATTTAAATACCAGACTGAGATTTCATATGCCTTTTCTTTGGTGAAAAATGTTTTTCTGAAACACTTGGGAGATTTTTCCCACTATTGTGTGGTTGTTTACTTTTTTCGGATGTAAATCTCTAAGATTTATAGCCCTTTGTTAATCATTTTTGTAGAACTAAACATTTTCCTAATTAATAACCAATGAGGGGGACAAAAAACTGCCTACAAATTAGGCCTCTTTTAGGATGGATTTTTGTGTCCTGTTTGACGGCATTGCTGGCACCCACTGAGTCTGGGGACGGCCAACAAACCTCTGCCAGCTTCAAGTAGTGTCAAATAGAGACAGCTTGATCATGCTGCAAGAACACAGCTCAGGCCCAGTGTCTCAGCACCTCTCCTGCTTTGTCAATGGTAAAAATGCACAGAGGGAATATTGACTGCGATAGCAATGTAGGTCCAGGGTGGAGCAGAGTAATAGATATATGTATGGAGTAAAACATCACCATAACTGTTACTTCAATCAAATTAAAAAAGGAATGATGTGTATTTTAAATACTACTTTTTGTATTCCTCCATTCACAGCACCATGCGGAGTCGTCATCTCATTATAGGATTTCTAGCCATTGTACTGGTTGCCCTTGTTGTGTTCTTGGGATTGTTTTTTGGACTGCGCTCAAACTCCGGGGACTCTATCCCGAGTGCACAGGTCTATGGGAAGGCCGCTGTAGCTACAGATGCTGGAAAATGTTCTGAGATTGGAAGGTGAGTTTGTAGAATGTTCAAAATGAAGTTATCTATCTATTTATCTATGTATCTTTCTACTGTGGGTGAGGCTGGTACTGCAGCTCCTTGGTTCAGAAGGTGGTTTGGTGCTTATACCTGTATCTAGATAATTGACCTGCAAGTATTTTCTGTTATTGCATGCAGTTGCCGTTATCTGGAGTATATTTCCCTCATTTTGGGAACTGCCCAACACTGGCCACCCTTTCCTATAAAATGTGCCATCAGGCTATGGGCATTTGCCAAGGCAGGTGAAATGCATACTCACACACCACTGTTTTTCTCATATTTCAGAAAGGGGAAAGAATATTTTTTTTTTTTTTTTTTTTGTAATCAAATAGTCTTTTTTGGTAAATAGCAATAACTCAAGTTTACAGATATTCTTAATTACAAGGGGTATTTCAAAAGTCTAAAGCCTTTTACAAAATCAATTTGATAAAACTTTTTTTTTTTTTTTTCAAAATTCCTACTCCTACTTTTTAGTTCCATGTCTAGGTTTGAGAAACTTAACTGCTTACACTGAAAGTTTCTCCAGGCTTGGAGCAGTATATAGATAACAATTATTGACTGCTTTATGGAAACCTGGGTGAAACAAGGAAATGTTGTTCAAAGCTCCACATTTAATGAATTGTAATGTTCTGAATGAATGTTTATTGCATTAAATGCACAGTGACATTATTATCATTTCTATATTTTAATGTGAAAACCCTTTTGCATGAAAAAATGCTTCAAAACAGAGAAATGTAAATGGGACCTAAAGGTAAAGCTTAAGTTAAGTATGTCTCCAGATATAGAGCTGCAGCAATAAAGAAAAAAGTGAAGTCCCACAAAAACAGATGCAGATTCGGTGGATGCAGCTAGTCTTATTTGGAGGATTGCAGTTTTACAAAACATAATACAAATAAAACATCTACCATCTGGCACTGACTACAACAGTAGTCCAATATCTTTTCTGTCTGTAATGTGCAAGGCCCTAAACCTTCACTCAATCACAGGTTTGACAGATTTTGTAGTTTAGGTACATTTGGTACTGTGTAGGTACATTCACACATAAGTGTTCGTTGCTGTGTGCATGCATAAGCTTTAATGTTATGGTACACATTTAATGGGAGTTGCGTTATGGCAGCCTATTCATTATGAACTGGCTTGCAAGGATGAAATAGCATTTATAACCCTTTTTTTTTAAACAATACAATGCACCAAATTGCCTGGTATATATGTGTGTGTGCATGTATGTATATATAACCTCCATTACTCTTCAGGGCAGGGTCCTTTCCTCCTCCAGTGTCTCTGTCTCTTTATCTATCTGTCATTTGCAACCCCTTTTTTTTTTTTATAAAAGACATTCACAGATTAAGATTTTGTTGCTTGATTGCAATATTTAAAAAAAATGCTTCCTGTAAAGGGTTCATTTTTTACCTGTTTCATTGGCTGTGCCGCTGACCTTAGCTATAATAGGGAAAGAATCTAAAGAATCCAACATAAAACCTGGTTCTTATCTGGCAGACCAGGAATCTGACACTCTAAAGTGTTGGGGATCCTAAAAATTCTTGAGCTGTTCTAGTTCAGGAAAGTAAAAACAACTACAGTGTTATGTTGGAGTTTTTGGTTGTCCCATATAGTATCACTATACTCCAAAAGGATTATCGTTCACTCTTTTGGCTTCTTCCATAATGTAAGAGAAAGTAATTATAGGACTATAACTGCAATGGCAGATTAGCATTCACTCCGAAAGTGGAATTTTTAAATATATGTTTGAGATATTTTACACTTTAATTAACCTTGATGGGTGAGGATGTGCAGACCAGATTTGTCATTGTCCTATGCATTTGCCCAGCTTCCGAATAAGATTTTCACTGGGCATGCTGAAGAGCATGGAATTTGCTTGAATTCAGAAAAAGAGTATTGTGTTACCACTGAGGCCTTAAGTTTGTTAGTGTAGAGGGAAGGCTAGGAACAAGGGCAAATAAAGGGTGCGTTTCTTTTTCATGAGTAAACTTCGTTAGAAATTAGATTTATGACTGATGATCTAGTATTTATGGGGCAGCTGTCAGCCATAAAAACTGCTGTATATCAGGCAGGTTAGAAAATCATGTGCAGTTGCTATTATTTTCTCTGAAATAAGCCAGATCTATTAACTTTTTTTTGTATCTTTTAAGCCAAGCTTGTCAAGCCATTTTGACAGTATTGCCAAGATTTACCAATGCTAAAACCAAACCACTTCCAGAAGGAGAGTATTAAGACTTGGTGAATAAATTTGATCTTGGTACACGGGGTGATGTAGGGGTGCACTATAAGATTTGTACTCCTGACCCCTATGCTCTGAATATGAACTCATGATCCTTGTGCTCCATGCGCTAGGTACAACTTAACCCAAATCATATTCTTTTTGTTATAAGGACTGTGACATGTAGGTTATGTGAACAGATGGGCATCAATTGGACCCTCTGGGTGTTAGAAACTATGATGTGTGATCATTTGATGGAGAAGGTTGGACAAACCTGTTCTTCCTGTTTGTACAATAAAATCTTTGATTCGTTTATTTATTTAGTTATTTTTTTGGTAACAGCTGACTTAAAATACACTGTACAAGATAATTTAAATAAGGATAAATATCCTGTCATTGGCTAATGTCTATAGGCAAGTTTACGCTTAGTTACCAGATCTGAAAATCCCTTTTTTTTCCCCTGGGAATGATCAATGTGACCGCTTAGGAAACCTGTTTACTGTTTTTTCTCCTGTTCAATGTTTTGCTCATCTCTGATGACGACTGTCTGATGTGTGTACAGTCATGCTAATCTTTTGTGAAAATCCAATGTGTACGTTGGCTTCCTGACATTGTTCATCAAGTAATGTACCACCGATCAGGAACAACCATTGTGTATTTCAATAAGGGGGAACACTGTGGGTGCAGCTCACTCATCCTCCTCCCTCCACTCTCCATGAACAGAATAGCACTGTATGTACAGCACTTTTGTTCATCTGTCACTAGAAATGATCAAAAGATTGTTTCCAGAAACAATTCTCTAATGTTCATCAGGCATCCATACAGGGCTTAAGCAAGTAGTCAGCACAATTAACATAAATTTGTCTGCGGAGTGTACAACTTAGAATGCAGTGCAATGTCTAAAGATTTTCTTTTGACTCTTCAAAGCAGTGTATTGTTTCCAATTGGGCCTAATCCAAAAGCAAAGCCTGAATATCTATATGTACATAGGACAGCTATGTTTGATCATCAATTACAAATTATTGTAATTACATTACATACCGGTACATATTACACCACTGTTACATTACATATTACACCACTGCGTAATATGTCTGTGCTCTGAACCTAAAACTTGCTGCTGGTACAGGCATAGTGTACAACCCTTCCCTTCCCCTATGATGAATGTATTCTTAACAGTGAGACAAAGCTTAAACTCTTTATCATGAACCTGTGATTTAGGAATGTGGGAATCTATCCAAGAAATGATCCAGTCACTGATATGATTCTTTTTTGAAGACTAAAATGAAATGTATTTCAATTTGTCCTTTAAGGAAAGAATTTTGGAAAAGAAGATTTTTTTTTTTAATTTTGCTAGGAGCATGTATTATGCATGTAACTTCTAAAGCTACTTCTGTGCTTTGCTCTGTGTATTATCATCCATGTCCATGATCATGTATGTAAAATCTAAAATGACATTCTAAACATACTGAAATAAACTGATTACACACTCTTTACTGCATATATCTGACCTTTATGAGATATATCCCTATAAACCTAATCTAAGCCTTCCACAAAGCTTTAGGATTAATTATAATGAGTCAATTATGTTGTAACAATCAGTTGACTGCACATTCGTGTTTCTAATTTTAACTAATAACTGTCCTCTGTGACTCTTATTTACAGGGATGTTCTTAAAGATGGTGGAACAGCAGTTGATTCTGCTATTGCTGCTTTGGTGTGTGTCGGAATCTTTAATGCTCACAGCATGGGAATTGGAGGAGGGGTGATCCTGACTATATATAACGCTACAACAGGTGAGAAATACAAGAATATTAATCTGAAAAATGCGTTTTTTTTTATTCAGGATCCGAAGGGAATACAAATTGAAATGAAAAAAAGACAACAGTATTAGACTAATACACATACATGTCTGGCAAATATACAACACTGAATGTAAAACAATCTCAGAGTATTACATGGCATCTGAACACAACTAGTAGTTAACACAGGCAGATTACACTCTAAGCACCTCCCTTGAGTCCTAATGTATATAAACAGGGGGATGAAAATTGAATAGGGAGAAAGAGACAAGTCAATGGAGAGGGGAGAGCCATCACAGCTCTGTAGCAGCAGGGTGGTGGATAAGTGTCCAAAACATTATGACTTGGCATCACTGTGTAAAGTTGTCAAATACTCTGGAAAGGAGGAAAAGGAAATCCAATAAAACCACCTTTTAGGGAAGGCTTCTATATTTCTTTTGGTTGGGCCGCAAACCAGCTCTCAGCAGCATCTTTGACATCAGAAATGTCCTCAAAATGTTGCCCCTTCAGGTGTTCCTTCAAATTCATAAACAGAAAATATTCCAAAGGGGCCAGGTCAGGTGGGGGGGGGGGGGGGTGTCGGACCTATAGGAAACCCAGGGTGTTCAATTTGGCAGCCACAACGTTGGACGTGTGTGCAGGTGCATTGTCCTGCAAAAAAAAGGATCCCTTTGGTCAACTTTCCACGGCGTTTCGTCTTACTTGCCTCCTTCAGCTGGTCCAGGAGGTTAGCATAATACTAGAGCCCTGAGGTAGTCCACCAACAGAATAACGTCTTTGTCCCAGAAAACGTACACAATGATTTTTTTGCCCATTTCTGGGTTCAGAACTTCTTCACCCGCGAGGACTCGCTGTGGCGCCATTTCTTTAACTGGTCCTTGGTTTCAGGATCATAGATGTGGAGCCGGGTTTCATCCTCAGTCACTAACCTAGCCAAAAAGTCCTGTGCAGCTTTAAAATGGGCCAAAACAGCTTTGGATGCTTCAACGCGTTCCTTCTTCTGATCACTGTTCAAACATTTCAGCACCCACTTCGCTGAATCAGCTCATGGACAGCAACGCAGGTTGCTGGGTCAGTTGAGGTTGGGGGGGCACCCACTGCGGGACTCATCTTCAACAGTGAAATGCCAAGTCTTGAAAACGAGATATCCAGGTTTTGACTGTGCAGTAGGAGGAACACTTCGCCCCCAGTGTTTGTGACATCTCAATGTGAATTTCCTTTGCTGACTTTCCCTGGACAAACAAAAACATCATGACAGCCTGTAACTCCAACGACGTGAAACTTGCTTGTGCCTCTGCTATCACAGCTTCTCACTAAAAGAAAAAACAGTTTTAAGAATCGCAAAGACCTGATATTTGCAGTTACATACTAAGATATTAGGCTGTCATATGCCCCCACACTAATCTTTCTATTTCATCTGGAAGGGGGCAAAGCCAGGAACTTTTTAGCACCCCCTTGTGTGTGTATGTATATATATATATATATATATATATATATATATATATATATATATATATATATATTCAGTATTTTGGAGAACTACTGCTGCGCTATCATCAGTGGCCTTGACTCAAGCCACAACACGAGAATGCAAGCCTTAGCTGCATGTACCATACATTCAAGCGGAAACAATCGGTAGGCTTTAAATCCAAAGATATTATGATGGAGGAAAAACCCTGAAGCAAAAGGCATTAGTTCATAGCAAGTTTTAGCAAGATTTCTTAGATCCCCCTCCAAAAAAAATTATATTTTTTGGCATTCCCAAATAATGTGTAGAATGGACCCTTGGCCTGTACTATACCACCAGCAATGATTGAAAACCTCAGGAGAGATTACATGTAGAAGAGTAGGCACGCAATAACACCAAGAATAGTTGCATTTGTAATTCTTTTTTCCAGCTGAGTAAGTGGGAGCTGATTAGTGGGATCAAATTCAGTTACATGTAAAGTTGTGCCAGTCCAGGTTCAACACAGTCAGTGGGTGGGAGTAATTTCCTTGGGGCATAGGTGAGATATTTGTATTATATTATAATTGTAGAATCCTCCAGAATCCCCAAGGAGATTACAATTGGTTGCCTATCATTTCTGAGTGAAAATGCTAAGACATTCCTTACACTCAGTACTATATTTAGTTATAAACATGATTCCCTTGTTCACTATGAGATATTATTCTTTACCACTGCTAACATTTTTCCCATTTTTTTTAACAATCCCTTCTTTTCTTGGTCTTCATTTGTAAGTCAAATCAATTCCCTTGGTGTCATATTCCCTAAAAAGAAACCTGTCATTTATTCATGCTGCCTTTAATTTAAAATCATGCAGCCTAACATTTTTATTATTAAACAGGATTTAAAAAATGCCAACAGCAATTCATAGTTCTACATGTCAAAGATGACCAACTGTACCTGTAGAACTTTTAATCATATGTTAAAAATGTTTATTACCATCCTATTTTAAAGATGTATTCTTATTCATAATCTAATATTCCATGAACACAATGATATATAGGATGCAAATGGGTTGCTTAGATTCTTCACATACCATCTCGCATACTGTCTCACTGTCTCCTCAAAATAAAAAACATAATATGATGCACAACAACAGTAATGCCACACGTTTGGTTCTTTAAATATTTCTCACATGTCCTCCATCTCAATGGGTTTCTATCTCATCTAATAATTATCTGAAGGACTAGGCATGGTAGCCTTTGCTATTTAAAACTATCCTCACTCCCCACCTTTGTCAGCCAAATTACAATGTTTTTTACAATTTTTTTTTTTTTTTTTTTGTAATCAATCTTTCATGATCATTTCCAGTGATACAGTGCTATTTAGTTTTATTGGAGTGGGGGAACCAGTGAACCTGTATGTTTTTCCAAGAACAGCCACCAACAAATCCACATCTGTGCCCCTCTCTGATTTTATTTTTCCTCTTCGTTACTGGGGCCTGACTTCCCCCTACTGTGTGGCTGCCAACACCGACGCTGCACTGCCAAGAACAGAAGAATCACCAGGCATCTGGTGGTGTCTGATCATTAGGTTAAAGTTATACATACCTCCCAAGTTTGTGATTTGAGACAAAGTGACCCATTTCATCACAATGTATGTAGGTTAACGACACCTTTCCACAATTCACCCCATAGACCATGAAGTATTAATATTTACAAAATGACTGGTTACATCCGCTAGTGCTAGATTCACTGATACTATTTCTTTTTTTTATTGGCTTACAAATGTTATAATACTAAGGGACTACAGTAGGTAAATAGTACATTTTATAGGAATCCGTATAAAAAACCTAAAAGGAGAGCCCATTTTCATCACATTCATAGGGCTTCATTGTGCTGCATTACTCAAAGCAGTAACAAGCTTTTGTTTTCAACAGGCTCAGTTTACTCTAAAGGTGCGTACACACTTCCAATTTTTATCGTTCCAATCGAACGACGAACAATCGATTGGGCAAAAAATCGTTCGTAAAAAAGTAAACAACGACGCCGACGAACGAGGAAAGTCGCTGGAAACGAACGACCGGACCGGCGGATCGGATTGGACGACGATCGTTGAACATCGTTCGTGTGTACGGTCGTTCGTTGATCGTCCATGTTCAGAGCATGCGTGATGAACGAACGTCCGTTCACTTTCCTGTCGTGCACATAGTTCCTCTATCGCTTAAACGATCGTATCTATTGTGTGTACAATATCTACGAACGATCGTGTCGTTACCTCTATGTGCAGTATCGGTGCTATACGATCGTTCATATATATCGTGCAGGAACGTTCGTCGTTCGTTTTCCGACGATAATAATTGGAAGTGTGTACGTAGCTTTACCTGTTTAAATTCTTTGCACTAGTTGAAAATGCAAATAACTTAGAGTAGCACAACACAGCATGTTTTATTGCACTGCAACTCAAAAAAGAAATAGCAAACAAAAAAGGTATTTGGCTTCTGCTGTAGACAAAAACCCACAAATAAATGTAAACTAAATTATTGGGAGAAGGGGTCCATTCAGCTTTAGAAGTAAAAATAGACTGAGGTTTTAAAGGAGGGACAATTGGGGGCTATAAATAAATGTATCAAATTGGTCACTCACATTATAAACCATTAAAAGAAAAGTACAACAACTTCCATAGAAAAAAATGAAAACATGCGTCAGCCTATACAAATAATGAAATCATTAAGTCTTACTGCTGAGACATAAGCATGAAAAGTAACATTTACAATTACAGAATATTAGATATGACATGATTTAGTATTAAGGTCTCCTTGTGCTCTCTAATTGAATTGATCAAATTACAAGCAGCTGATAATCGCAGCCTCAGTGAAGACACAAAGTCCACTGTAATAATTACCTACATAATCCATAAATATCTTTATGCCATATCTACTGATTATTATCAGCAAAGAATATAATTAAACTTTGCCCACATCACTGCCTCTGACAGAACTAGCAGTTCCAGTCCAAATGCAAATTCCTCCGCTGCCAATGCTTGTTAGGCTTATTATTGTAGCTTTAAATGGCCACGAGGCTGCCAGCAGCAAGGAATCAAGCTTCAATCACACAGCAGTATAAACTTATTATGCGGCATGCCCTTGACTGTATAAAAGAAATCCCCGTGTGCAGCAAGCCCTCTTATTTGAAAAGTATTAGAGAGTGCCAAAGGCATACATTAGGGTGATTACCATTTTTAATCTAGGTTGTCAGAGCAATCTGTTATAAAGTAAGCATGTAGTGCTTTACATTATCACAGACATTTCACAGAAGTTGTAGACTCTTCGACCTTTCGAGAAAAGAACACATGTAAAAGGTTATGCATAACATGAGAAGATATTAAAATTTACAGATCATAATAAAGGTAGCAGGATAAAATAATATGTTGTTAGTATTAAGGGAATGGGGGAATATAGGATCAGAAAACAATTCTACGAACACAAAATTGGTAAAGATAATAAAATCAAATAAAAAAAAAAAATACATGTATAAATGAGTAGTTTGATACATAGACAGATAGATGGAAACAATACAATAAATACACTGTGCAGTTATGAACACAACACTCGTGTCTGAAGACAGAATAGCTTGCTGGAAGATATTATTTTCCACTGACCCTTCTGATTACAAAGGGCTGTATGGAAAAGAGGGGAAATGGCTACTAACATCTCATGCTCACACCTGCACTACTGATTATAAATATTGTAAAGTATGATATAGCAAACAGGTTTTAAAGCCCCAATAGCAATCTGTTTCTGGCAGCCAGTGTGTTGAAATGAACCATTAATCCTTAATATTTACTGACCGCCCCATTTAGTGTGAACTGTGAGAACATTCTGTCATAACGGAAAAACACAAATAGGCTGAGCAAATAATCCAGATCAAGTATTCTAGAGTTCAAAAGAAATGAGAAATCCTAACTATACAAAGGTAACTTAAAAAGTAAATATATATTTATATATGTTGGACAAGGGCTTAAACACCCATCAACTATTTATTACCCAGAGGTAGGATAAATTTTCAACAAAGTGAAGGGAGGCGCAAATCTTCTTTTAGTTGTCACTAGAACAATGATGTGGGTACTAGAAAAATTCCCACTTACCTAGCTGTAGTGATTGGATTTCTCATTTTTTTTTAATGTTCTTGACCATGATCACATGATTCATCCTAGAATGTAAGCTCTTCTGAGCAGGGTCCTCTCCTCTTGTGTCACTGTCATCACTGTATCTGTCTGTCATTTGCAACCACTATTTAATGTACAGCGCTGCGTAATATGTTGGCACTATATAAATCCTGTTTATTGTTATGTATTTTCTCTATTATTAAAAATAATATTGATCAGCTAAAAACAATAGGTACAAACAGAAAATGTTAGCCATTGAAGTCAAATATCCATCTAAAAGTGTTATGTTCCCCAAGCATCCAGGAACACAAATCTAACCTCAATGTCCCACAAATCTGCCCTATGCCAGTGAGTCCTACCCAGTGGTCCACTTTGCCTTCTAATGGTTGCCATTAGTAAAGTCTGCCAAAAAATGCCTACTGAAACTGTGTGCCACCTGGGCAGTATACATACTACAAGGATAGTTCCGTGCAAGTTTTGTTGTCTGTATGCTTTTGTGTGAGTAGCACCAGAAATAACTGGCTTTACTGATCATTATCTATTGCATTTGCACTAAAAGATGAATATTTATTCTGCAGAGTTATTTCTTTTAAATATAGCTTTTCTTTGTTTCAGTTTTATTTGTTATATAAAAATATAAAACCATTTTGTGTAGAAATACTGTCTTACAACTACTTAAATTTGCCGTCATGTAAAATCATCCATATTTTGATAACCGAGAGACACCTGTCATGTATGGCCAACCAAATACAACAACAATCCTGAAACTGGCTAGGCTAGATCGCATTGTTTTTCTATAGAGCAACCTCACGGAATTTTTTTTTTTTTCTTTAAAAAAATATGATTACTGAAGGTGACTATAGTACTTTTTCTGTTTATTACAGGTAAAACAGAAGTAATAAATGCTCGGGAGACCGCACCATTGAATGCCAGTGAAGATATGTTTGGGAATAGTACAGTGTTATCACAAAAAGGTGAGACTGAATGTGTGGTTGCACATGGTACAACACAGTATGACTGAGGAGGAACGTTCCCTATTCTATTATGTTTAAGAAGGTTTAGTTGTGATTTAAATGGTAATAGTAAATCTTTTTTTTTTTTTTTAGTACAAGTGTATTCACATGTATTATGTTCTGTGTATCTAAGAGATCATGTTGCCCTGTTTGGGCTATTGGTACATAAAATGGAAACTACTTCCATTACTTTCAGTATTCACTATTAGAGCTACTAATGATCATGGCAGATCTGTGACCTGTATTTGCATAGATAAGGACTATAACCTGCTAGCTACAAATCACCAGAGAGAATAGGCAAAGCGATCTGTAGCTGCTATAAAGTGCAGTCCTCTATGCTACAATAGAGGGGAAATTCCTTTATGATCTCATAGGCAATCAAAAACCCTGATTAAGATAGCTGAAAATTACTTATAACCCAATGACTAAGAAGAATGAATTTATTATTATTATTATTATATATTTTTTATAAGAAACTAAATCTGGCCTAAAAGACATTACCTTTTTAAAATTTAAAAATGTCAAACAGACAAGTTTAATGGCGGCAATCTGTCCAAACCTCATTAAAATGTGGGTTAAACCAGACCCATAATGAGTTGGAGAAGAGTTGTTTGATTACATTTGATTACAGTACAATATATAAATTTACATTTATTTGTGTATTTTAGGATTTGAACCCCTGTTCTTTTGCAATGGGTCAATATCCTCATTTTGATCATTGTAAACTGCCATCCTCCATGATGTGATCTGATACCTGTTCAATTATTTCATAGGAAGAAAGTTGGGTTTATATTGGACTCCAGGAGGTTAAGGATGGCCTCTAGGAGATTTATAAAATACTGTCTGATTCAGTCTTTACATAAGCACCACATAGCAATGCCATACATTGACCCCATCCCTTTGATCTTGGTTTTAACACAGAGGATAATTTGCCTGTATGGTTGAAAGCAGCTAGAAAAGTTCTTTGGTAGCAAACACTCCAAATGTCACCACTAGTGTTGGTCAAATATCTCACTATTCGATTCGTCAGCTATACGATTTATTAGTGAGATATTGTTCGGGTGATCGAATGCCAAATTCGAACACCATTAAAGTCAATTAAGGGGGAATTCAGGTTACTTTTAGGGACTATTAAGGGCTGCAAGAGCAATCAGAATGCTCTTGCAGCCTTTTACTAGTTGTATGTGTTGAACTCTGCTGTTCCACTACAATCCCCCGGGCCACTAGAGGTGAATTAACCGCTAGTGCCCCGGGGATGACACACTGCAATCATTGAGAAGATGCCTGGCACTAGAGGTCTCTGGTTGGCTGGAAGTCTCCCCATTCAAAACCTCTAGTGCTCCAATATAAGTATCTTACTCTTGTAACACACTTTCCAGCACAGTAATATGATACATTTGTTACATTTTTCTCACAGTAGATAAAAGAAAAATGTAACAAATGTATCATAATATTACTGTGCTGGAAAGTGTGTTTCAGAGTAAAGAGACAACAAATCATTGTAGGAAAAAAAAATGTTAAACACAAACACTCAATAATTTAATTTGACATTATTTTTATTTTTAACACATTTTATTATTATTTATTTTTTTTTATTTACATTTTTTTATCCGAATTTTTGCCGTCGAATCTCATTTTTTTTTTTTGGGTCAGGTCTATCCGAATTCGAGCAGCCATATTCGAGTCAGAATATAAGCACAACCTGAATTCAAACACCAACACTAGTAACCACCACATTGGGTTTATTTTGATTTAATGAACAAATTTTCTGCTCTTTAATAATTATACTTTATTTCCCTCCCTTCTCCAGGTGGATTGTCCATAGCAGTACCAGGAGAAATTCGAGGATACAAGGTCGCACATGAACGACATGGCAAGTTACCCTGGAAACGCCTGTTTGAGCCAAGCATTAAATTGGCAAGGGAAGGATTTCCAGTTGGTCTTGGCCTGTCTCAGGGACTTTCTTCTGCCAAGGATCATATTGAGTCTGACAGGTCACTCTGGTAAGGAGAAACATATGGTGACTTCTTTACAGTTTCCAATGCAAACCTCATTGTCTGCATTGCAACATCACCTGTCCTTTTTCACCACATCAATCCATCCTTCGATCAAAGGGGTCACAACCTACCATTCTTCATGCTGGTATTGTAAGTCATAGCTTTGGCATTGTTTTTTTGATCCTGCTCCAATATTTATGGGTAATTTCATGTTTGGAAACTCAGCCCTTCAGTTATGCCACCCAAGGAATCCCTGACTCTACCTAAAAATATAACCCTATATCATAATATACAAAACAAAAAATCCTTACATCAATTGAACCATAAAATGTAATGTGAGATTAGGCTGTTGATGTTTAAAATACCATAACAAGTAGTTGAATCTGGTAAAACCAGTTGCTGGAGTAACAGTGCTCTTCTAGAACTGGTAGATAGCTCATTCTATGATCAATCAAAAAACGTGTTGCACATAGTAATAAACAGTTGGTATTGCTATATTTTTATAGACCATTTCAAATCTGTCTCTACAGTGAAGTGTTCTGTAATGCACAAGGAAAGGTATTGGGGCAAGGAGATATTGTACGGATGCCTAAACTGGCAGACACACTACAGATCTTGGCAGATGATCCCGAGACTTTCTACACTGGACAGTTAGCCAAACAAATTGTGAAAGACATTCAACAAGCAGGTGAGGTTAGGCTGTGTGAAATTGGAGGGTTTTTTTTTGTGTGAACTGACTATTTTCCCTTCTGCATACTAAGACAGGTGATGCACTGGTCTGTTGTAGTTTTACGGTTGTATTACTATTTGAATTATTGCAAAACAATATGAAATGCACAAATTGGCTTTAGGATGAAGCTTTATATGTACACTACTGCTTTATCTAGGCTTCTAGGTCTGTAGTTAGGGAGTAGTCATATTGGGTGGGCCCAGGTTCATTTATTTACTTTATTGTTCCACAATGTCCCTTAATTTGGGGTGCCTATTTATGAAGAAAGACTTTTACCCCTTGATTATTTAAGCCTAATCCCTGCCGGATTCAGGGCCTGTTCCTGAAAGTGTAAAGAAGGAACAGGGACCATAATGGTTAGGGAAGTGGCCTTTTCAGCTCTCCGCTTCCAGTGTGCTGTAGGACGTGCAGACAGAGAGGAGAGTGCCACAAACCAGATACTGTTGCATGCTACCTCATCCTTCATTTGAATGAACTGCAAAAGATACAAATAAGTATCTCGGTTCTTCGAAAGTGAAGGTGTTGCAATATTTCATTGTCTCTGTAAAATTCTTTCTGGCCACCAACACCTCTGCCACACTTTGGTGGGGCCTCTACACAGTTCTTTAATAAACATTTATTCTCCAATCCATTATTCCTGGGGTATGTATAATTGTAGTGGAAATATTGATTATGCATGGTTATAGGACTGATGAGAATTGTTGCGTTCTTTAATCAGAAATATGTCTGTTTTATGTAAATGAAATAAACCCAAAGAATACCATTTACGTCTAGAGTTACCTAGTGATTTGGATTACTTGCCCATTGAGGACCTGTCTTACAATCTTTTTAAACTCTTGCAGGTGGAATTATAACAGAAGAAGATCTGAAAAATTACAAAGCTGAAATAAGTGAAAATCCACTTCGGTATCAACTTGGCGACTTTACCCTAATCAGTCCAGCAGCTCCCCTGAGTGGTCCTGTCCTTGGTCTTATTCTTAATATTCTAAAGGGTGAGACTCAGCTGAAGAAGTTCTCTGCTCTAGTTACTTATCTGTAACAGAATCTGCTAATTAGTCTTTGGAATAAAACCACAGTCGTTCCCTACTGGCATTTAGACTGTGCACCGCAAAAATGTTCTGCTATAAAAGTATTGTATGTATTGCATAATCAAGTTTTGTAAAAATGAACATCTGGCGTAATAATTTATATTTCTATCTTTTTCTATTTTTGCTATTAGGTTTTAATTTTACAAGTGAAAGTGTAAAACCTGAATCTCTGGGACTCACCTACCACCGTATTGTAGAAGCTTTCCGCTTTGCCTATGCTAAGAGAACTTTACTAGGAGATCCTAACT
The DNA here is from genome assembly GCF_032062135.1 of Pyxicephalus adspersus. Lineage (NCBI taxonomy): Eukaryota > Metazoa > Chordata > Amphibia > Anura > Pyxicephalidae > Pyxicephalus > Pyxicephalus adspersus. The sequence continues at coordinate 45,326,876 of NC_092863.1, forward strand.
TTGTCAGCCTAACAGAGGTAACTGACCAATCCGTCGACTTTTTTATTGGTGCCTTCACGGCTGTAAAGTTTCATGGCTTTTTGCAACATGATTTGATGAGACTTAATTTAATTTGTCACATGTAAAATCTTGACTTCATCGTAACCAGCAAACCTGGAATGAATATCTTAAAAACGATTTGCTATTAGTAGGCATACATTAAGTCCTGGACTATATCCAGACAAGGTTTGCTGGATCACCCAGGTTCTTTTTCTTTTTCTATTCTCCAGTCTTGGTAAGCTTTAATAAATCATGCCCAATTCTGCTTCTTTCCATCTGTAACACTTGTATAAAAATTGTCTTGGTGGTGTGTTAAGAAACCAGTTCTTCACCCATTATTATACAAATAAATATTTAAATGGAGGCAATGTACGTACCTGAATTAGATTTAGTATTAGCATTTTGCAGTCTTCTGCAAAGCTTAGAGAGGAGGAAGGAGAAGCAGTCATGTTGCATTGCAAGGAGCATGTTGCTATGGGAGGAAAATAAAAGAGCTGATCAATCTGCTGCTTCTCTTATTACAGAATGGGTGAGACGAGGACCTGTAATCCTGTAATTAAAACTGCAGTAGAAAAATGAGGTCTCCTGCCATACAAGACAGATCTGTGATGTATGACATAACTGTGTAAATATCAGAAATGATTCAACCACAAAAAAACAACTTTGGCAAATAAATGTGTTCTCACAGTATTTTGTGTGTTTAGCTTTTCCCAAGTGTTCAATCGGTTTTAATAGACCGATACAGAACTGTTTTCTTCTCAGTCAGCTAAGAAAAGTATTGTGTATTAATGCAATATTTATTTTCTTTTAGTATCATGATTTATCCCTGTTTACTAAATACAGTACATACTTTTGTCTAAAGATTTCACATGTATTTACTTCTTTATTTCCTGTAGGTGATGAAGAATTTGACTTCAGATTTTTTTGCCGAAAGCCTGAGACAGAAAATCACAGATGATACCACTCATCCATCTGATTACTATGAGCCCTTGTTCTATGTTCCAGACAACCATGGCACTGCACACTTGTCAGTTGTAGCTGAAGATGGAAGTGCAGTATCGGCCACCAGCACCATTAACCTCTAGTAAGACATGGAATCGTACATGGGGGGACATTTCTGTAGTCAGTGATGGTATTCAATAAGAACAGCTAGTGCAAATGGATACATTGCCACTTTACACACATAAAATACAAAGATAATTGAAAATATTATGTCATAAAATGGGAATTGTATGATAGTGTTCTTCCCATTGCACTTTAAAACGCATCCATTAATGCCATTATTTAGCTGCTCTTTGGAATTAGTTTTTTTGTCTTTTTTTTTTCCAAAGAAATAACTGTAAATGTGCATTATAAAGGATGACTTTATGCCAAGTTTGTTAATCTGTCGTCAGAGCTATATGAAAGAGCGCAACTCTTCTTTTCAAACCAAAGGTGCAATTCCTAGTCAGGCTACCATTAAAGTAAAGCAATTACACAATATATAGGATTAGGAAAGGTTACCAGATGAATTGATATATTAAGCAGCTGTAACAACAAGTAGCAAAATGGAGAAGAGCAACTTATGTCACTCTTGGTATTCAGTTTTAAATTGCTCAGCACACCAATATCTATCAATCGGCTACCTGAAAAAAAGTTCTGCGGGCCCACTTATGGCTGCTGCAATGGTACAAGAGGTCTATCAGAGGTAGCTGCATTGGGGAAATTATTCAGGATGGACAAGGACCTCATCTTTTTTTCTGAATAAAGCTGCTTAAGGGATAGAACTGGATTAGTCAATTGATAATGTAGCAAGCTTTGATGCTAGTAGGGCAGGTGATGCCACTAAAAGAAAAGTTGGAGCAGGTTGGGAATAGACATGTAGATATAAGCAGCAAAAATTATAACCAAAACGTCAAGAGAGTTCTCGTAGGCATAGTTGGTATCTCACAAGTTAAGTCCGTGCACCAACATTCCCTATTCAAAATCTGTATTCAGTTTACATCTACCACTCAATTAAAATACCTCACTGTATTTTTTGTTTCAGCTTTGGCTCTAAGGTGCGCTCCAATGTCACAGGAATCATCTACAATGATGAGATGGATGATTTTGGGTCACCTTTGATAATCAATGGGTTTGGAATCCCTCCATCACCAGCTAATTTTATCAGGCCAGGTAATTTCTAAAAGCTTTTTTAGATACATTGCATAGAAAAAAAGGATTAGTGGTAATTTTTTTTATTATTATTTTACAACTTTTTTAGGAAAACGACCCCTTTCCTCTATGTGCCCTTCCATCATTTTGGATAAAAATAATAAAGTGCATATGGTTGTTGGAGCCTCCGGGGGAACTAGAATCACAACAGCGACAGCTTTGGTGAGTCTTAAACTGCGTGGATTATACCTATGCTAAACTTTTTTTATAGGTTTCATAGGTAATGCAAAATAAAATCACTTTGATTATTCTTTTTTATCAAATGATAATTTTTTATTTTTTATGTTTCTCATATCTAGCATTTAATTTCAGTTAAACAAAATTCCAAATAAAGAAATAATTCTAGATAAAATTCTATCTAAATGTATACCATTAAATTTGGATGAACTTTAACAACCTTAGAACAAAGAAATGTATTGTTATTTTTATCTTCATTATATATAAATTTATTATGTTGTAAGAATTGGTTAGACATGCTATATTTAAACAACATTGTCATTAGGGAGTGCAGACAAATAACTACATAAATAATCTTATTTTAAATACTTCATTTTTTCAGTTTTGGAGTATGCACTCTACTAGGTACATCTACTGCATAAATACAAACAAATGAAGGGGCTTAACATTTCCTAGATTGGGTGTTTGTGGAGCATTTGCATGTAGTTTTTTTTTTTTTTTTTGAGATGGGATGACTTTCGGCATTAGGTACCACAAGGGTATGCCTATTTCTCTGATGTTTATATAAAAAAGAAAAAATGTAGAATATTAGCTGTCCACAGTGGTAATGGTTCTAGTTCTGGTGTCTGTTGGAGGCCTTTAAGCTAAAGAGATCATGGATCTCTGGACAATGGACTTGATATAATCTAGTCAGCTTGGATTCACAGTATATTATGGAATTAATGACATACAACTATTGTTTTGAATTTGGAAAAAAAATCGTAAACTGTTTAATCTGTGTACATCATATGTGACAGACATATTTGTGTATATGGGAGCACTGGGTCATATTCATTTTATTTATTTTTTTCCATCATAGGTCATTATGAATTCACTATGGTTTGGGCGCGATATTGAGAAATCTGTCGAACTGGCAAGAATGCACAATCAATTATTCCCGAATGACACCACCATAGAAGAGACTATGGACCAGGTAATTATTGTCTATACTTTTTTTATTTGCAGTGTAAATTGTTATTATATAAACCAATTAACCTTATTCTCTGTTTGATTTTACAGGGGGTTGAAAGAGAATTGTTGAAACGTCATCATAATGTAGTTTATACTAAAAGAGTCGGGTCAGTTGTCCAGGCTGTTGTACGGACAGGAAACAAGTGGGCAGCAGCTTCGGACACAAGAAAGGGAGGATATCCAGCAGGTTACTGACCTTCTTATGAACTGATGACTATAAAAAAGGCTCACTGAGGGCATTATCAAGCACTTTGTAAGTGCCTTTCAACTAACCTCCATAGATTCTCCACTTCTACTAGAACATCTTCACTCAGGGACCACATTATACTAACTACTACAGAAATGCAATTGACTTATGTAATTGGAACTTCTTCAAATGTTCTCCAAAGTGAATTTTCAACAGATCACCATCAGATGAGGGAAACCGTTCAGTGCTGCTACAAGATGGGACCATAAGAATTACTACAATGTTGTGACCAGGGAATGTATAATTGGAAAGTGACAATATCTTCAAAATTACTGTGAAGAAAAGAAGAGCTAGACTGGACTCATTTACTTGTGCCTTCATAGACCCTTGTTTGTGATAATCATTTATAGGAATTCAGTGACTATTCTTCTATAGTTATAGGAGAATTGCCAATGTCTAAATTACTCTGAGGTGCAGGTGACGTTCAAAGGGAGTCTGTTTACTCAATTCATACCATTTAGACTGCACCTATGTTCATTTCATCCAAGCAGACACACTTTCCAGGCCCCCTGTGCTTGGAATGTGGCCTAAAAAGTCTTGCCTAGTCCAATAATTATCACACCTTTAGAGATGGACATATTTTATGCCCTTGATCATTCTGTGAGCTAAATGCCTAAAGCAGAGTGTGACCGTTATGGACTCTGGTACAAGGTGCAAGAATTGAAATAGATCATAGAATACCTTTATGCCGGGGTTGGTTACACAGCACTCTGCTCCATATACTCCGTGGCCTTTTACATACAGACTTCCGTAAAATGCATTATTGTTTGCAGCAGTCAGATAGTCATGAGCTCTACACATTTGAGGTATGGGCAATATTTGTGTAAGCCTAGCCCCACATTATAGTTTTTATTTATTTAAAACCCTCACTATTTTGTACAGGTGGCTTTTTCTGTTATACTGTATAGTGCAGAGTTTACAAATAATATATACACACTCTACATATCAAGTTCAATGTAATAGTTAGGCAGTAGATAAATGAACACATACCCTAAGGTCCAGTAAAATATGGTACCATCAGAGCCCAAATACTTCACTGAATCTTGAGCCACAATACCTTAGATGCACTGAGCCTTTCTGCCCATTTATTTCCCTTTACACCAAACATCCTGTTGCTTTTTTGTGACTGATAAAATAATCAGAAATGGTTAATAAGAGTAGTTTGTGACTTTCAGATTGCCCTATAATATTTTTATTCATTTTTTTAATACAAAATGCAAATTTATTATGCAGCCCTGCATGGGAATTAGAATGCAGCTAATTCCTATTTTAATTCCTATTTTAAATGAGCTAAGCTCATTTGGAAATGGGTTTTACTATCTACAAAGTACATTTTTATTTTTAGGGTGGATTGGTCACTAAAGCAAACTTTACATAAAAATGCAAGGTCTGCATTTTTGACAATCCCCCTAAATAAAAACTCATAAGGCCCATCTATCCAGCTGGGGGAAATTTACTGGCACGTTAATGTGCATTATCCTAACTTTTGATGCATTAGGACAACTCATTCATATCTGAATATTTTTTCTGCAACATTTTTGGTAACCTAGTGTAATGCAATGCATGGTGTTGTGTTACTGTGCGGTGCACTTCATAGCACGTGTGTTAGGGTGTTATTACAAATTCAGTAAACCAATAGAATTTTGTGAATGGCCCTTTCATACTGGTACTAAAAATGAAGAATTGAGGGGAAAATGCTTCTTTCCACTCAATTTTAAAATTCCCCTGTTTTTCTAGGAGACGGTGGTAATGCATGGTGACTTCCCGGGCAGTAGATGGATACTGGATCTAAGATACTTTTTTTAACTTTTTTTTTTTTTTTTTTTTTTTTAAGGATTCTTAACAATACCTCATATTTGGTGCCCTTTTTATTCTTTATTCAGGACATGAGGGGCCATCAAGTAGAACTTCTTTTTTTTTTTGGAAACCTTGTTTGATGTAATGTTTTTTCTGTTTTTTGACAGAATAGAATAGAACCTATTTTTATTGTTGTATATAGAGATTTTTATTCATTTCCAGTCTAAATATGAGATGGTGATAAATATAATTTATCCAAACATAAATCTAATTTATCCAAAAATAAATCTAATTCATCCAAAACAACAGAGGTTCTAACATTTTCTAATTCTACTCAAAGCATGAAGAAATGTTTTGTCTGGGATATCCCTTTTAAATATGCTCATTTTTTAGAAAAAGAATTAAGGCAAATTACTTTTTTATTCTCTTCATGGCATTTTTATTTCCCATTGTCTGTGTTGACATAACAATGTGAGGGTTTGGCTGCCCTGTTTCCGTCCAATAAACTGATACTTGCCTTTGATAATGCTGACTTTTTTTTTTTTTTGGAAATATACATTACAATCTACATATGTGTATCCTCATTTTCAAGGGTACAACAAAAATATCCATATCTGAAAAAAATACTAGTGTGTACCACGAAGTCCTTCTACATTTTCTTTCTGGAAGAAGTAAGCTGTTTTACTACTGGATTTATCCAATTCCTGTTTAAACCTGTTGATTGCTAAAAGATTAGGGCTAATCCCTTGCTACTTAGTGGTTTAACCACTTGTTACAAGCACTTTGAAATACACTGTAAATCACCCAATAATATTGTAGTTAAAGCCTGGTTGCCAGTTCTTGGTTCTTCAAGATTTGTTTTCATGTTATTATGCTAAATAAGTCAGTTTGTTTCTTGCTTACTGGTAAATGAATTTGCATCAGTTAGGTTCACCTTGGATTATTACTAAAATTATTATTAATAAACAGGATTTATATAGCACCAACCTATTACTCAGTGCTGTATATTAAATAGGGGTTGCAAATGACAGACGGATATAAACAGTGACACATGAGGAGATGACCCTGCCCCAAAGAGTTTACAATCTAGGAGGTGGGAGAAGTAACATACAATAGGAGGGGAGATATGTAGTGAGGGTTACAAAAGACAGAGGAAGCTGGGTAGGCAAGTTTGAAAAAATAGGTTTTGAGTGTTCTTTCAAATGTGCAGAAAGTAGGAGCACTCGAATAGGAGGAGGAAGACCATTCCAGAGAGTTGGGGCAGCTCTGGAAAAGGTTGGAAAAGAGGTTATGAGTGAGAAAGTCATTAGTAGCTCATTGGAGGAGCAAAGAATGCCTAGGGGAGTAGTTTTTTTTACCAGGTCAGAAAGGTAAGTGAGACAAGAACTGTGGAGGGATTTGCAGACAAAGCACAAGAGCTTGAATTTGAATTATGGCCATTCAGACAGTTTAACTTGAATAATAGGTCCTGCTACTAAATTATTCAAACTTGTATAAATCTGCTGCACTACATGCTCCTTAATTTTAAAGATGCCATAAACGGGGTGAATGAAAAGTTAATGGCATTTCTGCACTGCAGGGTAGCCATACAAAGTAAGTTAAACACAAATATCCTCATCAATAGGGATGAGCGAGAAGGCCTCTGACAGTCTTTCCTCGAACTTCCTTCCTTAACAGAAAAATTCCTCGAACTTCCGATTGGGTCCGGGAAATTTCGGCAACCCGATTTCACATATTTCATTAACGTCAATAAACCGACTTTAAACATTAATAGCAAAGCCCCTATACATGTTAGAACCACCAAATTTGCTAGGTATGTGTAGGAGAACAGTGGCAACAAGGAAAAAATACAAACGTTCCAAAAGACCTTGTAGTTTTCCAGAAAATAGCAGGTAAAGTGACAGCAGGTGAATAGGATTTTTGCGTGATGGACAGCGTGCAGAAGGCAGCATAAACATTAGGATTTTGAGAAAGGGTGGCGCTACGTGTGAACTCAACCCACTAGCAGCAGTCAAAACAGCAGGGGACCCCATTGCTAGCTGGCATCATGACCTGGATGACGTGTTAGGAATGCCACCCATAAAGTTGTGGAGAAGTAGCGCGGCGATATTAGGCAAAAGGATGGAGGACCAAAGCCGGAGCGTGGGTCAGTGAGAGCAGTAGCAGTGTGTGGCCTCTGGTAAGCTATCACCAGGGAGACTGCATTGGTAAGTGTCATGAAGAGTTGGGTGTAGTGCATGGTAATGCCACCCAGAAGTGTGTAATACAATTTTAGTGAATGAAGTACTGACAGGCGGCAGCAGCAGCAGGAAGAGGCGGTGGCCCCACGTGGACCGCATTGGTAACTGGCATCTCAAGCTGGCCTTTCAGGAGTGTCGAAAAGAGAGGGGTTGACGGTGGAAGGAATGCAGGAGGAGGAGGGAGAGGACTGGGGTGGCCCATGCTTTCCCATTACACCCCTCGGCAGGGGTATCAGGTGCTGCAATGCCTCTTGCAGACTACCGCCTACTGAGCTATGCAAGGCCACCCAGTGAGCGGTGAAGGACAGGTAGCGTCCCACTCCGTGCCTGGTTGTCCAGCTGTCCATAGTGACATGGATTTGGCTAAACACCGAGAATGTCAATGCCCGGGAGGGGTTACCCATTACATGTCCATGTAAACTGGGTACAGCTGTGTGGGAGAAGTAATGCCTGCTTGGTATATTCCTCCGCCGCTCGGCACAGGCCATCAGGTCTCGGAAGGGAGTCAAGTCCACAATCCTGTACGGCAGTAGCTGCAAGACCAATAGTTTGGCTAGATGTAAATTGAGTTCAATGACTCTTTTGTTGGTTGGGCCCATAGCCTGATGCCTTTGACAGAACTCCAGTAGAGTGGGCTGAAGGACTGGGAGCTAGGGGAGCTAAAAGGGTCACTGGAGTACCCATCTTGTGGTGTCAAACGTCATCTGACATCACAAAATTTTTGGGCAGAAGCTGATACTTCCTCGCCAGCTAGAAGTCTGGCTGGCACCAACCTCCTGAGACATAGTAGCAATGACAGTTGGAGGTGGAGAAGAAGTCAATAGGGGTGGAAAAAGAGATGATGACGTGGTTGCACCTCCTTCAAGAGAAATACTGCTCCCACTATGGTTTGTGGTTTTTGCTTATGTGGGAAAGCAGGATGTTGTACCCAAATGTGATTCGGCCTGTCCTCTGCAGATCTGCCTGTGGCACAGGATGCAGATTGCTATGCACTCGTCATCGTATTTCAGCGTGAAAAAGGACCGCACTGGAGAGGTGCTGCTCTTTTTCTTTGCCTGCCTTTGCGTCTGCTGGGTGCCCTGTGTCTGCTCCAGCTCCACCTCCCCCACGGTCACATCGTCTCTGACTGTTCCCCCGCTTGTGCCCACTCGTCTTTCTCTTCTTTGGTACTCACATGAGGCAAATTGGTGGCCCCTTCCATCCCCAGTTTGTTGCTGCTGCCTTTTTCTCTACATCTTTTTCAGGAACTGCTGCTAACCCTTACATGCACTGGTGGTTCCCAGGTGACATCACGGTCATCATCATCCTCATTTTCATCTAAGCCAACCTCTGCAAATGCAGCCACTGATCCTGAACTCTCGCCTAGCTAGTCCTGACCAAACTCTCCAAGGGTCTCAAAGTCTGCCACCTGCTCTAAACTTCGCACTGACACATTTTCAGGCTGTTCATCAAACAACATGGGAGAGTCATTGGGTGGTACAAGCACATTAGCCACGCTAATTTCTGTGTTTGCTCCCGTCACGGCTGTGCTGGTTCCTGCTGCTGCAGAAGAAGAGCCTGCTGCACTTGAGGCCCCTGAGACCCAGTCCACAATTCTCTCCACATGATGTGGCTGTATGATTGTATTCCGCTCTCTCAATACATCTACCAGCGTACTGGTGCTCCGCACACATCTCAGACCTGTTTAACAACTTGTGCTGCGGCCTCCAACAGTTTGCTGCTGCTGGTGTCCTACAGTGGCAGACCCCCAAAGAGTATGGCCCCTTGCAGATGCGGCAGGTCGCTCAACGCCACGCCTTCCCCTGGGTCTACCTCTTATTTTTTTACTTATTTGGGCAAAAACGCACCTGTACCAAACTGTCTTCTTTGGTAAATAGGAACAGGTATCAATTGATTTTATTTAGCTTTAGTGAATGTACAATGTGAAACAAAGATGACTAACAGTGTCTTCACTAATACACAATATAGATTACACTAAATGTGCTGACTGCTGACAATTTTACAAAACTGGCTAGCTATGTGTCACACTACAAGTAGCAGCAACCACAATTGTACCTTCAATGCAAGTGCAGTCAGTGAACAGTACCTAAGAGTGTAATACACACAATATTACCTACACAAAATATGCTGACTGCTGACAATTTAACAAAACTGACTAGCTAGTAGCTCATGTAAAAGTAAAGATGTCTGCCTAACCTATTCTACATACACAAAATCCTATACTAAACAGTAGTACAGGATAAATGCCCTATAAAACACAGAACTATGCAGCTAACAATAAACTAAGAAGGCTCCTACACTGTCCCTGTCGCACTACACGTCTCTCCCTGCGCCTATCCTATACAAAGAACACAAGATGGAGTGACTAACCCCTCCCTCCTTCCCTGTGTGTGTATATAAATATATATATATATATATATATATATATATAAATATAAATATATATAAATATATATGCCTGTGCTCCGATCTCTCCTGATTGGCTGCTGGGCCTTGCTGTGCATCCAATATATACATATTGCTGTATACAATTTTACAATTTTGTATACAAAATGGAAAAAGTGCTTTTGCACAAGTTTATTTAATCTCCTATGCAGACGAAATAAAAGGAAAATATTTTATTGGGTCATCTTATCATTGCCTCTATGTATAGTGCTCAGTAGTAATAGTCTCCACTTGTATTATGTTTTTGTACAAATAAAGCTCCCCCTATATTTCTCCCATACTACACAAAAAGAAAATAGAATAACATTTTTCACATTTGATGATTTTATACACAAATCTTATTCATATCCACTTTGCAAAGCTAATGTTTAGCTTATGAATAAAATGAAGTCGTGTTGTCTCAGGCTGTCCCCTGACCACTGTTTGCAGGGAAATTAAAAAAAAAGTTTTTTTTTTAACTTGATTTGATAAATAAAGTAAACACAGCTCCACCTTATTTAATAAACTAAAAAAAACACTGGTTTTAGTAAATAAATATTTTCTTTCAGTAAATCAACCACAGTTTCTAAGTAAAGGAGTATTAAAGTGTATCCATAATCAAAACATTTTTTTTGTTTGGATAGAGTAAGAACAATTAAAACCCATCACAGATTACTTTGTTTTCTCCTAGGCCCAACTAGCACTGGGCATTATAATTTGCTCTGTGCCCAAGCCAAGCTTACATGCTTTCCTTGCTTTACCCTGAACAGGTGTGCCCACTGGAAGATTTTCCCTTCTATCCAATTTTGGGGACTATTTTATATGTTTATAATTTGTGTTTATATGTTATGCAGTCCAATGTCATTTCACTAATGCAGATAGTGTCCTAGGCCAGATTCAAACCCAGCAATGCAAAGACCAGAGTGCTAACCACTACTCAGCCACCATGGCATACCTCTAACATTTCTTAATGTTCGTACAAAAATGTTGCTGTGTTTAAGCTTGCTTCATTATTTATTAGTAATTAGTATTAGTAATACTTGATACAAAATTAATTTGGTTTCAAGCATTTGAAACACAAAACATAATAGCTAATAAAAGGAAACCAACAGATAAGGCCTAGGCACCTGACTCTTTGTCAGAACTATTGTTCCATATAGACGACATAATGTGAATTTGATGAACAGCAGGAGGGGGTGATTATTCACCCAATTAAGAGAGTCAGGACTTATTCCACAGTCATCACATTACTTATTCTAACGCTTTTTCTTATGGTAGATTCTTAATCAGACCATGTGCTTTTTCAGTCTTCTATCTTCTATACACCTTACATTTTATAGCACATTCTTAATATGCTATTTTTTTAAAGTAAATTGCATTTTATTAGATCATTAGGGCTGATTTGCTAAAGAAATTTTTATGTTCACTTACTCTCACCAACCACTCTGCAAGGGATAAATCACTTATCTTGGTGAATGTAGTGACCGTTTCCCACCAAAGTCCAGTCACCAGCAATAAAATCAAAGAAAACAGGATTTGATGGTGGTAATCATGAGAACTTTACTTCATTAAGCTAAGTGAAATATGCCTTGCGAGGATATTATGTGAACAGCCTATATTCAGTCAGTAAGTCCAGTTCCAGTTCTTCTTGTATTCCTGAATCTTTCTTAAACCCAGAGGAGACAAGGCCTTAGACCACTGCTTCTTAAACTTTTTAGCATGGGAAACCCTTGAAATAACTCATGTCCTCAGGAAACCCCCACTTTAATTAATATGCAGTAGATTAGCGTGTTGTTCATTATGAAGAATGCCTCTTACATTGCTGGCTATTGGGAAGAATGTCACCCTTACAAATAGCCAAAAAGACAAGAGACAAGACACAAACTGCTAAAGGAACTCCTAGCAACCTCCGGTTAAGAATCACTGCCTTGGACAGTTGTTCCCGGAACAGGTAACCCACCTGAAGATTTCCCCTTCTCTCTTGTTTTGGGGATGCCTCTAAAATGTTGGACTCATTTCTTCTTACTTAGAGATGTACAATGCCCACTGGGAACACAAAGAAATCTAAATATCTACCCAAATGATGATAAAAAGAAGCCTGGCATTGGAGAAACCTAGAGGCTGCCATTTTGACTTCTTCCTTTTTTCTGACTATCATCCTTACTTTACTTTGAATTTCCAGATCTTCATACATCTGACTGCCCCCTGATGTCAATGAAGAGCTTTAAGGCACCAAGGCACCTATGTTATATGACAGTGTATATTTGCAAGATAGAGAAATGATAAATAATTATAAATGAAATTGATCCAGTATATGAATGAAGGACAATCAGAAACATGTTCTTAGATCCTCTTTATTAGAACTTCAATTTCTTTTTCTTATTTTAAAATATTCTTCTGTCAGTTTAATACCCTGCAGCTTTTGCTTCTTTCCTCTTATCCGAAAATGCAAATAAACATCCATCCTCCTGGGATACAGCTTGGACTACATTTAAGGGAAATGAAATGTCGTTAAATGCATGTCCTTTTTCACGGAGTCCTTTCTGCACTGCCTGCAACAATGAAAGGAAATATCAGTGATCAAGAAGGTAACTACATTTTATTTTGGACTTCTCATTGAACATAGTGTGTTCCTAGCTGTTCTTCTGTCTCATTTCCTCGTCACAATACCACTCCAAGGCCAAACTGTTGGTCTTTTGCCTAAGGTTCCTACTTGATATAATGTTTATATATTTTTCTACATGTGCTTTGAATCAATAAAATCTTTTCAGTGTCACACCCCGGAATTTATTTTTTCTATACTAGGATTTTTAAGGATAACCGATGTTGTGAGTACTACACTGCACGGTTGCACTTTCTACCTTGTGGTGTACCTTATATGAATACTAAATAAGTTGCATGTTTATATGGCACCATACTCAATATTTAAAATCCCTGATCAGATCGTTTTGAATTAATGTTCACAGCTGCAATTAAAATAATAGGACAGAATATATCACTATTATATTTGTCAATCTTTCACTCTATTCTAGGGGATTTTGAGTTTCTGATCACCACTTTAGGAAAATTACAATGAATACTAATCACCACTATAACAAAACTGACTATTTATAAATCTGGGTAAATGGCTAACAATGTGTTCTCTGATTGTCATTTCTATATAAATGTGCTCCTTATTGATGTAGTAATAAATACTGATCTGAATCAACTTCTGTCTTTTTTTTCTAAATTAACATTTGCAGAAAAAAAAAGGAAACACACACTGTAGGCCAAGCTTGAACTGAATGCAGGCCAAACTATTTCTACTTAAAGCAGTAGTTCTAAAATTGCCACTGTGACAAGCAAAAAGCAATATAAAGTTTGCCAGAGTTACATAAAACCATAATTTAGAAATATTATCTTTAATTATTTACACATCACTAGTAGCCTTTCATCTCTCTCATTACACACAATTACTCAAAATATCTTACCTTGCTAAAATCTTGCTCAAAATCTAGCTGGTTTTGGCCTGTGACATGAAAAACAGGCATCGAAATGGCTTTTTCAAGGTTGTAGCCATACCACAGCTTATTTATTATAGCCTAGAGAAAGAATGATACAAATTAGGAACACATTGTAAATATGGACATTGTGGCATGGGCTATCTCTATTGTGGAACAAGTTTGGCAAAAAAAGCTTTTATTGGTTTCTAGCAGGGTTGGGGAGATTTTGATTACCTGCTGTTTCCACACCAGCAGTATTCAAGGCAAGCAAAGGAGTTTAGTAGAAGTACCCTCAAAAGAAGATCAGTAGAAGGATCAAATGACTCCTTACATTACTGGAAGAATGCATATTCCCTTACACTGGTGTGCCGTGTTCCCCTACGTTGGTGTGAAGTGGGAAGAAAAATATTCCCTATGTAAGTGTGCAGTGGGAAGAAGAATGTTCCCTTAAATTGGTGTGCAGTTTAGGGAAGAATGTTCCCTCATGGTGGTGTGCAGCGAGTAGAAGAATGTTCCCCTACGTTGGCGTACAGTTTAAGAAGAATGTTCCCTTACGTTGGTGTGAAGTGGGAAGAAGAATGTTGCATTACGTTGGTGTGCAGGGAGCAGAAGGAAGTTTCTTTATGTTGGTGTACAGTGGGATGAAGAATACTCCATTATATTTGTGGCAGTGAGATGAAGAATGCTTCCTTATGTTGGTGGTCAGTGAGAGAATTCCTCAAAATTACTTTCAAGTCATTGAAAACCATCTCCCATCTTCCAGGTGCCCCAGGGCCCATTGCAGCAGTTCCACCACTGTTCGCACTTTTTTGGAAAATGTACAGTTTTCTGGTCACTTATATATGAGGATATTCTATAAAATATATATATAAAAAGGCATTCATTTATTAAAGCAAGCATTAGTGCCTCATTGGTATAAATGTGTGGATTGGTTATATTTGTATATATCACCACTAGATGACACACTTACAACAAAACACTTCAAGGGTTACGACTAACCATTTCTAGAAGTTTTATTATTAGTGTATCATTTAAACATTGCAATGTCAGTCCAATGTGAGCAACCAAGAACAAACCAAGATCAAGTCAAACATAAGCTCATGTTTGAGCTTATGTTTGACTTGAGTTCATTCAATATGACCATGAGTTCATATTGAATGAACTCAAGTCATTCAATATGAATATGAGTTCAACAATATGAGTTCATTCACAGAATTGGCTGACCTTTGCGTTTAAAAAATAATTACATTTGTAATATCCATAATAATAACAGCAAAGCCACAAGAAGAGATTGTAGAAAGTAGAAACAAAAATCTAATTATGGTCAAGCAAAAAGGTAATAATATATGGCCTTTCCAATATTACTGCAATGCATAATTAATTATTATTAACTAAGTATAACATTTGTTCCAGTCAATGAACTAGACATGCTTGCCAGATATGGCAGAGCCGATTATAAATTACAATACAGGTTTTGTTATTAATATGTCTAAGATGTGGATTTATTCAACTAAAATTATTAAATTCTGCTGAAAAGATATAAATCCACAAACTGTATTATTGTGTGCTAAAGAGAGACAAATAGAAAGTTACTTATATTAACGTAAATGGCTGCAATTTTTTATAGAGCTTTTCATTCCAGGTTGAATTATAAGCATAACAACATCTGTAAGAAGCTTATTGACATTACATAGATTAAGTTATGTTTGCATGAAAGTATTTTTATCTAATAATGGCACAATTTTTAGTAGTGAACTTACTAATGGAAGCTGCTGATGGTCTCTGTGAGTAAAGGAAACATGTGAACAACACATTTTTGGAGAAAGCCTGCTTGTTCTTGTCATGAAACATTTATTACAAATTGTTTGCTTATTTGCCTTTATCTGAATCCAACCCCCCTCCCCAACTATTCCACCTGACATAAGTCAGCAGAGTATATTTATCCTTGGCTGCTGTAGGGGATTCTAAGTTGAAGAAACAATTCTTTAATCAAGTGGAAAGGTTTCTATCACTCTCACCTTCTTGGTGAGAGTCTTGGCCATGGAGTTTGTATGTTCAATGCGTTTGTGTGGCTTTCTCCCATATACCAATAATATAGATCACCCCCCCAATTAGCCTTAGACTGTTAGAAAAATTAGACTAATAGTAAGGACATAAGGTTTGTGAGCTTCTATGAAGGACGTTGTGATATGAATATGGACTAACCACGTTTGTTTAGATTAAATAGAATAATGCATGTGTTTTACAGGTAGATATAGTAAAAGTACTTACCTGTGTTGTGGCACTTATGATCCTCACCCCTCCTGCACCACCTATTACCAATTGAGACTTCATGTCTTTTGACAAAAGAATGGCTGGAGTCATGGATGATGGGGGTTGCTCCCCTGAAATGACATAAACAAGATATTTTGGAAACCTAATATAACAAGATTGTAGAAGAATATATTGAGCAGGGCTCATTAGTTAACTGGGGTGCTCAAACACTAGAAACACCAATGTGTTTTAATTACGTGAAGGTTCCCCCTTGTTAAAAAGGCTGAGAAAGGCTGATCTAGACTGTCTATTACAAACTGCATACATTTTTTACTTTGACCAGAGTTCTATTTAAGGTAGACTAAATGACCTACCTATCTCGACCACTGCTGCTGTCTGTTGGTTTACCAAGAAATTTTGTTCAGAACAGATCTGAATAACACATTGGTACGTTGTAGAACAAGGTTAAAGTAATAGAATCATTAGTGAAATAGCTTTTTCTACAAAAGAGGAATAATTGTTCATGATGCCATTTCTTTTTTAGGACTGCTTGTTATGTGTTGTAAAGTGTAAATGTTTATTTTATTTAAATTCACAGAAACATTAAACTGTATAGCAGCACAGCTGGGCACGCATCATTCCTATTCAATGCGCTAAACCTTTGAACCTAACTATATAACTTATATAGTCCTAACCTAGCTCTAATTCTTCCAATGCTACTAAAACTCCAGCAGTAGTTAAAAAGTAAGTTCTCACCTGGTCTGATTGGCTGTGAAGGAGGAGTAATGCAGAAATCTGCCAGCTGATTATTTAGGATGATCCCTGTGCTTGGTGAATAGATCATGGCACCAAATCTAAAAAATGAAAAGGAAAGAAGTTAGTAGTTTTATTTTAGCGATAAATACTCTAATAGTTCATTTTGAAATTAAATATACTTGACAAAAAGCAATTGTATTAGCAAGTTTAAATAAAGATTAAATGTGTACAATAAAATCCCTTCATTCTGAAGTTAAAAAAAACTTGAGTAACTTTTAATGTTGTCACTGTGAATGGAACAAGAAGCATGACGTTGTAATAAAAGCACAATGGATAGTGGCATAAAATATCAGAGAATTATAAGAGATAAAAGAGATGAAACAAGGGGAAAGGGTAATGACTTATTCACATATTTGCATTGAGTTACAAAAATGTAATGAGCTTCAGAACAGATGAATGTGCTACGTAGACTAACAAAACGCACTTTAAAGGCTTTTTGGCAGTGTACTTCAAAGCCCAAAATGAACGGCACCAAACTGCACCAATGTGTGCTATTTCAGCACAGTAGTATGAGCGAACCTCTTATGTGTTTCCGAAGAAGTAGCTATAAGAGGTAAATGGCAATTACTAAGCAATCTCTTATGAAGTCTTTGCAAATAAATGCCTTGGACTCTGTGGTGATACAATGAATAATGTATTAATACTGTGTTTTAAAGAAATGAATTACACAATGAGTAGTTTATATTCATTATCCTGATAATTCAGCTGAGAATTGGATATGCAGTTAGGTTATGAAATATCTTGTGGTGTGAGTCAGTATAAGATATTCATCATGAAAGTGAGAGAGAGAGAAGGTAGCAGGATTAAGAAAAGAGAAAAAAAAAAGAGAATTGGACAGGAAGTGACAGCCAGAACAAGATTATATTGACAAGCATATGCATATACTGTCTGCCATTTGGTATGTGTAAGGTTGTTGGTTGTATTAGTGGAGGGCAGGGGTGTAGTGGGGCAGGCACAGGTGGGAATGTCGTACCCTCATTTTTTCGAGAATAGGCACGTGTGCCCATTCTTTTTTTTAAAGAATTCTTTGGTGGTCCATGGCTCTGGCTGGTCTGCCTCCCCGGCGGGTCAGGGAGGGGGCCGTACCTACCAGAGCCGTGAACCATATCTCCCGTATAGGAATTGCAGGCTCAGGTTGATAGGAGGGTTATCTCTCTAAACACAACCCGCCCACTCTCCCATCGCTGGTCTAAGTCTGCAGGTTCTAGTATCATGAAATCACCCTGCGGAAAGTTTCTTCCCCTTTGAGTGACAAATAAAAAGGGGTGTAGTGGGGCGGGCATGTACCATGCCCCCTCTTCTTTTTTTACGAGTGCACCCCTGGTGGAGGGAGAAGGTTTACAAGTAGGCACAAGGGTATATAAAATCCCTGTGAAGAGGGCCTTGTCAGCAACAGAACCAGAGAACTGGGTGTTTGACCTTTTCAATGGGGAGACGCATGGAGCAATTTAATAAATTGTTTGACTTAATTTATATGAATGTGTACTGCAAACTCATTGCATACTACATGGAAACAGAATCAGAAATAAACTCGGAAAACTGGAGTACTTTTTGCAACCTAAACTTAATGGGCATATTATGGGAATTCACTGTGGCTCCCTTACTAACCATTTGAAAGATCTGCCAAAAGCATTGAAAGTGGAATTAAAAGTATTACTAAACTAAATTCTTATCAGATACAGTTTTTATAGTTTACAGATCTCTTCTGCCAAAAAACCTCTTTATCTCTCTTTTTTTATACACTGCCTGAGGTTCATATTAAGTGCAGTGAACACTCCTAGTCAATTACAAGCTTCTACAAGATGCTGAGAGTGGAGCTGGGTGTGCAGTTGATGTAACTACAGAACATAAAATAAGAAAGAAAATCTCAATGTTTCATGAATCTCTCAATGTCAATGGATGTAGACAGAGCAATAGGGGAATGTATCACTGGAGTAGCGCTCACTAGAATGTAGGTACATAATATACAAGTATCTTGTTGTACTTGCACAATATGACTGCAGTGAATTCACTTTTGTTAGAAAACATTGAGCATAAAGAACGAACCAAAGATTCAGGGTTTTGTAAGTGTTTAAGAATGAAGAGTAAGCAGTTAAAACGAGAATAGGAAGCAGCCGAGTATTTCTAAACTTTACTTGCTTCAGCACCCTAAAGGAGAAAAGTGCACCAGGGCAAAAAACTGTGCAGAACAGATGAGTCAAAATGGATACGATACAACACTGTGATGTCACCTCTCTTTTATCATGCTCATTACAAAAAGTCACAGACATGCTGCAAAAGACTGTTAGAAAAAAGATAGGTTTTTATAGGAGACTAATAGAAGCCATCAACATGCTACAAGATACTAAATGAAAAGACATACTGCAAAAACTGCTTCCTTCAGTAGGTGACTATAGGCAACTCTTGCAGAACCATCTACAAGCCCCAGATATGTTGCAGGAGATAAAGCAAGCCAACTAATATGTGGAATAGGACACTAGAGACCACTAGCATGTTTTCAAAGATATCTGGAGACTGTCTCTCTCCCAAAGATGAATAGAGAACACTGACAATCCACCACTAAAATGGTGATGAATGTGATGAAATGCCATTGCCTTGCTGCCATGGATAACTAGAAACCACTAACTTGCTCTTTCTGATGATTAAAGACCATGGCACTCATGTGTTTTTAAAGATGATTTGGAGAAAAATGAAAATGTCCTATAAATATTACCATACAATGCTGCTGTGACATTTAAATGATTCACATCCAAAAAATTATATGCGCTGCTTGTCTAAAGGAGGAGACAGCAGACAGGCCAGAGAAATTACTTTTTCTAGCATACATTGCAAACTGACCGGTTTATGGGCTTTATTGGAGGTGGTTGTCCAGCCTGAATAAAAATACCAAAGTAAAGTCTGTAAATTATAATCATTTCTGTACATTTATTTAGAAATAGCTTCTTGTTCTCTGTAAAAAAAACATATATGTAAGGGAAATTGTCTATTCTTACACATGATTGATGGAGCTTGTGACAGAGACTGAACTCCCATCCTTGGAAATAACAGAGATGTGGGTGGTGCCCAATCTTTCTAGAGAAGTGGAGGACACATTATAGTAACTGAAAGAGTGATTTCCGGAGTTGTCAATCTTCTCTCTGATCTTCTGTGCAAACCTGGCTGACAGAAGGGTGTCTACAATCTGTAGAAGAGGTGGGAAAAGAAACAAAAGGGTGGAATAAATAAAAGGCCTTTTTACCAGTATATTTGGTAGTGAGGGAGGAGGTAACAATTATATAATTTTCATTGGCATGTATTTTTTGAATGATGTCTTTGAGAGCTGCTTTTCCTGTCAAAACATTTGTTTTTCTGTTTAGATTTTGAGAGGTATACAGCTATACCCCGCAGAACAGTATAGTGCTATGTGAAGGAATGCTATGGATTGACATACAGGTCCTCTACCCAACCACACCATGTCACTGGACAGTAAAAGATGGAGCACAATAATAAGCTCATTTTGACACTCTGCTCTTTCCGCTCCAACATGCCTCTCGTGCTGCTCCCCAATTTCCTAAAATCCACATATAATCATGTATAACTGACTACAGAGCTTCATTAATTTGTTCCTTTTTTATCTGCCTGGAGTTCAGATTTCAAATGTATGTATATTTGGGAAGGGCTGGTTCCCTATTAGGAGCAAAGATAACTCTCAGGGGAGGGCAAGAAGCGGGATTTTAAAGGTACTTAATCATTCAGGTTAGTTAAAACATAATTTTATTTACAAATATTAAAAATACATAAAGACCAAAACACTAAAATACTAGACAAATTTTCACTACCACCAATAGAAAGATTTTAACCCTTACAATCTAATGGTGGTGAGGATAGTTAGTTAGACAATAAACAACTACAACCAAAGACAAAAAGATTTCAACCTCCCCAGCCTACATGAAGGTTGGCTTGGGTGATCCAAGGCGTTTCGCAGATTAAGTCTGCTTCCTCAGGTGTACAGGAAAGGTGCTTTAGTGGAATTGTAGTGTAGTAGCAGTAATGATGGTATTTTAACTATCCTCACTAACTATTGGATTGTTGAGGTTAAAATCTTTCCCTTGGTGGTTACCTTTGCTGATAGTAGGGAACTAGGCCTTTTTCTCCTTTCCAAATGTCTACGTTTGGGATGTGGTACTTGTTTATCTAATTAATGTAAAAGGGTTTACTTAAATTAAAAATAAAATGGATGTATAGCCAAAACATTTTATTTTAATTTTGGATGGTGTTGGAGGGGTGGATACAAGTTTTTTTTTTGTGCTGTCTGTCCCCACTTGGGAACTTCACCCCTCTATTTGTCCTAATGACCATTGACAGAAAGTGAAAGAAGATTCAAAATTGTCACCAGAACAAAAGGAAAGGTAAATCTTTTAATGCGGGCACTTGTGGAAAATCAATCAGGAACATTTAATGAGCTTGTCCTCTACTGCACGTGCACACATTGCTCAGATTCACCGTCTGTTACACACATTTATATTTATACCTCTTTTGTGTTGCCGGCTGCTAGATCATCTGCCAGTTGTCTTTTTTGTCCGTTAGCAAATTTTAAGGCTTCAGCAACGTAATGGTAATAATGAATCTGTTCTGCCACATTCTGCATAGAGTTTGCAGAAAAGTTATATCCTGAAAACAAATGTTCTCTATTAGTTTATCTAACTTTAGGTATAAATGTAATCATTTAAGTATTCCATTAAAAGTTGAAGACTCTGGAGTAAATCAATAAAGATTTTTTTCCTATGCTTATTTAATAATACCTCTTGTATATAATAATATCCAGATCCCTCTGCTTTGTAATAAGGCCGGCTTTTCTCTTTTGTAATCATGCTGTACAGATGACATGCACTGATCACTGTTATATGCCAGAGATTCCTGCACTAACCATTGCTACCCTGATGCACATGGCTGCAAAACTATCCCACATCTGATATTAGAATGTTGTGTGTGACTGTAGTGAATTGTTTCATATAAATGGGGGACTATTGACTCTTCACAGATCCAGCTGGCTCATTGGTTTATTAGTGATGGACTAGGGCAAACCTTAACTTGATACTTATTATGAGCCTATTCAGTAAAGTGGTGCAAAGGGTAACAAGAATGTGCAAAATGCTGTCAATTATGGCAGCAATCAGAATTAGGTGTTTTAAAGAGTTAAACTGATTTAGTAATCTTATAATATCCATGGGCTACTGATCTTCGAATATTAATAGAAGTTCTAACAATATTCATATCCCAGTACTCCTGTAGAAAAAATCCAAATGGGAGTGACATTGGTAATGAAGAAACCAATGGGTACCTTCTAGATCCAATAGACAGTTTATTATACTGAGGCACATGTTGAAACTATACATTTACACTTTTCTATAAAATATAACCACAACCTGTGGCCTTTGACCTGCCTAGATAGTTTTAACAATGTTCTTACCTTCTAGTATATTAAGAATGAAGCTAAGTATAGCGCCCCCTGCTGGGGGAGGAGGTGAATACAACGTGTTGGATCCAAGAGAGAAGTTCAAAGGTTTCACGATTTGCACTTTGTAATTTTGTAAGTCATCTTCAGTCAAAAAACTTCCTAATACAAAAGTAGTATACTATTAATTAATTAGTACTATAATAAAATATATAAAAATAATCAAAGTAACTGACAGCAGAAGATTTATTTTCAGTGCTAGAATTAAACAGTTAACCTTAGATTGGTCTATACCCTGGCTAAAATCATAACACTTTATATTATTTATTGAACTATTTCCACTTTGTAGGTTAATATTTGTTGCTTTTATTAAGACAAAAGTATACAAAAACAATTATTTATATAACAAGCTTTTTGGGGCTTTCCAGTTTCAGCAGTTCATAGTCGGACATAAAGTGAATTTTTTTTTTTTTTGATATTGTGCAGACATCAGTATCAGTGTACTGGCTGGGATCAGTGCAGAGGAGTCATGTTCTCCATGAAAAGTAGTAAAGGGGTGTAAAGGAAGTTTTCACTTTCCTAAGGAAATCTGAAAAGTACACACAGTGCTCAAGCATTTTCATTGAAATTATTTAGTAATCTGAATGATAAAATATTGCACACAGACATTTTTGGATTACTATTTTGCCTACATTGAGGCTTTTTTCTGACTAAATCTTTCTACCGAATTTCATTAAAATAAATAAAGGATTTTTTAATATATTCAGAATTATTACCGTATTTACAATCACATTCTGAAGCAAATATGAAAAAAACATAATCACAATAAAACAACAATATTATTGAATAATCTGGTAGACTCTAAAAGGAATTGATTAAAATTGTTTTGTTTGTGGTCATCTTAACTTAAGGTGAAGATCTCTGTTTTATGGATAGTGAATCCAACTAACTACCTACATTTACCTAAATGAGGTATTATTTTTTTGAAATACAACTAAAAAGTGCACAGGTTGGTGTATTTTAAGAATTTGAAGTACAGAACAGACCACAAAGTGTTATTTGAAAGACACACATTAAGTGGAGAACCAACCTTCATAACTAAGGTCCTCTATCATCTTCTTGGAGATGGATCCATTATAGAAGCTATCCGCTCCTTCATCTGCCAACACTTGAAGAGTATTCCCAAACTGGGTGAAGTTTATAGCCTGGCCTTCTTTTAGAACCTCATTGTTCTTACACAACAGCTGACTGTAAAAAAATAAATAAATAATTAAATGAAGAACCTTACCTGACAAAAGAAATACTCATATTTTTATACTATCCAAACTTTTGCAAACTTACAATGCTTCCACGTGGTCAACACTATGTTCTCTATGTATGTTCTTTGGAACCACTTTTTTCTAATTCATCCTGACTGATAGATTACTCTAGCTCAGCTTTGCTTGACCTTTTCCCTTGATATAACTTTCTGGTCATAGGGAACTCCTGCTAAAAAATAATGTTCTTAGCTCACAGTACATTATCGTAGTGGTTAGTGGAAGAATACCTCCTATAATGCTTGCCAATGGAGAGATAGCATTTCTCAAGATTTAAGGAAACTAACAACCTCTGGAGGAACACAAGAGTTCCATAGAATACTGGTAGAGAAATGCTGTTCTAGCTGTTCATTCATCTTTCTATTCATTAGTTTACCACTGTGTATGTTTTTTACAACCACTGTGCTTACCAAATTGAGTGTTTTTTTATTAACTTCTCAAAATAATTCAGATATTTGCTCATAAGGCTTGTAATCCTAATTCCATTTTTCACTAGTTTAATTGTTGGTTCGAAGAGTGACTTCCATGGTAATCTCCCGTGCCGCCGATGTGCTGCCTCGTATCCTCTTATTTCTCCAGGTACCCCAATCCATTGCACTCCTGTGTAGGATAACCTGAGGTTAGGGGATACTAAGTCAGTTAATATTGTAACTATTTAATTACCTTACCCAAAGCTAACCTGTCTGCTAATTTCCTAAAAATAATACAAATCCTTAATCTTGTCAGTTTTTTTGTTTCATTCTTCCTTTAGCAGCTTTCTACAATTTCTCTTACCTATTTGGAAATGATCTGGCTATTAAAAAATAAATTGCAATGCTTGACACATCCACACTGATGTTGTATATATTGTACAAGCACCAAGACTTTGACAGCAACAGATTGGCAATGTTTTAGGCTGGATTTTTGTATTGGTGTGGTTACCTTTAAATCTGTAATCAGAATTTCTTCTACACTGTAATGATCATTTTCAGCTTGTTAAAAAATGTTTTTTTTTTTAAAAATTGTAATTAGAAAAACAAATGACAAGTAAAAAAAACATTTTATTGCAAAACGTCCTAAAAATTGCAACAAAAATTAAAAGTAATTTAAACAAGGACATTTTCATACTGAACAACAAGTAGTAAGGTGGTAAGCCATGAACTAATTTATTGTGCTAGGTGCAGCAGGAATTATGTTTTTTACATATATTTGTGGAATTAAATTTCAGCTCTGAAAGATTAGCAGACCCTTTGAAACTTTAATGTCCACTCCAAAATTAGAAGTTTTAGTATGCATTGACTAATTTGACAATATATCTATTTTGGGCCTTTATGGGACCTATATGGGGCATACATTCTGTGATTGAGAACTTATCATTCCCATTGAAAACTGCAGAATCATTCTCTGTCAGAGAATCTTGTTGAATTTTTGGATTCACTATTTTATGAATGGAATCGTTATAACATATATATGCATGCTTAAAAAATGTTTAAATGGCAATTCCTATATTTGTGGCACTCTTTTAAAATATTTACATTTATTTTATGTATATTATTATGAATATACTTTATATATAATAATATAGGGAAAATATAATAAAAGCTGACAAATGGGCAATGAACAATGGTATTTTAAAGTTGGTAAAACATTTGTTAGAAATGTTAAACATTAATTAAACATTATTATTTTAAATGATCAACTATTATAAAATAGTTGAATTCGTCCACCAACCACAGTGTCCACCAGCTGCAGCCTAAAGCTGTAGGGCTCACCACCATTCGGCATGTGCAGGACCTACTGTGGTGTCAGTACATCAGAAATAGTGCCAGAGTCAACACAGTGCCAGCTTCAGCAGCTGGGTTGTGTAGTCCCAATAAAAGGAATTGGTCAGAAAATGATTCTTGGGTTTTATACATTCCAGTGTAATTTATGGCAAAGAAAGTATTTTATTTTGCATTTCTAATACTAATGAGAGGGTATAGTTCCACTTTCTTCTATTTAAAGAATTGCATTACATTATACTTCTCCGTTTCTCTTTTTTTTTTAACATGTATTACTACATTGTACTATTTCCTCAACCAAATACGCTAATTTACACCATCCCTGAAGAACTTTTTCTTAGTATTACCAAACAGCCAGTAAATACATGATTCTTTAAATGGTACATTGCTATATTCTACTTAAAACCACAAGTTTACCGGTTTTCTAAATGAAAGAAGGTTAAAAATGTCCAACACATGCAAAAAAATGTTCATTAAATACACCCACCAATATTGTTTTCTGGGATGTTTAGGTTGTGTTAGGCCTACTACCACAGGCACAATGATGTTTGGGTAAAATATCTACTGGAATTGATCAGGGTAGGCAGTTTTTCTTTGATTGGTTAACAATTATATTGAAATCAAAACCATTTCAGATATAATGGTATATTCGCATCATAATTCAGATACATACCCAAATAAGTGGAAGTGGATGGTACAAAAAATACTTGTAGAATTGGTTTTACTGTCCGATCAAAATATCAATAGAAAATAACATTGATTGAAAACTGCATACCTACCAAAATACTAACAGATATTCAATAAGTCTTCCCTTTGGTTCTTACCTGGCTTCAGTAAACCAGAGTTAAAACACTGCTCTGTCAGATTTGGTGGAGACCGGCCAGGCACAGTTTCTCGAGCATTAATTACCTCAACCTCCCCTGAACAGAAGAAGACACATATGTATGACAAGAGCACAAAGTACATTTTAATAACAGTAACATCATGTTAATTTTTATTGACATTAACAAATGTAAAACATGCATCAGTTAATTGGATCGGATATATCACTGATGTTACATTTACTGATTCTATATTAAAGAAATATTGAAATAAAAAATGCACTTACCCGTTGAAGCATTATAAATTGTGAAAATGACACCTCCTCCCAGGCCCATGCTCTGTGGATGGATTACTGTGGTACAAATCAGTGCAGCAATAGCACTGTCTACAGGGGAACCCCCCTGCTTCATGATGTCCCTAAAAGAAATAGGTTTTTGTAAATAAACCAGATTCCTAATACTTTTAGACTGTTATAATGGTTCATAGAATGCAATGAGTCTGAGATTGCATAGGGCAGATTACTATCAGGAATAGAAAATTGGAAAGGCTAACAGTGTGCTAAATGTGCTGCAAAAACTTGAAGAGGGCTCAGATATTTTATTTTTTTAAACAGTGTAGTTTTATAGTGACATTAATCTTTACAATACAGTAAATGGGAATGTCAAAATGGCAAGAGTTTCAATAAAAAAGCAATGACAATATCAGAGACTGTTCAATAGTATTCATCATCCCCTCCCTATCTTTGATACAGATCCCTGGAAATGTATTTATTGTGGTGCCTCCCACCAAACCTACTTTGCCTAGTCCATGTAAAATACAAGTTCTCTTTACTCAAAAAGAGGAACTGATAACAAAACCTCAAGCCCAAGTAAATGTCAGAGAATTAAAATATGAACACATTTCAATGAAATAGAATGGAAATGAACTTTACTGATATACTCTCTTAAAGCATATTTTCAGCTCTGCCATACAGCATTAGATCATGGGACTGATAGCTTTAAAAGGGTTGGAGATTCAGGCCTGCTAAGGGAGCTTGGGTTACAACATATGAAATAAGTTTCCTAAATCATAAAGAATTTTTAGATATTCAACCAAGAAGTAATTTACATTTGCATGCCCATTCATGCATGCATTTTGTCTTTAACATGCGAATGAGTTTTCCTGACAAACCTAGTGACCTAGAAGCATTACATGTCTGCATATAAATAATAGGTTCTTTCAACAATAAAGAAAATAATAATGGATTTCAACATCTTTATGTCTTTTTCAGCTGCTGTAAGGCTTATAAATGTTCTATATATCAACACCATCTATTGGGAATGTAAATAGCCATGACAGGCCAAGCTTCATGTGTTTTTGTATGACTTGGAGGAGCCTACAATGATGCACTGGAAATTTTTTTTTTTATATATTGGAACTAAAAAAAAAGTCAAAATTCTAGTGGGATATTGTTGAAGTCTACAAGATATTTTTATAACAAATGTTTATTCCATTGCCCGGAATCTTATAAAATTAAAAAACAAAACAAAAAAAAAAAAAAAAAAATCAGTAAAAGCAGTTTTGTTTGCAATAATCATATTGTGGCCTTGAGACTCTTAGCTCTTAGTCCCAGCTGACACTTCTTTTCCAAATAATATATAAATACACATTGTCATCCAACATTGAGCCATGGCCATTATGAACATGTTGGACTCTGTATTCATGTCATCATGCTGGCCAGGGCTTATGGTACTCATTACAGTAAGGCACTAACATATCGTTATATGAGCACTGTCCAAAGTCACCACTGCCAGAGGAGGACAGATCAGTCTAAGTACAATTAGAAAAAGGTGGGTGCATTAGAGATGTTGGGCTTTAAACTTCAATATAAACTTTGCTGCTAAGGGTTCTATTTATAAAGCAGGGAATCAGACATTCCCTCAAACATTCTCTCATGAGAATCCTCCAAGTCCATGTGTTATAATGATTAATTGATTCCCTGTTTTTTCAAATAGAGATGCTAGAGTTATTTTCAATAATTGAGCCATAATAAAAGCATAGCTGCAATGTATGTCTTTTAATAACCAAACATGTAAAACTATAGACATTTCAGAATTGTACAGTAAAAAATGCCAATATTCTGAAAAATAACTACATAAGGTAAAATAGTTCTTCAAACAAAACAAAGACAGGAAAGGACAATTTATAGTGGGAATTATTTAAGTGCTGAAATGGATGGATTGAAGATGGATTTTTACAATACAGGATTTCATAAAACTTGTTAATCTGTACATTTATATTTTAAGTACCAATCCCCTGGTGCTGCAATGACAAGGAAACCTTGCTTTTCCTGTAATTGTTATATACTGGTATTAAAAAAAGAAGTGTGGGAACATACAACCACAGGGTACTAGGGAACTCTCACCAATAGAAATTAAAACTGCCTGTAAAAATTAAACATTAATAAAAGAATAATATATAGTGTGAAGGAAGCAAGTACAGTGGTACCTCGGTATAAGTCCAACTTGGTATAAATCCTGTTTGGACACGAAAAATTTTGCTTGGTATACAACCCTTGCTTGGTATACAACACCGCGCTCTACCCTTATTTACCTCTCCCCAGACAAAGCCATGACTGCCCATGAGCGTCAGTACGCCAGTTACTACCATTCAGTGAACAACCCGCGCTATAACTCTCTGTGATATACATAACATCTCCTCCTCCTCCTCCCTTCTCAGCACCATCCTAGTAGGCACTCAACTCTTCTAAGCAAGGTAAAATGAGGTTACATTATCATTTATTTCATCTAATTGCTTTTGTATTTATGTATTTTAGTATTAGGCAGTGTTTAAATTATTTCATACAGCTCCATCAATGTATAATATGCCAATAACAATAGGATTTTTTTTCATGGGAACGGATTAATAATTTACCTTTTATTTCTTATGGGAAAAAATTGTTTGTTATAAATCCAAGGATCTGGAACGAATTAAGGACTTATACCAAGATACCACTGTATAAATTAGCCTACCAAACAATTTTATTATTGCCTTCTTTAGGAATAGCCAAATTAAATAATCCCAGCTGCTTAACTATTGCAATAAGTACCTGTTGATCATGCAAGATATTTTGTGACTCCAGTCACAAGTCCTGTTCCTTGCTTACAATGGCTGCAATAGCCTGCAAATTTCACATGTTGCATTAAAGCTAAACTTTAGTTGGGAATGAAAACTACCCTGCAATAAGGCAGCTTCCACACTGCAAGGGTTAAATGCTCATCTTTGTCTGTAAATAGCAGGTTTACTTACCTTATTCTTCATTCCTTCAGAATTAGGGTGATTTACCTCCATCCTATTTGCCTGGTATATACCCACACTACAAGGGTAGTTTTCTACCCTAACTGAACCCAGGTTTAAAATGAATTGGATATACTAAAGGAAAAGTGCATTTTGTGTTGATATTGAGCATTACCAAACGTTGCATCACACATCAAAATGCAACCATTAATTTGATTTTAAAAAGTGATTTATCTGTTGTGATGTGTCTATACTCACATTTACCCTTTCCCCAAAAATGTAATAAACATTAAAATATAAGAGTGGTTTAAATGACCATTTGGTCTCATTATTCAAGCATCCAGCCAAATAGCTTAGGCAGGCCTTAAAATTTCTGTACCTTTACTGCAGCTGAGTAATAAATATGGCCAAATACCAGCAAATGAGTAGACTATGAAATGGCAAAAAATTACTTATGAAGTCAACCTTTTGTTCTATCTTTTTGCCAGGAAGCTTGCACTTTTATGTGAATGATACCTATATATTTCCCTGGTACCTGGCAACACCTAACATTTTAAACTGATTTAAAATTATTTAAAAATTATAGTCTTCATTCTTATGTGGAAATTACAACAGAGTCCAGATGACCTACAGAATTTACCCCAAGAATTGCTATGCAAGACATTACAGGATCCAGTGATCATTGTAACCATTGTGACCCCAGTTGTTTTGCTTTAATTTTCTTGTTTTTTGGGGGGAGATCTTTGCAATACAACAGAAACAACTGTATCCTATAGCTAATGCATACCTGATATACTACGCATTACTAAAAAGAATTAAGTCTTGTTAATAAATAGGGCACATGGCTGGAGCAACACACAGACTTGATATGTCAAGCAACTGTCAATCTATGCACAGACCTGCAACATGAGTGTTACATTATTAATAAATCACTGGCCACAGTGGATATTTTCTAGCCTTTAAGAGCACATTTGCCATAGCATGTAGCAGGTAAATATTTGATTTATTAGTTATGAATACGTTTGGGGAATATATTTTTTCAATTCAATAATAAAAGGAAAACAATGATTTAAAAAACAATTCAAGAAACAGAGAGAGCTTCCAAACTAGAGCAATAAACAATCCACCACTTGTATTCTCCAAATCATGCAATGCTTCATCGAAGCTTGGGTAACAGAAAAAAAAGTAATGAGACTCCCAGCCACAAGCTCAGGATGCAGCAAATACATTCCATGCTGAGTTCCATGTGTTAACAAGAGCTTGGTACTCATCAGCTAGGAATGGAGTTTATGGATGTTTTTTTAAGATTTCCTGGAAAACCACATGCATAATTCAAGCAATTATAAAGCCGTCCCTTTCTTTCTTTCCTTTTTAGAAAAAAAGCCACTACAAGTTATTGAACATACATAAACACAATCAATGGGTAAAGGAGGCCCTACCAAGTGTTGTATAATGTTCCTAATAAAGTGTTCAGTGATTATAGTTTATTAAGTATGTAATTTAGGACTGACTCATCAAAATTCCACATTTGCAGTTGTGTACTCATAATTTAATGTTTATTTCCCTGCATTATAAACACTTAAAAATTTTGACAATCTTTTAAATGATGTTGTAAGTGAAAACACATGCTATCAAGTATCCCCACCCACACGTATGTTTGTTTATGCTAATCCTGGTTTGAGAAGAAGCAAGTTAGTTTAACACAATGTTGCTAAACTGTACAATCAATATACAGTACAATTATTATTATTATTATTATCAATATTATTAATAAACTGTATTTATATAGCACCAGCATGTTCTGTACATTGTTGTTTATTAAATTGGGAACAGATATGCTAATATATATATATATATATATATATATATATATATATTTTTTTTTTACAAAAACTGTAGCAATGTGTGAACTGTTGTAATAGTACATGATTGAAACAAAATTTCCAGTCTGAAAACTGGGACCCATTTATTCCTCTGTTGAAAGCTGCCAGCTTGCACAGCATTGCAAAGTGCGGCCAGACTGTTAATCTCAGTCAGATGTTACGGCTATCTTTGGACTGGATAGAACATTGCTACGTCATCAACCTTCACTAAAACCACTTGGAATATATGAAGATGCAAATACATAACTCCTGAACAAAACTTGTACTTCTGAAAATAGTTATAACCTGGGTCACCTGGGTGCAGATCAAGAATCTAGACATTACCATAACTAAATTTTCTGCATAATTGTTTCAAGTCATATATGTTGCAGAAGCAGAAACATGCAAAGTGTGCCACTGCACAAAGAATTCAGACCCTTTTCAGCCAACAGGGGCCCCATGTCAGTTCAGGAAAGGGGCTAAGTTAGTTCTGCACAGGGCCCACTGTTGGCTACGTCTGCCACTACACTTGCTATGAACAAAGTAAAATGTTATAGAGAAGCATCAAGTGGGTTGTTCTGCATACATTTCTATAATTTTATTCAATGTTGGAATAACAATGGTCTCCCCTGTCTGTTGGAAGATGGTGCAGCCATTGCTCTTACTGATGCCCAATCTGTCTATGTTTTCTGCAGGAGATTTATACCACTGGTTGTGTTTTTGAACTAAACTTAATTCCCAGCAGTGATGAAGAGTCACTAGTAGATGCATTACTCATTTAAAATGTATTTACTTTGTGCTTACTGCAGACAAAAAGATTTTACAGCTGATTTCTATGAAATCTAACAGGAAGTCATCACCACTGCCCTTCTGACACTGTACCCAAACCCATTTACTTAAAATGACGTTGTTACAGTTAAGCAGCTTATATTTGAACTTGCCACCAACTAAAGTGGATATCTGTTTAATAGTAGATGTTTTTCTAATATAATCCTAAGTAAACATGAGTTGCCTTAGTTGATTTTAAGATAACAGATTCAGCAAGTTATGTACCTGCAGTTTTAGTTTGGGCAGATTTTAAAGCCCAGCTAAATGCAAAATTGAATCAGACAAATTCCAATAGCAAATATGTAAACACAAACAGTATATTATTGCAAAGTGATGTACAGTATACCTGTTTCATAGGTTAAAAGTGCTTGCACACAGCACTACAGCTATTGTATTTCATTTCTAAATTTAGGAATAAGGGGGGTCAATAAGGTGTGATCATGTGACACCCAAAATACAACAGAAGGCAGACTGCAATACCAGCAGCACCACCATTAGCAATTTCTGGAACCTATGTTAATTAAACTTCCTGGGTTCCTTTCCCCCCCATGTTTAAAAGTTTTAGCATTGCAAAAGTCAAGTTCTTTTGGGTACCCCTTGTCATCCCTTGACAGCCCTGTTTCCCAGCATTCCTGCATTATAGAAGAAACCATATGCCTACATAAAAAAGGAGCACATGCAACTCATTATGTTACCAGGAAACTAAAAGGTATGACAAGTCTTACATTTTTGTAGATATGCACAAAACTACAGTCACATGACTTTTTGAATTTTAAAAAAGTTAGTAAGGTATATAAACCTTTTTTTCTAAACTTTAATGATATAACATCCAGTTGGGATGCATTTTTTTATTGTAAATGTAATCTTTATTATGTTTTTCAAAATGTTTGGCAGCATTCCTCACTGTATATAGTTATGTTAAGCAAATAATTTGGTGTAAAGTTTCCTACCTGAAGGTCCTGCCAGTAGCAGAACTTTTTGTTGCAGGTGACAACGCTTAGCATTTGCAATATCAGCAGCATTGTTAGACTGCCAGTTCTGCTTCAGTTGGCTGTTGGACTGAAAGACTTGCTGAGAAAGCCCAACAACCAATCAAAGGAGAGTACACAGCAGGTTAACAAGAAACTTTGCATCTGATTCATTTTTTGCTTTATAAAATTGTATATAGCAAACAAGTTTTCTTTTATTTAGTAAACATATGTTGATAACATTAAAAATTAAATACAATCTAAGTAATATATATTGTAAGAAATTTAACATACTCTGTTGCAGATTTAGTCGTTGCACAATTATTTTTATCACACTTCCAAACTTTTTTTTGAGATACAACAGCGTTACAAACACAATATATACAAATCATAGAGGAAACATAAGCATATCCACTCATACAAATAGGACAAAAAAAACCTCAGGAGTATTAATTAATATTAATATTATTAGCCAGTAATTATATAGTGCCGACATATTATGTAGCTCTTTACAAAAGCCATGGTCCAAATGGATTCACAGTCTAATGTAAATAACCAGTTGTTTATAGGTATCAGAATGGTAGAACGTTACCCATGAAGCCCATGTTTCTATATATTTATCCGCCTTATCAAGAGAGATAGATCTGTATTCCTCCAAATATCTTAGACTCTAGTAAGCCATCTCTGGATTTCCAAAACACTTGGATCAGACTACGGGTCGCATTGAGAAGATGTAAAGTTATTGAGGATTTGTAGGAGTCCAGGGGTTACCCATGGTCATGTAGCAAACATACAGAGAGGGTGGAGAGAAACGAGGTCCCAACTATGAGTTGACCAATGCTGCAGACTTTCTGTCAGTAGGTCTGGATCAATGTTTCTTGCAATTTAGTGCTGATGGAGCATTTGTGTGTAATAGTGCATATATTTTGCCACTGAAAGTCAGAAAATTCTACCTGTAAAGCCTTTTGCCAGGACCTGATGTGGCCTGTGGAGCTTATTGCATTCAGGGTATAATGCATAAAAGAGACTATGTGGCAGGGCGGTCACCCTTTAAACACAATTGCTCCAAACTGAGGGGGGATTGACTAGGGCACCCGCTCGCCCAATATCTGCAATTTAACGTTTGATTTGTATGTAGGCCCATCGGGGAGGCAAGTCACCCTTAATCAAGTCAGCCGATTCCCTCCTGGTCTATAGCTTGCCTTCGGTGGAGATTTCACTTTCCAATTATGCAAAAATCTACATTCTAGACCAGTGGGGAATTCTGAGTTGTCTATCAATGGTGTTAGTAATCCTGGGGAGGAGGAAAACCTAAAGAGTAGTCCCAAT
The DNA here is from genome assembly GCF_032062135.1 of Pyxicephalus adspersus. Taxonomy (NCBI): domain Eukaryota; kingdom Metazoa; phylum Chordata; class Amphibia; order Anura; family Pyxicephalidae; genus Pyxicephalus; species Pyxicephalus adspersus. The sequence continues at coordinate 45,361,150 of NC_092863.1, forward strand.
GGTTAGATGGTTTTTAAGAGTTGTAGGTATTTTGACAGGACTCAGGGGCCAGTGCTACTATGTCTATGCCTTCAAATGTGTATGAAATTTCAATCCATAATTCTTCCCAATCTGATAGCCTGATAATACAGTTGGACATCAAGGAAATCCATGTCTGTGTTGGTTTTATGTCTGCTGACATAACCATACTTAATTCATAGTTGGAGATTATTCCACAAAACTGTAGTCAGTGTCATTTTGCTTTTAGTGAAAAAGGAGTAAGAAAAGAAGTGAAAAGTAGAGTAATTGGTATGGGTAGGGCTTGCAAAACATATAAGAGTCTGGGGAGGATAATCTTTTTGACTGCCTGTCCAAACCATAAAAAAGGTTTGGTTGACCAGTGTAGAAAGTCTAAATGTTTTGGTACAAGGGTGGGAAATTCTTTAAGACCATATTTAAATACTAGAAAAAACAAAAACAGTACGCAGTGCACAAAAGGTTTGAGTTGTACCGAAAAAGAAGAGAATCCCATAGGGAACCTACAAAACAGCAAACCCTTTCAAAGTGATAAGTAAGTCCTACAGATAACATGTGAAGAGCTGCCTTCTTCTGACTTTATCTTGAGGTCCCAGATGTCAGCTTGAAGACTAGCTTGGTCATTGTATCAGCACTGACAGAAGCTTCTGTTGTAGGGGGGGGGGGGGGGGTAAAACAGCTAGGAAATTCCACAGACTACTTGGAGAGCCATTTTTGGCCTGGCGTTTAGTTTGACAGCCTGTCCTGCTTTGCTAATCCGGAGTGATGAGAGCAGCTCCAAGATCTGCTGTCAAATTACCAGTAAAGATTTGCAGGCTATGCAGAAATTGAAAACACAGTCAGAATAGTCTCGTATTTAAACTTGCAGTTTACTTACAAATTCAGCTTTGAAGATACACAGTAGGATATGAAAGGATATCAGAATGTTTTGTCCCAAGCTGACTGGAGCAGTTGACCAATCTGCACTTTAGTAATCTCAACGTTGTAAAAGGAAAAGCAACATCTTCATCTGTATAGATCCTTAGAACGTATCCTAATGTAAACTATACACTTTTTACAAGAGATATCTCCTATTTGGCCTGCATTCCTTCTTTGGCAGATATCAGTAAGCAAATGACATGGCTTGCGTGGGAAACATATGATTTATTGTAAATGCTTTCTTTTACCAGAAATTCTACACCAGAAGTCTGGAAAACGTGACCTGTGAATAAGTCCTTAGCAGAGAATTGCAAAACAATATCTTGGTTCATCTCGATGTTAAAGAGTGACTTGTTCTATTCTTTCAGCAGTTATGTCCACCAGTGTTTACAACTCTGCTTCTCTTTTGAAGCCAAGAAAAGGGGGAAAGCTCTCACTTCATCATCTGCATTCTTTTTAAAATAAAGTAAAAATAGCCAGTGGCATATTTAGGGGGATTGTTGGTGCCCAGAAACTCAACACAATCTGTCATTTACATATGTAGTCCCTGCCACAGCCATTATTGCTCCCTTTAAGTAGTGCTCTTTCATTCATCTGTCACTGCAAATGATCACAGAATATCTTTTTTTTAGGAATTAAATATGTGTGAATTAGGTGCCTAATTAGAGGTGAGGCTCTGCATCTGTCAGAGACTTGGACCCCAGTTCACGTAAAAGAAAAAAAAAACTTTGCAGTTTAACATAAAAAAACTGAACACTTGAATTTGTACCATGTGACGGAAACTTTAGGTTACTATTTATGGTAAGAATCCAGCTGATTTTATTTATTTTTCTGTCCCTAATTTGTTCTGAAAAGGTCAGCCTGGAATGCATGAGATGCCGGCAGCATCTGCATGCCTCATGACAAAGAAGATTCTGCCAAGCATGGTTCCATTGACCAATCGCAGTCCCTGCGGACAGTCTAATCGGATTTGCGTGTCTGAATGCCGTCATAGTCTCTGAGGCTGAAGAACAGACCTATCAGGTTAGGAAAATGTTCAATTGATTGTTTGGGTGGTGGTTCAGATACCCCCACAAATAAAAAAAAAAAAAATCTGTTCATTGAGGGTACTATTATAGCACATCATCTTTTTGTTTTGGATAGAGCAAGAAGGGGGAAGAACCTTTTGTTTGTTGTCTGCGTCCCTGACCGCATGTCAGTTTAATATAAAAGTTTACAGTAAGGAAAAAAAACATTTTTAGTAGTAGATAGTTGCATTTGACAATGTTTTGGTATCCCTTTCCTTCCCTGAAGGTATTTGTGCCCTCCATGGCTTCTACAGGAATGGGGAGTGAATAAAAACTTCCCCAATTGATCACTATCAGAAATAAAAAACTAAAATACATTTTAATATCTCTCTGTCCAGAACTGAAAAAATGAGTCAGGCTTATTTTGGAAGTTTAACTAAAGACAAAAACAGTACAACAAAAACTAAACAAAAAAGTTTTCTGTTAGATTTAATAGAATGATAGTCTAGAATCGAATGATTGTCCCTTGCAGTGAAGTAGTGTTGCCCTTGGCATCCCGTGTTGTTCAACCTGTTCATTTTATAATATCAGCATCATTCACAGAGTGATATGTGACTATCCAAACATCTTCTTTACAACATCAATCACTATGCCATTCATTTTTGCAAAAATTTTCATACGCTGTCTCTTTTTCTCTCCAGCAAAAATTTGAAGTTGCAAAAGTATCACATTGTCATGAAACGAACAAATAGAAATATCACTCACCTGCCTATGTCTGAGCAGATTTCAGAGTCAGCAGCCACAGCTCCATTTAAGAAGCCACCATGATCACAGCTTAGCTTCTCTCTTCCCATTACCAGTGCCAGGAAAATAATAACTCCAGCAAGTATAAAAAGCATGAAAATAATCAGAGACATCCAAGCACGGGATATTGTCATTGTGCCAGGATTCAGAGTTCTTTTCCTTGAAGTGTTCTAACTCACTTATTTTGTTAGAACTAAATGTCTAATCCTTAGCCCTCAACTTTTATGGCTGTCTTAAGTACTACCTAATCATCTGACTTCTTCTTTTCTATGTGCTAGTATTTGAATGTCTCTCAGTTGTCTGGCACCACCTTTCCTATAATGTTTCTTTAAATTGTTCACCGTCACTGTGTTTTTCCTTTCCAATCAGCAGTCCAGTGTTTTTCTTACTTTCACTAACAGTACACTTCTACAATGAAGAGTGTTTTTTTCTGTGTTCTCCTCCCTTTTCTGTTTTTGCCCGCCTACTGTTGTCTTTACATACTCAAGATTTATAAATCACCCTGGTAAAAGTCTGTGAATGAAATATTTTAGGCAAGTTCATATAAGTGCATATTGAGTCCTCTTGTTCTTTTCTCTTCTCACTTCTAATGTTTCTCTTTCTCACTCTTTATTCTGCACACAGGATCCTGTTAAAAGATTTAGCAAAAACAGTCTTCAAATGGTACAATATAAACATTAGTTTTATATCCCAAACTTGCACATTTATTTGTACAATGCAGGTAAATATATTTCACATTAAAGCCCTTAATGAACTGAATCTACTAACATGAGATTGTACAGACCCACATTTATCCACCCAAAACCACATCAACAATAACAAACAATAATTATTAATAAATAAGAAACAGCAGACAACTAAACTGTGGTCAAATTGAGCTTTAATAAGGTTTGAAACAAAATACAACACAAATAAATTATAACTGTCAAGTTTATTAAACTGACCACAGAACAAGAGAAATAGACGAGGGGTTTCCTTGGCAAACAGTGTATTGTATTCAGTGATAGACTCTCATGGAATACAAGTCATAACAAAATAAAATAAGGATCTTTGCTTGTAATATAGATCCAATATTTGGCCAACTAAGTGGCACTAGGCATATACCACCTAACTTGTGAACATATATAATTTTATTTACATATATATTTGGGGCTGGCAATATCCCTTGTAGGGGAACTACTGTATTTCCAATGTTGTAATCATTCCAATACTATGCCACTATGTCCGTCTAATTCTGACCACAGAAGAAATTTTAATTTTAAAAATCACTTGCTTCACCTCGAGGACTATTGTATAGGACTACTATATGCTGTACACAAAAAATTGTGCATGCTTAAACCTAAAGATAAAATAACAAATAAAAATAATAAACTTTCTTTTACCCAAGTTTGTAAAATTTAAGAGAGTTTCATAATAAGGCAGCTGCTGCTTATAAAGAAGACTAGTAGCAGTGGCCTCATTGCCTTTAATTATTCCACTTTTTCACCCAATACCCTGATTAGTCCAGTTCTACTAGTAAGCACCCTTTCCCATACAAACGAGCCTTCCCATTTCTGCTCTAACAATATATTTTAGCAAATGTATGCCTGTTCTTTGAAGAATGCCTGTGCTTTTAACACAGTAGGATTAGTAAATTGCAGAAATGTACATAGAACAAATCAGATTATTCTTGTACAGAAACAATAGTTACAATTGTGGGGACTAGTTGGAATTTCTACATAAGCAGGAAATGTTAATACGTTTGTGGTACTTCTAAGAATACTCTAATAGTAGAACTGTGTACTGTGATAAAAGTATACTTCCTCAGGAACAAATGTATACAGTTGTAAGTTCATGGTATACGTGAGACTGGTAAAGAAAATATGTTGTGACTGAAATGTCTAAATTACTGTATTGCTGTTAATGGAATGAAGGCTGTGTTTGCTTATATTGTGGTACACTGTGAAGAAAGGATTTGTTACCTTATAGCAAGTGTGTAATTGTCCTTATTTGTACTTTGGCCAAGCACAGCAGAAAAGAAAGCCAAAGGTGGCATGTGTAACTAAACCATCTGTGAGATCACCCATAGCAACAGGTCAGAAGAATGCAGTGAACCAGACAGCAGACTTTAAAGTTGCAGTTGAAACAGGCTCCTGTCTGTCTATTTATTAGCACTTTAACCAACAAAAGAAATACATACCATTACTGAGATAGTCCCTCTCTGACTAACAGTAAAGCAGTTTAAAGCAAGACCAATAAAAGGCAGTCTTTAGATAACAAAACAAGCATGTTCCACTCACATGTAATTGTTGCTGGTGCAAGGCAGAGCTCTGTTCCCCCCACAGCTCTGGGAACTAACTCAGCTGCCTCCTAAGCCCCTGCAGCTTGCAACACGTTGCTGATCCTCTTCCCCCAGCCTCATGCTGATCACTCTCTCAGCCTGGATCCCTTTGGTTCTCTCTCAGCCCGGAATCCACTCTGGTTCTCCCTCAGCCTGGAATCCACTCTGGCTCTTTCCAGCCTCTGACTGCTCATTCTCAGCCTAGATCCCTCTGGCTGATTACTTCCTCCTCACCTTGCACCTGTGTGCAGGTGCATAATAACCCAGTCAGGATTGGGTTGGGCCAAGGAACCCACCCTTTCACTCCCTTGGCCTATCTACTCTCTATTCCTTGGAGCCTTTTTAACACTTTCCCTGACCTTCTTTGTGATACACTGTCACACATCAAAAATAAAATTGGAACCAGACAGGTCCTTTTTTCAGAAGGGACAGGCAATAAAATAAGTTTACCTTCCTTATCACAAATTTTTATTTAAACTCAACCATCTATGCTCCATTGTAGGCACCTTTATCTTTCCCCACTCCTCTTCCAGGATGGACACACACTATGTGATATTTGACCATGTGCATGTAATAATGAGCATAAAAATTTGTTGCATTAAGGCTACCTAATAAACCAAAACACTCCAAAAATTTGCATGCACTATATTTTGTAATGGACCTGCACTGCAATGTAGGTGCGCTCATAAAGTGCATTGGAGTGGCATTAAAAATGAATAGCATTCTGCAGCACAGCCATATGTGTTATTTCTTGTGGAAATAACCTATACTTGGCACAGCACAACAATTTGAACCTGGCCTTAATGACCTATATTCTTGCTAAAGTTACTTACCTTTAAAGCAGACCTAAAGTCAAAAAACAAGAAGTAAGGAGATGGAGGTAGAGCTCATTGACCAATAAGACATGCAATGGTATGATAGCTGCAATATGGGGATTGCAGTGTAATAAACATCAGTAAAGTTCAAACCATGTGTAAGAAGTAGAGTCTGTATTAATAATAAAGTATCAATGCCCCCATGCCTATATATAATTGCGGGATATATACAAAAGATGTTCAAAATACTAACATACAAGGTAATGATCATGCACAGTAAAGTTTCTTTTTTTACTTCTGCAATAAATAACTAAAAATATTTTGGAAGACTATGCATTTCTTTAAATTCCACAATGATGACAGCCTGCTGTGCCAGGATTTCCTACTTTCCTATATAGAAAGCGGAATTGTTATTGTATTTAACTTCCTCAATTATTGGCCTTTGGAGCATTTTTTTTTTTTTGAATGGGCAGCAAATTGCATTGTAAGGTCCCTTTCCCACTTGTGGTGGAAAACTGTGCAATTAGCCAATTAGTTAAAGGTATGACTAGAAGCGACTTGTTGATTCTACGATTCGAACTAAGTTCCAAACCAAACACATCCATGTAAAAACATGTGCACAAAATGGTTCCCAACTGCTTCCATTTAGTTCAATGGGCCAGATTTAATAAGGTTTTCCAAGGCTAGAGAGGATACACTTTCCTCAGTGAATCTGGGTGATCCTGCAAACCTGGAGTGGATTTCTTAAAAGTCATTTACTATTTGTTAGCAAATGTTTTCAGTCCTGGGCCAGATCCATTCCAGGTTTGCTGTGTCACCCAGCTTCACTGATGAAAGTGTATCCTCTCCAGTCTTAAATTAGCTGCAGGTTTGAAATGGCCCTAATATTTACAGCCTAGAAAATTATATATATATAATTTATTACTATTACTAATAATCTATATACTAGGTATGTTTTTTTATATTTTTGATTGAGCTATATAGGGTAAATTAAGAAAAAAAGTTAAAGAAATTTAAATTATATTTAAGTGTAGGTATAAAAAAACATTTTAATACATGTCTCCACATCATGCACATTTACATGTTCTGTCTTGTTGAAAAATGTTTATTGAATCTGCCTCTTCTGAACTGAAATCTCAAGCAGTGTTATCGGTCCTACCCAGTTCACGTCTGCCTTCAGCTCCACCCAATGTTATAGAGATAACAATATGGTTTTGTAGTCCAAATCAGGAGCAAGCAGCCAAGGGTGACGAAGCTGCCCAGTCCACAGATGCACCTATAATTTAATACTACAACACACACTTCCATTTTAACATGTTCGAAACTGAAATGTAAAAATTGATCTGGTCTAAGGGGTATATAGGTGACTTGTTAAAAAAATTAAAAAAAAAAAAAAAAAAAACAATGCAATAATAACTTAAAATATGAACCTAATAAAATTTATTCTGCTTAAGAAAAAAATGCAAGTTCTTGTATAAAGTTTTGTATAGTTTTTTAAAATATTTTTTAACTAGTATTCTGCATAGTAAACAAATTCTGTATTTGATTATTGGCATTAACATATGCAATACTAAAGGCCATTCATGACTGTACAATAGCAATATTGTTGGCTGATCTGTAAAAAAAAAAAATTGGTTCTGCAGAAGTTGTGTTGAATAGGAATATATTTAATATGATTTTTATTCAAAAGTGTTATGTTTGTATACAGAAATGTTGCTATTAAGATCATTTTATTAGAAATTAAAAGGTAAAAGATTTCAGAATTTCTCCATACTTTAAAATGAAAAGTAAGTGATTTGGTTTAAAGCGGAAATAGAACAGCTTAAATTGTTTAAATAAGCTTGCACACAGTTGTATGCAGTTTTTACCGGCATATGTGAAGGAAAAGATGAGCCAATTTATATACCCTTGGAAAAGAAATATACCCTTGGAATTAGAAATGGAGGAAAATGTAAAAAAAATACAATATAAGAAAAAATCTATTAAATTGCATTTTTCTTTTATTTATATTTCTTTCTTTCTTATTCTTTCTCTAAATTTTGTATGAGCCCTAATAAAGCAACTGCTTTCACACGTTCAGTTCTCCTGGACTGGGAGATAAAACTTCAAGATTTGACCAACAGCCACATTCAGCTGAAATATTACAACACAATATTACAATATGTTCTTTTTTATTATTTCTCCTGGAAACCCAGTTCTGATTTCAATGTGACTATTCAAAAAGTTCATATTGTACTGGTGTACTGGATGTTTGGTACACACTTTAATTAAAAATTAGGTTTAGGTGTCAGTTTTAGTCTAAAAGTAATTAAGTGATAGTTTTTAATGTAGAATATTTATGCTCATTTTAATATTTTATATTTAGGTTTTGTAAGAAAGAAAAAAGTTAAATGTAATCATTTCTTTTCAGAGATATTAAAAATGTATTTCGTTCAGGCAGGTTTGTGAACTTTCAAATGCAATGTATAATTTATCAGTTTTTGCAAAAAAGGAAAAACATGGCTCAACCAGTGAATGTTTAAAAGATAGACCCCACAGTAAAGACATTAGGTTGCCATATACGGATGGATTTGATAGCTTGAAACTGAAAGATCAAGTTGCAGAAAAGATCCTGCATTTGATCTACATATGTGACTGATCTGTGTTATACAGTTATCTCCATAAACAGTCCTATTGCTTGCACCAGTGATCTCCAAGTCTGTGGCCATCAAATACTTTGAGCTTGTCAGTCCCTGTAAATTTGCCTTTACTTATGCTTACATGATTTTTTTTTATTTACTATCAGACAATGTAGTTGAGGCTTTGTATGCTTACATTTTAGATAAATACCTGAAATCCACAAATGTTTAACATAAAGCTTAGCTAGATATGTTGGGGCCTCTAGTGGGTGAGACCACAGTTCTCCATGCCAGTATTTCTGAGTTTTTTTTGGAAGCCCATAAATTATTTCCTTCACTGACATCATCTTAAACCTTAGAATTTATTTTGGGGTGGATGTGCTGTATTGTTTTTTAGCAAAACACTTTTCCTGTTCTTTTTACTGATTTGTAAGTCTACATTGTGTTTGATTCATTCGAGTGACAGCAGTTAATATATGGTTCCTTCCACCTTTGAACTCCTTTTTTCTGTATAGAATGGGTTGTTGTGTATAACATTTTTCTTTCTTAATTTAATATATCTAGAACATCTGTTAGGTTTCAATGAAGTTGGAGGCTTTGTTAGAGAGATTATTTTACTTCCTGTCTTGATAAAAAAGGCTTTCTACCACTATCACTCGTACAATTTTAAAAAAGATTTATCTATTTTCTATAGGAAAGATCATGGAATCTTGGGGAAAAACAGTGATAAATGAATCCTTATGTCTAGGGTTTAGAAACATTCTGTACATTTACAAACTAACCTTAACAAGAGCCTCAAGAAAAGTTTAGTAAAGTTCATTTTGAGCATCAAGAGCTCAGTGAACATCCAGGCCTTGATAGCCTAAACCCGAACCTGTTAGGCTGCCTTCCAAATGTAGTACTTACCTTCCTGGGAGCAGATATTTTTACCTGCATCCTTCCTGGTAGGGTTATCTCAAGAAACATTTGTGTTTGTAGAAATGTCTTTTTGTATTTTTATTTTAAAAGTCCAACACACACAGAAGAAAGGTCAATGGTGCCAATGCGTTACGTCCATCTCTAGCCAACAAAGTTCTAACACAATTGTCAATATTAAGAAGATCCAAAGGTAATACTGACACCTCCTAAATGGATCAATGTGGACATCAACTCATTTTCACCCAGCTTAACAGAACAAGCTATTTTCAAATCACAGACAATCTCTTTAATCTATCCAAAAAGTGCTAAAGTGTAATGAATTCCCATGCGTATGAAACTGAAGGAAGAATTGCCCATCAATTGCGTCATGCAAGGTAAGAAGTGTTAGCCAGTAGGCATTAGGATTTAATGGTGTTTTGGAAAGTACAGTGGGTGCTCTTGGTTTGAGGGTGATTGGATACTCTACTTGTTGCCAAATCATTTTTTGGGGATATAAAAGAAAATTAAGGCATTGCCTACTGATATGTGTTATTGATATATATGGCACACATGGGGGTATATGTGTCTTGGTAAAGTATGAGAAATGGTGCTTTGGAGGGTATAGCAGCACCATAAGTAATTGCATTGTACCTTCAAACTGATACTGTACAGAGAGCAGATTTTACATCTTACATCTGAGTAGGACAAATTATGACAATCCAAACAAAGATCTAAATAAAGTCCCCAGCTATCAGCAAAGGTGCATTAGGTCTAGCTAAGAGGTACTCCAATTTTTGTAGGACCTTACAATAAATGGTGGGAGTATATGCATTGTAACAAATAAAGTGAAACAAAATTTTTGAATGTAAATAAAGATATATTGTTCGTTTTTATGAAAAATTACATAAAAAGTGTAAAAAGGTGCATCTCTATGTATCATAATGATTTTCTTCTGCAGGACATACACTAAATTTTGTTAGTGAATATGTCCTATTCACGTTTCACATGCATATAAGCAGGTGAGTCAAGTTGATTTTTGTAAATAACATTGTAGGATGTTTTTGTAGACTAGAAGATATCAAGGAGTGTTTGAGTCCCTGATTATTCCAAGACACTACTGAGATGTTTTGCATGCTGGTTGGAATAAAATATGATAGCACAGAATACAGTGTATTTTGTGGAAAGGAAATATACCAGCAAGGTGAGTATCAATAATGCAGGTGGGAGGTTTTGTAGTTGAATTAGATGTTAGATGTGGCCAACAAAGTTGAACAAACCAGATAAACTTGTCTAAATCAAAAGCTAATCTGCCTGAACAGGATTAAGGATCACACCAAGTGTAAAAAATAACAAAGCAAACCAACAATTCAATTTATTCCATGGGAGATTGTGAAAACACAGGAAATGGTCTTTTTAACTACAGAAAAGGAACATTTGGCTCAAACACTGCTTGAGAGCACATTAATGCATATTGGAGGCTGAGACATGCACAAGCATTTATCCCCAGGATTCTGTATATGCTGTTCATCGCGGTCCAGCTAAGCATTCGATTTTGCTGGCAAGTACATTTAATTTTTAAACAACATGCTTACCCATGCTGGATATAGCATAGCATATGTGAATGTAGACACTGCCAACACTTTCTAACCTCAGTGAACTTTGCTCTTTAAAGTTGTTCCTCGTGGGAAAATCAATGTTGAATGATACCAGGGCACTATTATTGGTATATTTAAAGTCACTGACCTGCTTGAATATATCCTCTTTATCTTCATAGTTAAGAAGTTTAGACAGCACTGCTTGTGGGACTAAGGGCCTGATTTATTAAAGCTCTCCAAGGCTGGAGAAGATACACTTTCATCAGTGAAGCTGGGTATTCTAGAAAAGCTGAAATGGATCTGGTCCAGGATTCAAAACATTTGCTAGCAAATGACTTTGAAGAAATCTATTCCAGGTTTGCTGGATCTCCCAACTTCACTGATGAAAGTGTATCTTCTCCAGCCTTGGAGAGCTTAAATAAATCAGGCCCCAAGGGTTTATGTACATGTTTTAGGTGCCCTTTCAACAAGGAGTAAAGACTTCTTTACTAAAAAGGATAAGGAGCCACCTTTTCGGAAATTTTGTGGGTTTATTGTTTGCTATAGACAGGGGTAGCCCACAATGCAAAAGCTCATTGCACTTCATCTCATTTTCAAAGGCTTAATGTGTTAGATTGAAGGATTTATCAAGGTATAGAGCAGAGACCTCTCTGAATATCAACGGAAATTGGTCCTCTTTGGCTCTCCTTTCAAGGGCATTGTTTTTTCTCTGATATTTTCAAAATCTTCTCCAATCAAGGTACCAATTTAACAACGGTTCCTGACCTGCTTTTTAAACTGGTCCATTGTTGTATTACATTTAATATAGGGCAATCTAACCTCTATAATGGCGGGGTTTTGTGTTAGTGTGAACTGGAGAAGCCAACATGGTATCCTGTGCTGGTTGCAACATTTGTACGGCTCACATGTACACACAGCAGCCTGACATGATAGAAGCTTTTTTCCTATTCTTTCTGATGTGAACATTTTTTGTAGCTTTTGGTTGGCGTTTTGGGCTCTAGTGGTAAATACTTCTAGTACTTAAATACTCAATAATTTTAATTTGTTACTGTATGTCTCATTGTAAACTGAAATAAAGAGGATCAAGAAAAAGAAAAACAGTTTTTTTAACATATTCAAATTTCCTGTGGCAATATTCAATTGTCACTATTTTTTTTTTTTTGTTATTTCCATTCTCAGGGCTATTCTGTTAAAGAGCATTTCCAAGCACCAGGTGAAAGCAGTCAGTAAAATATTGATTTTAGAAAGTAGATGCTACTGTTGTGCTCATAATCTTTACTTTAGCCTAATTTTATCTGTAATTCTTCTGCTTAGTGTTGACTTTTTTATCCTTTCTCTGTATGAGGCAGTCAAGAGCTTGTAAAATACATGACTAGGGTACAGTATATGACGCCATGAACTGCCTTTACCAACTTTAACCCAACACTCCCCATTAAACAGACCACACCATCTGTTGGATTAAATTGGCCATAGCAGCTCATTTTATTAACCATTAAATATAGTAACAACCTTTTTTATATACACATGAACATATGTAAAACATCAAACACAAACATTAATGCCAGTCCTTGTTTTCTTTTAGGTCCATGTAACTATCCCTCCCATCGTAACATTTTTTCAAAATTCCTCCCCTCACTAACCAGGCCCCCAGCCGCTATCACACCGCCTTGGGGACAATTTAGCGGATAAGCCCTTTTAACACCTAGCCCCCACAACAACCAAGTGTCGTGCAGGACCACCACTGATGAACCAGAGCCCACCCCCTGATAGGCCCTACCCCCTTCTTCAAGAACCGTAACCCCTACATGGACCTAGCACAAAAAAACGCCCTGCTGCTATGACAATTGCATAATTCCTATAACCCCGAAAACAGGGAGGGAGGGTGAGGGTCGCTTACTCCTTGAGCATAAAATGACTAACCCCCTCCCCTTGTGCCCCCCTTTTAAACCTGTCCCCACTCCTCCTATGCACCACTAGCCCCCCAATCAAATCATAACTTTCCGCCCACTTTTCCTTATTATTTTTTTTTTTTTTTTTTTTTAATTTCCCGCACTTTTTTCCCGCTCTCATCATCTCTCTCTTTTTTTTTTTTTTTTTAAACCTTTAACCCCTTGCGTTCCTATTTTCCCTACTTGCCCTGTCATGCGGCCCCTACGCTTAATTAGCTCCAGGCCAACTATCTAGCATCTGAAGCAAGTGATTTCCAGGCTCACTAGATTACTGACCAAAGGGAGTAGTATAGTACAGTAATGTCTGGATGAAAACTGAATTACCTAACAAAAAGGTATTGCTCTCTGCATCTCAAAGTATCATAAGCAATTCCAATGAGATTTTATTATGAAAAATAAATTGGTGCAGGTCAGTAAGGACAAGCAATGCCTTATCTTGTGGTATGCTGGAATGAATAGATTGCAAAAAAGGTAATATCAGTTTAACAATTTCCCTTTTAGCAAATAGAGGAAATTACACAGAACATTACGTCAAAATGTCTACATCAGAAAAAATAACAGATAATTCCAGGCACAGACTTGTTTGTGAAAGATTTTCAGTTTATACTAGTGTCCAAAACAAATAATGAGTTCATTTTACATTGGTAAGTAAATACAGCTGCAAATAAATATTATTAATACAATTATAAAATACTATTAATAAAAATATAAAATAATAAAGCAATGAGATCCAGAGATACTTGCATATACCTCATTGTTGCTGCTATACCTTAACGTCAGGCCTTACTGATATACCAGAGATTGCCCTTGGCCATCAGCCCCTATAAATCCTCCCATTACTATTATGGCTTGCCTTGTGGCCCGACAAAATGTGCACAGACACTAAGGGCCAAATCTATGCATTAAGTTGTCATAAGTAACATTTCAGAAATATTGAACCATAAATATTAATTAATTGCATACTTTTGGAGACTGCAGACATATAAGAGTCAGGGACTGCACACATATGGCTGGAAATAGTAAGGGACTTTGAACATGCCATAAGTGGTAATGTAGACTGGAAACCAAAATCAGGAAGAATATAAAGATTGGAGACATGGTACAAAAGTCTGCCATTGTAATGCTTCCATTACTGGGGTCTGCTTAGGCCTGGACAGCAAGTATTAAAGAACTGTATATGGCACAACAGCCACAGGTTGGGCATTTCTGCCCTTTTATTACATAAATACATATGAAGCAACTAGCGCTAAATATTTATAAAGGGTGTTGTATAAATATATATATTTAAAGGCAATAGGCCAATACAATTATTTTTCAAGAATGTTTGTTCATTAGTATTTGTAAATATCCTATAAGAATAAACGTCTAAAGTGCCAAGTGGTGTACAAACCACTTTTTTGCCCGTTCTCAGGGCTATTCTGTTAAAGAGCAGTCCTTTAAAGAGCAGTCCAAGCACCAGGTGAAAGCAGTCAGTAAAATAATGATTTTAGAAAGTAGATGCTGCTGTTGTGCTCATTCTCTTTACTTTAGCCAAATTCTATCTGTAATCCTCTGCAGATTTTCACAGACCATCTAGCAGGGACAGCAAGGTAAAACCTTGGTATGTACTTATGGATTATATATTGCTTGTAAATGTGAAAATTGGGGATTTAAGAGTATTAATTATTCTACTTGTTTATAATATAGTGCATTCTATCTATTGATGTCTTGTAAAATCCCTGATGAAGCAGATTAATTCTGAAAAACGCGTTGGATTATCAGAATCTATTATAACATCTCAATGATATACACAATTGTTTGGTGCTATGTACTGAGCATTTTTATGGAATTTCGATCCATTGTTTTTTTGGCTTGTGTTTAATAAAAGATTGTTTTGTTGTTTGTACTGAACTGCCTTTAAAGTCCCACAAATATACCTACTTTTCTTTGTACTCAAGAATTTAGGGATGTTGGCAGTATCTATCTATAGGTTTGAGTTCAGACAACCCATTAGCTATATTCAGTAAAGACTAAAATGTCATGCTATCCTGACATTCCTCTGCTCCAGTGGTGTGGAAGTACTGCAAGTACTTCCTTTGGTTTTCTTTAGCCGACACTGAGTCATTCTGCGGTACTGCAAGCTGTAGGTCCACTAGACCGGTGAATTAGTTACTGCTTTCGCCCTGTGCTGCTGTAGCAGAATCTCGCTCCATTACAGGAGCAAACGATAAACTGCAATTATTGCGACATAGAAAATTATGCAGCAAGCATAGACTGCCTTGTCAGTTTTGTCCATGTGCAGATTGATAGCAGTATGGAATATTCTGAAGCGATTTTCTAGAATACTGAATGCATTCTCACCCACCCTCCTATTTCGAGATAACCGGTAATTGAAAATTGTTTTTTGTTGGTCCAAAATCTTCTGATGATATGGTTTTAATAGGTTGTCATGTAATGCAAATGCTTCATCTGCATCAAACACAAAGTTCATTCCTTCTACAGTTTGGCTGTTTCTAGGTAGGTGCAGTTGCTTGTTCATCAGCTTCCTGTGAAATGGCGTACCATCCAGAACCCCTCCATCAGACATGCATCCGTTTCTTCCTATGTCTATTTATAACGGGCATTCACTATTGCCATGCCCAGGATGCTGAAAAACCCCTTATAGTTGTAATAAACGATCCACTGTCTGCCAGTGGGGTGATTCTTACATGCTTCCCATCAATTGCTCGTTCATAATTTGGGAAGTTCCAAAAATCTTGAAAGTCTGAAGTGATGGCCATTAATATTATTATTTTTATTATTATTAAACAGGATTTATATAGCGTCAACATATTACGCAGCGCTGTACATTAAATAGGGATTGCAAATGACAGACTAATACAGACAGTGACACAGGAGGAGGGGAGGACCCTGCCCCGAAGACATTCCTCAGGTGTATCAGTAAACTTAAAGGAGAACCTAAGAGGAGTTAATATGCATAATATTATGTTCTATTTATATGTTCTGCTGCCACATCCACTCAGAGAAAGCAGGAGGGGCTTGAAAAGAAGCAAACTTTGCAGCAAGCTATGGCCATACTGAACCAAAAAGAGGATAAACATGATGGCTGGTGATGCTTGACATGCTTGAACACTATATCTCTTACACTACAATGTACAATCTTCATCCTCAGAATAATCACCCATAACCTCGCTATTGAAAACAATTTTAATAGGTAAACGTTTATAAGTCTCTACAACTCCAATTGCAATTAATTCCATATTAGTAATCTTGTTACCATAGATCAACATCTAATGGGTAAATATCAACATACCTAAAAAACATTAACAGTATCTGTTTGCATATGCTGTCTCCTGTAACTTCCCTTCAAATCTCTGTCTTTGGCTTATCACATCCGATGATTTAGTAATTCTCCTAAGTCCATATACTGGAACTACTTAAGTGCAGTTATTCCTCTAAGTCCATATATTGGAATTACTCGATTGGACTCATCCCTGAACTCATAACCTTGACTCCTCTGTCAGCCTACCAGCATTGTTATTGGGAACCATTTGTACCAAGCATCAAATTCTAATTTGACTCTCCCCTGAATTACCATTAATCGTATAAAGTCACGTACCCCTGAGGAAGCCCAACCCTGGCGAAACGCGTCGGGGATACGGAAACAGGGTCACATTATTATTTTTATTGTGTTAGTACCATCCTGTCTAGTGGATTAGTTGATTTGAGCCTCAAACCTCTTTCCTTGACCTATTTTTGCAATTTTTTGAAATTACTGCCACTAAAGAAGGTGGCTCAACAGTACACCTCACTGACCTATATGGGACAATAGAAAGTACCCTTACAACTTTCCTATTCAAATAAATTGCCCTGAGACCTAAATTGCCCTGAGACCAAAGAGTAAAAAAATGACAATTGGGCAAAAAAAAAAAATATCTGAAATTATTGCTAGAGTTGCTGTGACAGCAGGTGAGTGTGTGCTGTCACCTTTTAGCAACTCATTTAGGAGGGTGCCACCTGGCCCACAAGCTGTTCTTATGGTATTGCCTTCCAAATGGCAAATTGTTGTTTGCTGCCTGCACATTGTAGCCATTGCTTTCCTGTTGACTGTGCAATATTACAAATGCTACACAAGCCATTTTGTAATGTCATGTTAATAAAATATGTAATTACCAACCATTTCATTCTAAAGATATAGTAATCATCTAAGAATTGTAAAAAAAAAAGAAAACATCATTGCAAAATAGCAACCTGGTGGTGTTTAGTACACAAGTTAGTGTACAGAAAGCTCCCATTTCCTGCTTGTGTGATTGACTCATTAGTTTAGGTACGTTAAATTTAGGGCATTTCCTGTAATAGGAGTTTCTTTTTTAAATGATCCCTGTGGGTTAATTACCTGCTTGGAAAGCAAGCCCCCAGACCTTTTTCCAATATACACCAGTGGGAGCAGGATCTTAGAGTCATCTGGAACAGAAAGATAAGTAACAGTCTATGAAGTATTCCAGCATGCATCACTGGTTGAGTGGTTTATTGTTAATTCATTAGGTTTATGTTTTGAAGGCTGCCATGCTTTTGGGGCTCCACATATATGGAGGATATTAATTTCATTATATATAGCTACTAACTTATAGTTGTGGCAAAATTACCCCAAAAATCTAACAGAAGCTCTCTTTTGGTAACATTACCATGTTAATGGGCTTTGCGGGTCAACTCAAGTTAAAGACTTTGCAAATTCAATCAAAATTGAACTTTAATCAAATTTTCATATTATAATTCAAATTCAAGCACTTTTCTTCTCTCTAGTATCTATCTCTAGTAATGGATTTTAAAAAACATTCTTCATTGTCAGTGTCACTGGAGAATGGCAAGGCTGTGTCCTTTGCTTTTTTACTGAACGGTAACCATCTTTCTCTTGTCAAAATGTCAAGAGGAATGTCAATGCAACTTAGCTCCTATAAACAATGTCTGCCTACAATGTTGCTTTGATGATTTTTTATAATATATATATATATATATATATATATATATATATATATAAATATATTTATATCATATCATATCATACTATAGAGACATTTATAGCCATGTTGAAGGGCATTATATAGTAAGAGTTTGACAAAGTGGAGGATATGTGATTTCAATCTGGTATGCATAGTGTGGAGGGATAAGAGCAGTAAAAATGTATCGTAGAAAGAATAGTGGTTTTAGGAGAATGGCCAGTGGAAGAATTGTTTGTCCCTGTATAGGTTCTCTTGCAAAATATATGTTAAACTTTCAAGCCTATGTTTTTATGTTCTTGACTCCTGTACAACAAATATTCCAAAAGGAAATGATAAAAGAAATTGGTTTATTATTCTGAGTGCATACTTAAACACTGTGTAAATAAAACAATATTATAACAATAGCTGACAATACTAAAGCATACTCCAGACTTCCTCTTTAGAGATGGTGAAAGAATTGTTAGTCTTGAGTAAGCTCAGCTGCTCAGACAAAATTTAGCTGAATAAAAGGCACATAAATGAAAGGAAACTAGTACACTTTTTATTTTGTGCCATGAAATCATATTGTCAGTAAAGCATAGAAAAACATTTCAGGAATGCAGATAACCAGATAACAAAAAAAGAAAAAAGACGTATCTGTGTGTTTATCAAATTCTATCATAATTCGAGTTCTGTAAATATGTGGCTTTAGCATGTAACTTGTTTTGGTTGCCAATTTATTTTATTGTCACATCCCACAGTTTTAATGAACATTATTGTGAAAAATAATTTATTTTTATAACTATATGTGGTTACTATATGTAATAAAATGCTTGTTTCTGTCTGCTGCCCCAATAGATGTAATGAAGAGCTGCTATAGTATCTCAATTTTTAACTGGTGTAAATGGGTTCCTATTTTATCTGTCAATTAATTTACTGTAAGCACCAGAATCTGCCTTCATATGTCATTACATGTACATGTTTTGTACAGTAGTGCTGAGAGATGAAAGGAAGCATTAGGATCTACTTGGGCTGTGCTGCATGCTCATGTCTTAACACGGACCTTGCTGACAATAACTCTAGTGTCTGTGTTTTTCTCCTGGGAGATATTCTCATCAGCCTTCTGCTGCTTCTTCATGATCAAGTAAAAATTTTTAGGGCCTGAAAATGTCCAAGCTATGTTTGTTTAACTACAGTAGAGGAAATTAAGGCCACCAACTGGGCTGTTGGTGAAAAGAATGCTGCTCCCAGCCTTGGACATGGTTGGCTTTCTTTAGCTAGGAACAGCTGTTTTCCAAAATATGCAAAGCTTTCATTAGGATGCCAGAAACATGTTTTTTTGTTTATTAATTTTTTTTTTATTTCTTGTGTTTGATGTGGATTTTTTACTGGAGAAGGGGCAAGAGTTCCACCTAACAAAAAGAAAGTTCATACAACTGCTTTGTAGTCTACTGATGTCTTAGCTTGACAAGATACATAATATGCAATGGTCAGAAACTTCTGAATTTCTTCCACTTTCGATACTAATTTGTCAGTATGTACACAGGATTTTAATGCATGGACAAGGCTCGTCTATCCCACTGCCTGCAAAATCATTTTGTATTTTTAATATCATATTGTATAAAATCTGCATTGTTCACTTCTGGGTGTGTCTGATGCTTGGTCCCCCTCTAGATGTCTGGGGTCCATCCGACAGTCTCTACATCACTGTACTCTGTAGTGATTAATGTAGAGGTTAGTGAAAAGAACAACCACTTTATGATCGCTATATAGCCTTCCCCACTTTGGGTATTGGGAACATCAAAGGCTACAATAGAGGTCAGTGGTGTTTGTTTCAGACACACTGTTGCCAGTTTTTCTGCTCATGAAGACTTTTGAAGTTATGATAATGCTAGGAAATTGGTGATCAGTATTACATAGATGTTGTGCTTGACACTCCATTCTTCTTCACACTACCTAATCTTCTTTACAATTATTTGTGACGTGCGTCCCTATGCTTCAGCAATAATATACTTCAAATCAGAAAAAGCAAACAGAACCAATAATTTACAATCTATAAGCAAAATATAAATTGTTAACATTCTAGGTCTTTGAGCATATTCTATCCCAGGGGTCCCCAACCCCCCGTCCGTGGCTGCAGCTCCGGCCGGTGCACTACCCAGCGGGGAGAAAGACCCCGCTGGGGGGCGCACCGGCCAGACAACATCTCCCGTAAGGATTGTAGGCTCAGAGCGGTGGGCGGGTTGTGTCTCTGAACAGGTCTGAGCCTGTGATGGGAGAGCAGGCAGGTTCTGGCATCATGACATCTCTCGGGTGGGAAGTTTCTTCGCCTTTGAGTGACACACTGCACCTGCGCATGGGTGATCCAGGGTCCATGCGTTTAGAAGGTTGGGGACCACTGATCTACACAGAATTGCTACTCTGAACATTTGTAATGATATTAATAAATACGCTTGATACCTGCAAGTTTTGAAAATGTTTCTACTTTGAATATTAAATAAAGAACCTTAATAACTATTATATCTTAAGTATGATGCAGGATGTGTAATTTCGCTCTCATTGATATGTCTGTAGCTTGTTCATCAATCAGCCCTGCCTGCTACTTCTGGATTCACAGGACTGCCTGTAATGGGGCGAAGCAGGGTTATAAAACACAAATGGAGTATTTGGCTTAGATAGGGCTAGTAAAGGATTTTTTTTGTTTACTTTATGTGCTTTGTGCATCACATAATAACATGTCTCTCCATGTGAGGGGTAATTGTACTATTAATTAAAAAATAGTATATATATATATATATATATATATATAGTACAGAAAAAATGTGAGCCCATACCCATGACACACAAATATGTATTAGCAGACATAATTGAGAACCTAATTGGGACAAATGTATTATAATATTTACATTCTATACAAATCTGAATAGTCAACAAAACAAAGCACATGCGCATATGCAGGGAGAGCAGTGGGCGGGGCTACTGTACGCAAGTCTTCAGAAAAATGGCGACCTACACAAGACACCAGGCAATGACGACATTCTTCTCCTAGTGTCCTCTTGGTGAACCCTAGAGCGGGGAGTTTTGTCCCTTGGTGATGACATCATCCAAACTTTACAAGTGATTTTTGATCTCTGGCGGGAGGATACCGGAGACGAGTGTCGGGGGAGAGGATGAGCCTCCTCGGGGGGAACCCGCAGCCCAGCTATCTGCTGGTAAGAGCCCAGTGTGTGAGCCCGGCCTCTGCAATCTATACACACTGATACATACTATGGCCCGGTAATTATGGTGTGTGTGGGCACGGTCATGGCCTGTACGATCTTAGAATCCGGTTAGCTCGGACTGAAGTCAGTGTTTTAGTTTCTTATTCGTTTATATAACTTCCCTGCAGCAAAGCTTACAGCCAGCCCTTCCCTTGTGGGGTGCTGAGGATTCCTTGCCAGGCTGGTGAGGCAATCTCACTGGACCTGCAGGGCTCAGCCCCCTAAAGTTAAAGCAGAAGTAAACAAAAATCACTTTTACTTTCGCAGTTCCATTGGGAACTGCTCCAGAAATTTCCCTGATCAGGCCTCCTGTCATCCTGGGATCCTCCTTTATCCCGGAGGGGGCGCCGCCATCTGCTTTGCCCTTCTTCCACCTTCTACCTATGTCACTCGATCTCGCACTGCGCAGGCATTTCATCAGGTGACATAGATGGGGAGAAAAGAGTCCCGCTCTTACTGCGCATGTGTTACCCCATTGAAGAATAAAGTTCCTTCTGTGCATGCCAAAGAGGCTCTGCGCGCCTATTCTATTGTAATCACCGTTGCGATCCAGACAGAAATACAAAAAAGTTTTTAACCCTCGCCAAAAAAAAAAAAAGAAGGTAATTTGTACCTTATATAAAAGAGTTGTCTACTCTTTTATGTGAGGTAAAAATTTTATTTTAGGTCCGCAATAGTTCCTGAAATACTAAAAGGACAAAAAAATACCTGTTGATCTGTTTGGGCTGACCACACTATCACTCAAATCCCATGCAATGTTGTCAGACTTATCCAAATTTTACTGATGTGCTACAGAACATTCTCCTCATCATCTTAATGCGTTCTGTAGTCATTAAGAACCAGGCAGGGCTGACAACACGACTTGGGATTTTAGTACAGTATATGAAGTTATCGCCCTGCTGGATTTCAGATTTTATTCCAGAAACTTAACTTTGTGAGCCCTGCAAGCTGCTCCTTCCCTGTCTAGTGGGATCTCCTCAGCAGCCTGGATTGACATTCTCAGCACAGCACAAGGGAATGGCTGATTGTAAGGATTAGCTGATCCTGCCAGTGAAATGCACCTCCTTAAAATGGTGTGGCAACCATGCTGCCCTGCTCCTGAATACAGAGGAGAGTTGTCACCTATACATTGAGTCAGCTTGAAATGATAAAACTTGTTGCAGGGTGTGCATTTTTGCTGCTGATTTATATGTCTGTAGCTTGTCACCCAGCCCTGTTCAATCAACTCAGTTGCAGCAAAATTGCAGCAAAATGAAGTTGCAGCAAAATGCAGCATAAAAAATAGGTAAAGTTAAATATATATTATACAGGTTACATTTAGACTGCACAATCTCCTTAATATTTATCAAAACTTTATCAATATAAGGACTTATATTCTGTCTATTTAGTAAACAGTCAGGTTCTCATACTACATTAGTGTTGTTTGCTCTAAGGGAGATTTTAACATGATAGATCTTAATTTGTCCTGTTTTATACTGTAATCCACATTTTCTTTTGGGATTCTCCAGTAAGAGCAACGGTGGTAATATAAAAAAAAAAAGGTAATATAAATGCTCATACTCTGCCATGATCTCCAATGGAAGCCAACCAGCATTGTTTACAAGCGTGCACTTTCAGTGATCCTCCCCAGCCCCTTATAAATGGGTGCACCACCTTGCACATTTTTTAGTAACCACCCGGCTGTTTTTTGAAGAGTTGGGTCACAATACAGGGGCTGCCAGCAGCCTAAAATTTCTTCCCACACAGATTAAACAATTTAAGGGTTAAACACTGACTTTGTTACCCTTTATTCTCCAATAAGAGGAGGCTAGTGTGCCGGATTTTCCAACATGCTGTGACAAAGCCAGAAACAGCTCATCAGCTTGCTGTTGAAGGCGAAGCTTGAATCAGGATGTGACTGGCTATCCAACATTAAAAAGCTTTCAGCAGGACATTTTTAATACCATGTATGTCTATGCATATAGTGGAATATTTGGAGAATGTAAACCTTTGAATTAGTGGCCACCAAATAGTGTTTGGCCACTCGTGATGTCACTAGGCTTTGTTATTAAAATGTATTCACATAAGTTGCTGATGTTTCTGAAAACAGGCCACACTCAAAGCAGACTGCGTGACTAAACCGTTTGTGCAGCGGTGCCAAGATCTGGTCAGAGTTATCGAGGATTTCCCTGCAAAGGTAATGTGAATATAGACGTTTAACTCTATTGCAATCAATGTCTTGTATTCTCATTCAAATTATTTTGTTTTTCTAGTTTTTGGTGCTAAAATGTCCCCCAGACACTTCATAAATAAAAGAATGTAAACATTTATACCATGGTGCTGATATGTATTAAGGGTAATTTTATGTGATGACACTTGAGCACTGTGGTATATTTGTGAATCAGCTATGGCTCCAAGGGAAAAAGCAATACACTTCTTAAAACCAAAGCTAAAGTCTTTTTTTTTTTTTTTTTTCTGTTGTCATTAGTCAGATCCTTTATTGCAGAATAAAGTTGACAGTTGATATCTCTTCTGCAATAAAATGTAATAATGCAATGCTAATGCAATAAGAACCCTACCTGGCTGATCCCAACTTTTTAAATGCCCTTACCTGTCCCTGCATTGTCACACATTCAACCATCTTCCGATTTTCCCGGTTCTTATCTTGGGCCATCTTAATTGGCTGGGATGACATATCTCCTGCTGGCACAACACGCACATGGTACTGAGTAGGAGTAAATAGAAGGCAGCGTTGACCGCAAATATTTTTGTGTTAACTAGAGTTCTGCTTTATTGAAAGCTAGTGGTGAATAAATGTCCCTACAACACATTATAATAAAAGTATAAACAAGTACATAAACATATCTACTAAAGTGTTTATGCGTATTAACAGTAATTACAGTCATTAATGCATTTGAACATTTCGTTATATACTCCTTGGTCTTTTTTTTTACTCGATAATAATGATGAATAAATCAGTTTGTATCTACCGTAGCTTTACCAAAGGGTAAAAAAACTTTTATGATCAGCGAATTGCACAATTTTCTGAATTTATACAGACTCATGTCTTCTGCAGAAGAATCAGCGAATAGCACAATTTTCTGAATATATACAGACTCATGTCTTCTGCAGAAGAAAAGGACCATGAAATGTGATTTCCTGGATTCTTGTCTCTACAGATGAGACATATCTGCATGGTGATATTTAGGTGAATCAGAAAAGTGATGAATCTGGTTCTCCGGTGTTATGAATTTTTACTTTTTTGTAACTTTAGAAGCAGCCAGGTTCTTCAAAGATTATTAATTTATGGATAAAAATGGAGAGAAAGAGAGGCTTTAATGGTATATTCATAATTAATTTTATTAACTCCAGAAACATAAAAGGTATACAAGAACAATTTATACAGAGTATTTAGGTTATTTTGTAAAAAAAATCAGATTGTACAAATTATGAGCATATTATTGCTATGTCACTGACTGTTAGTAGTAACCAGATCCATTAATTCAGTCTCCTTCTCGACGCGTTTCACCTAATTGGTTGCCTTGAGGGATATGGAGACTTGTGCAACAGACTACAATAATCAAAAGACAGTATACTTTACTTATTTGTATTAATGAAAGTTAAAGCAATCAAATCAAAAGACATATTGTTAAAGTCATTGTAAATAATATCAAGTAAACCCAAAAAAGGTTCACATGGTTGTAATAATTTAACTGTTTACAATGTGAACTAAAATAACCTATAACAATTATATCTATATTAGTTGGTTGCAGAACACATGGAGTGGAAACATGGCTTTGAATAGTGTCATGGTATTGTTACTAATATAACATTTTAATATATGTGTTATGTTTAAATAATTGTTGGAATGTCTTACAGTTTCAGCAAAAGATGCTCATATTGGTAATACCAATAGTCATTTGAGAATCGATTTCATGATCTAGGTTCTGACTGTGTACAATAGGAAAATGTATTATGGTTATTGAAATTAGTTCCTATAAAAAATTGTAGTTCTATAATTGTAGTGGTGGGACTTTGGGGATCGTTTGGGGTTCCTGAAAAGGTTGTTTTCAACCTACTGTGTATAAATTGTTCTTGTATACCTTTTATGTTTCTAGTGTTAAAAAATATAATTGTTTTATCAGTAATTACGAATATGCCATAAAAGCTTCTCTTTCTCTCCACTTTATCCCTAGTTGTTTCAATACGAGGCTTGGCATTAGCCAGAATTACCTGGCTCAAACATTATAAATTTTCCCTGTTTGGTATACGCCTTATGTTTCCCAAAATAATTTATGGGTTTGAATAGATCCTGCAATTACTCCTGGATTTAAATTTAATTCTATAAAAAAAATTTTAAATGTGTTTTACTTCTGGTCAGCTGTGAGCTTGAGTTTCTGAGAAGTATCTCAATTTTTAGTTTTCTTGTGAATTTACTTGTGAAGCGAAACTGGTATCAGAAGGATTTAATGGGGCTGTAGTTACCATGTTTTACCTGCTTCACGTTCTGAGATAATGCAAATTATGCAGAGGATTATCTGTACACAGATTCAGCATTTAGGAATAGATTTCAGATCATTTTTCACTGAATCAGAGTAACATATTTACCCCACTTCTACTGATTATATCCCTCTCTGCTAGCTCATTAGCAGTGGGATAAAATATTTTTTCAATTACACCTTTAATTTCCAATTAATTTGTAACTGTCAAAGTATAGAGTTGATGAATGTATAGCACATATTTATATTCTAATTCTTTGTTTTGCTTTTAGGAGCTGCATGCTATCTTTCCATGGCTGGTAGAGCTGGTCTTTGGCAGCCTGGATGGTAGTATAGCTGGCTGGGACCTGAGACATCTGCAGGACAGGATACCCTTAGAGTTCCACACTGCACTGGAGTTCCTGCATCCTAGGTACATTCATATCCATTTGCTTCACTTTTTTGTGAAGTTTCCATCCCTTTCTTCCTTGCATTTCAACTTAAAAAAAAACATTTACAGTAAGCTACATAAATAAATCAGTTTCACAGGTACAGATTACATTCACAATGTAATCTTCTGTTGTTGAATTGTGCTGGGCTCCTTGTAAATCCTGTAACATTTTCAACTTTTCCTTGGGCTTGCCTCATCTCTCTTGTTTGTGGTCTTAGGTATGCTTACATGTCGGGGTATTTCCAAGAGTGCTAATGCCATCTCCTTTGTATCTTTAAAAAAGATCTGAGAAAAAAAAAACTTAAAACTGGAGGCTCCTGGGTTATCTAATTCTTCAATCTAATCACTAAAGCATACAAGAGGGGTGTTTAGACTTTTCATTTCTCTGTAGCTACATTTCTTTTCCACGTGAATGATTCACTTGGTAGTGAACACAATATTCAGAAGACATTCTTCGATCCCGCACACCTAAATAACCTGTTACATCAATAATTTGGTTTCATAAGTTTACATCAATTGTGTACAATATGTATGGGCACAAATTCTAAATAGGAATATCAATTTAAAAGTAGGAATTCTAAAGAAAAGTACCAGCCGTAGGATTTGCAGGTTTCTTCAAGTGATGGTTGAAGTTAAAGGATTATAAAATGTACTAGATCCTAAATCTTAAATGTCACTGGGGTAGACCTATAGTATATTTAAAGCCAAAAGTTTTTATTTTTTAAAAAGTTTTAAAGCAGGCAGACGATCTAACCTTGTAGCCTTTTAAGCCTGAACTACAGGCAAACATTTTTCTTTTTCTGTGAGAAGGGTTTCACTTTGATATTATGAGCTACACATCAGGAAATGAGCAACATTATCATCTAGATCAAAGAGAACATGTACTAAAACTAGTTGCCTTATTCCACACCTATGCAGCAGTCAATGCTCTCCTCTGCATTAGACCAGACACCTGCTACCTCTTCTTAAGCCCCACTGCCCTGCTTATCTGATTGCTGAGTTTATCTAAGAGCCTTGCACTGTATGGGATGATGCCCACAAACTAAAGCTTTGGAGAGTAGAGGAGAGCACTGGCGGCTGCAAAGACAAACATTACGTTTTACACCATCATCCAATAGAAATACTTCAGAATTTGGTTTTAGGTATTTGTCTGTCAATATTTTGAAAATTAAAAAAAAAATATTAGCTTTCTCTCTCTTTCTCAGTGGGGCCATGATGAAACTTGTTTATAAGCTACAAGCAGAAGAGTACAGATATGATTTCCCTGTTTCCTATTTGCCAGTAAGTTACTATCTTTTGATTGTTGTCAAAATACAATGCACATTCTGTTATTTTTGACTGCCGTAGAAGTTATCTACAAAATGTCAGTATATATACCCTATCTAATAGTAACCTACCTCGTTATTGTTTTGTTTTATTAGGGTCCTGTCCGCGCATCTATACAGGAGCGAGTTTTGCCTGAATGTCCTCTCTATCATAACAAGATCCAGTTTCCAACATCAGGAGGTCTTGGCCTCAATCTTGCCCTGAGTATCCTTTATACTGGTTTAAGGCTACGTACACACGCTTGATTATTGTTGTTAGCAATCGTCTTTCTCAATAGTTTCCAGTGACAAACAACTGAAAGATGAATGAATGAACAATGTTCATACAGCAACATTCTGTTCTATGGAGAGGGGAGAGAATGAATGAGCGGCAGGCACACCACTGCGCTCTCCTCCCCTCATTTTTTTTTGTAGTGGTTGATCTTTTGTTGTTCATGGATCTGTGAGGACTAATTCATAAAGATGTCTGAATGACCTCTGTACACGTCAGATTTTCGTCTGAGAAGAGCCTGGCAGCGCATATCAGCCAAGTATCATCAAGATGTGTGTACATAGCCTAAGTATTTATACTTGCCAAGTGTCTGAAATTGTATTTAGTTACATTTAAACGTTTATGTTAAAATGAAAAAGAAAGTTGGAGGAACATTGTTATGGTTACTACAATACATGGTTTCGGCATATGATTTTCTTAATGTATTCTTCAGACCCCTTTGAGTATTTTGTTTTCCACTTTGCCATCTGTCTTATCAGACATAAGGTAAGTAAAGATATTATGGAAAACACATTTTATTATTAAATAGCTGTCCATATAAAATCATCAAATGTTTGGTGTAGTGCTAAATACCATTGCTGTCTAATAACAAGTATGAAATGTGGCCAGGGACAGTTAGACTCCTGGAGGTTGTTGAAACTTCCCACAGCAATATACCAATTAGATATCTCAGCTCAGCTCAGCCTGCATAAACCAGTCCTATACCACTTTTTAAAGTAAGCAGTGTCACTTCCTCCTCCTAGAGAATTACACTCTATGTGTTTTCCTTCTTACTTACTGGCCACAGGTGAATCTCATATTCACAATTCGTATACCTCCACTCCTGTCTTGGTCATGTTTGGCGAGCTTGGACTAGTCACGCAACACAAGTCTGTGATTTGTTGGCATTGTTGCTGCTTCTTTTTATTGTCCCTGTGTTTCTGGCAGGGAATAATGAGGGATAAATCATAGGTAAAAATCCTATGTCCTTATTTTTTTCCGTAAGTGACAGAGCACTATGGAGTATTTTTCTACAGTGCTTAATGAAAGAAAAAACAAGTTACACTTGCAGACATACAAGTTGTTTTGTTCTTGGATGGATATATAGGGAAATGTCTACTGATCTTTTTTTTTTTTTTTTCCCCCCTCTTCCCCCCCCCCCACCCCAATCCCCCCCCCCCCCCCCTTTAAAAAAACTAGCCTTTGAATGGTGTTCAACCTGTTGGGTTAGCTGCTGGACCAATGAGAGATCATTCCTCTTGCTGTAAATTGCCTGTTTAAAAAATATGCAGATAATTCTTGCCAGAGTGGATGGATGAAAGCAGTTGGTCTTATAAATCATATGACTGCTTTTTTAACTGTGAATGTGTATTCCTTTCTTGTAGAATGATTCCGAGCACCTGGCCAGCACCACTCAAAGTGCCTACTTCATCCTTGTGGACACATACCTGAAATGGTTCCTACCAACTGAGGGAAGTGTTCCACCTCCCCATTTCTCCAATCCTGGTGGGGCTGTACCATCCCCAGCTCCAAGGTAACAGACTTTGTATAAAAATGTAATTGCACTAGGTTGTATGTCATTTTTTGCAACACTGATAAACCCTTCAGATAGATGTGGCCAAATTAATAGGAACCTACACTGACTGACATAAAATGCTTCTATTTCTGACCACCTCCTGCATGGTTGTCCCTGGCCACAATACTTGCTCCTAGTGAGTGGAATCAAAGTATTAAAGTCTTTGGATCAGTAAAGCTTCAAGGCTATTGCAGCATTCTTTTTTCTGTCTGTAAAGGATTCCTTGAAGTATGTTTTAAAATCTCAACTACTTACACATAGTTTTTATTTTGTAAAATGTTAGTAGCTAAAAAAAAGAAGCAATGTAAATGCTGGTATAGTTGCTACTATATGCTTAGAATTGTTAAGCCTTGAAAAATGTATGTAATGTGCTAATTATGTTTTTTTTTATATTTATTTGTACTTTAACCTACTTGTTTTCATGCTGTTATAATTCTGATCATTGCCCTCTTCTCTGCTAGATCACCATCCATTTCACTGTCTTCATATGGCACCCACTCTAGTCTTCTAAAGAGACATATTTCCCATCAGCACTTAGTAAATGCTGACCCAGCAGCCCAGGAGATCTGGAGGTCAGAGACATTATTGCAGGTATGTTCCAAAGTAATTAGTCTGGACATTAAAGCCCTGAAACTAAAGTTTGAAAGTCATTCATTCCATAAAGACAGGAAAAATACTAGGCCAGCAGGTCAAACCACAGGTCCAAGCATCTCACACTCTTTAGGCAATGGTATCTTGGCAAGACAACAGACTTTGGTCGTTTTCTTCTTTGTAGGGGTAATTGTTTTCATTTTTCTTCTAATGACAGAGGCGCACAAACCTATAGTATTCTCTTCGTACAATTCTTGCTAAAAAAAAAAAAAGTCTAGCTTAGTCCATCTTAGCATCACCTCTTCTTAGGTCTCGATTGAACAGTAAACCAACCAGTAGCAAGGTCAGGAAAAGTCTTGGCTTTTATAGGAAAAAAAGCTAGCTTATTACTTCAGCTGCTTAAAATTTTCCATTATTTGTTCATTGTAAGTTGCCAGGTTTGTTTTGAAGTAGTGATAGAAAAAAGGTGGCTGCCATTATTGCCCTCTCTTGAAAATGTTGGTTAAATACGTGTCATGCTACTTTTTTTTTCAGTAATATTTCATAGTCGGGAACGTGTGCCAATAAAACACAGCAAATGGGACATGTGCCAATACAAAGAATATTTTCTTGGATGTTCTTTTGCTATATGCTTGGTCTTTGCATGTGCAAAAATCAGCCAGGCAACTATCATATTTGGAACAAGGTTAGCAATGGCACCCCTCTTTTACCTCATGACAGATGTACTTAAACTGTGTATAGTAAAGGGGAAAAGTATTCAACTGACATGGTTCCATCACCTGTACATACCTTAGTCATTTAGTCTAAACCCATGGTATTGCCATACCCCACCCCAGGTGATGACAACATCCTGTCTTGCAGGGTGCACCTCAAATTATTACTATCTCCTGTACTATACGGAGCATCTTTAGTGTTTAAGCAGTAATTTAAAACCTAATAATGGAAAATAAAGAAAAAAAATGACTCATCCTTATTTATTTTGTTTTTTCAGATCTTTGTGGAGATGTGGCTTCACCATTACTCTCATGAAATGTACCTTAAGATGCAGTCACCGCATGCCAAGGTAATTGTCTGTTTGCTAGATAATGTGTTTTTGTTAATTTGATAGGTTAATAAATTTACTTTACACATTTGTTTAAATCTCCCTTCACTTTGTGCAGACAAAGTAATATGGTCTTTTTAATTTCCCCTCCTTCCACTGGAAATACCCTCCTTTCTGCTTCAAGGAGTCATGAAACCAGATCCTGTGTAACCTCCAATCTGATTTGTCTGACCTTAAACTAGGCTGATGGCTTTATTAGCCCCCTTTTGTGTTATCGCTGGTTCAATCACTTGACATGAATGCTGTCATTTGGAAGAAAATGAGGAAAGGGGTGGCAATAGCTAATAAGAGCCCTGGTTACTTTGCCCTGCTTGGAGTCATTCCAAGCATCCAGCAAATTCATGGTAACTGGTTTACTGACATTTATGTCCTGTAGCTAAAGAGGTGCTTAGAAACAAAGTCATCATATTGAAACCACATCTGTTGTTTTCCAGCTACCCTGGAACTATTTTATTAGGTGGTTTCATGTCTGCTGTATTGGTAAAGATTTTTTTCTCTGTTGATCATGCTGAAATTAGCACAAAACCTCTAGTTACAGTATGAGTTCTACTATATAAACATTATATCAAGACGGATGCTAAGAAACATCTGGTTGAAGCTTTCTTTTCAATATTAGAGATACACCCGCTTGGCTCCTACATACAATCTTTAGTGCAATTTTTGCAAACTTTAAATAACTTGATATTCCATTGCTGTTCCCTGTGCTTTGAGTGTTTGAATTGTTATTGCTCTTTCTGAGCCTTGTTTGTGTTTGTTTATTTGGTGATATTTTTAGCTATAGTGAGAGAAATGAATGGTACCAGTCTAGTTGCAGTGTGCACTTGTAACCGTGTATTCCAAACATTCATGTAACTTGATTACAGAAATGATGCCCAATCTTTTCTCTACACGGTGTTTCTCTCATTCCATAATTTTGTGTTTTGTTTCTCTATTTCTTTTGTCCCCAATCTTCCCATTTCCCTTTTCTCTTCACCTGTTGGCTCCCGTGTTCGTCTCCCAGTTGGAAGCTCTTCACTACAGGCTTAGTGTGTTCAACACTGCGTACATTAGTCCTGGTCTACCTGGGTCCCTCCATTCTTACCAAGTACTTCCAGCTTTGTGGAAAACATTCTGCCATGTGATTTATAGCAAAAGGGGGGGGGGGGGGACAGTTGGCTTCTGCTGCCATTTTACATCACCTAAGCCAATGCACCCTGGGGTTCTGCTGAGCACAGACTATCTTTACCTTCAATAAGGGCCACTTTAACAATTGTTGACTGTGGTGCATTGATTTTAGATACTTGCCCTCAGTGCTTAATGCCGGACTCCAGTCAAAGCTTCTCCTGTCACTAGGAGAATTCTACAGTAGACACTACCTGTATTAAACACTGGTTCTACCTTATTGGAAAAGGAAACAAAAACAGGTTTTGGCTAGAGTTGGGCTTTAACACATTTCTGTAGATAATGCTTCTTTTCTGCATTGTGATTTGTTACAGGCTTACCTTGTGCTAAAGGTTTTGGCCTCTTTGCTCTCTGCAGCTGGCTGGGAGTTATTATAAATAATACTAAACTGCTTTGGCTTGACAACCTGTAAGTGTCAATATAATTTTTTTTGTGGTTTTAAAGATGCATTCACCCTTATACACATTATGAAAGTTTTTTACACTAGTTTAATGTGCCAGTTGTTTTCCTTGTAAGGAATAGGAATGCTCTTATGTACTGGTTACCTCACAGGGATATTCTGGTAGTGACAGATCTGAGCTGTTTGGACCTCTAACCTATGTATGAACAGCAGGGTTGACCAATTCCGATCCTGATTCTATTTAGTTGCTGTATTGGACCCAGTGGCAGCACAAGCAGCAGCATGCGTTTTTTTTTTTTTTTTTTGTTTATGGATGATTAAAAACATGAGCTGCCATAATTTTATTAAATTCTTTCGGGCAAGGCACCTCTGTAGAAGATAATTTGTCAACTTGCAGTATAGTCATAAAGGTGTCCACCAGTCTTTCATCCAGTTACTCTGCATTGGTGCTTGCATAGTTGTGCTTAGCTATTGGTTAGTTCCCTTTACTAATACCTCTGTATTCAATGTATTGCAGAGGAGGCAGTGCATAAATTACACAGTCTGAGATGGTCAGATAACATATTACCTGGTAAATGGGTCTCTTTAGGATTGCCTATTGCACATCAGATGTGGGACATGCTGTAGGATCTTTCAGATAGCAGAACTGACTTCTGATTAGCTGTCTTACTGACCAATATACTTTAATGTTTTCTTATTCTCATAAGACCACTATTCCAATCCAGAAAATTAAAAAGTTTAAAACCTTTATTCTGGCTGCTTGTTTTTAACCATTGGCTAAAAATATTAAAGTATGAGGATCAGTAAAGCAACCAGCAGTTCCATGACTGACATCACTGTTCTCTCTGACTGGCTTTAAATAGTTAGGTTTTAGCTCCTACTGCAAGTTGTATTTACCTAATATTATGCAACGATTAAAACTGCACAGTACTGTGGGAAAGTAATCATGCTCCAACCCGAGCATACAAGTAATTGTATTTAAACCAAAGTTGTTTGTTCATTAACTTTTGTTTTATTGGGAAAAAGAGGGTGCATGCAGTCTTAACTACACAAATATGTTTGTCTGTCTCTTCTCCTTCATATGCTTTGATCATTGCTTGGATTTCTTGTATTGGCTGGTGGTGTTCTCTTTAGATTTAGCTTGCCTATGCTGAAAAAAATATGTTTTTGGTATAAATAAAACACCGTGTTTATGATCGCAGGAGGCTTTTCAACCCTCAGAAGAACATGTTTTGGTGGTCAGAGTTTTTGTCAAACACTTGCACACTTTTGCTAACAGTCTAAGGCCTGAGCAGGCGTCTCCTT
Source organism: Pyxicephalus adspersus (assembly GCF_032062135.1). NCBI lineage: Eukaryota > Metazoa > Chordata > Amphibia > Anura > Pyxicephalidae > Pyxicephalus > Pyxicephalus adspersus. Next base: position 45,394,924 of record NC_092863.1, read on the forward strand.
CTGCTCACTCTCACACGCCAAGTCCACTGGAAGAACTTAAAAGGTAATGCTTGTCTATCCATCTATTTATCTACATGTGTGCATGCGAGCACACACGAACACAAAACGTCTTTTTTTACTTTATTTTAGTCATTGCCTTTGTAGGTTCACTGTGTTTTAATAATACCAGATATAAAGAGTATAACATGGTAGAACAGTCACTTATTGATGGCACAATAGTTTAAAATAACTATCTTTCAGTTTTTAAGAAATGAATTCCTGTCAGATACTTCTGCCTTTGTTAGTTTAGAATTTGAAGTGTCAATCTGAATAAAACTTTTATTTCTTACCCAATGGCTTCCAATATCTCTTTATGTTCAGCAGTGATTGTGTTCTGCACTTTTCTCAGGTTCATTCACGTTGTCTGACCATTATTGGAAGGTCTTGCTTGTAAATTTTTCTTTGTGTTGGTCTTTATGAAGAATGCAACAGGGGAAGGGGTAGTCTTTATGGTAGGCGAAGGCAGTGCCAGGATCTCTGTAAAGCACATTTTTTTTTTGTGGACTTTTCTGAAGACTTGCAAAGCCAGCAGGGAATTTTCATGTCTGTTGTAAGGTCTGTCAAACTAACTTGTTTGTCTTTCTGTTCCTGGTAGGGTTGTCATTCCTCGTTTCATACAGCAGAAGCTATATGTCTTTTTGCAGCACTGCTTTGGACACTGGCCTCTTGATGCTTCTTTCAGAGTGGTATGTGTTTTGATGTCTTTTATTTTCTTGGGTTTAAATGTACTTTTATTGATTTTAAATGTGTGAAAAAGCACTGCCACATCCTTTGCAGGTACTGGAGTTATGGCTAAGTTATTTGCAGCCATGGAGATATATTCCAGAAAGAGGAGCCTCACCATCGAGTAGTGAACCACAGAATCGCAGTGTTGCAGAGAGATGGTAAGAACCTCGACATTTTACTTTTTTGGGGCATTTAATTTTACATAGTTACATAGTAGGTTAGGTTGAAAAAGACAGTCCATCAAGTTCAACCACTAGGGAAACTAACATATCCCAGATATAAAACCCTATAAGACATAATTGGCCCAGAGGAAGGCAAAAAATCCCCTGGTACAATTTGCTTCAACAGGGGAAAAAAAATCCTTGAGGCAATCGGATGTTCCCTGGATCAACAGTCTCTGTTATCCTTACTTTAAACCCTTAATACCCAGGTATATTCTGTGCTTCTAGAAAAGCATCCAGCTTTTTCTTAAAGCAATCTATAGTAGTTGCTCAAACTACTTCCTGGTGGAGCCGATTCCACATTTTCACAGACCTTACAGTGAAGAATCCCTTCCTTATCCGGAGTTTAAACTTCTTTTCCTCCAGACGCAAAGAGTGCCCCCTTGTTCTTTGTAATGTGAAATAAAGGGGAAGTGAGTTTACTATGTGGACCATTTATATACTTATACAGGGTGATCATATCCCCCCTTAAATGGCTCTTCTCAAGGGAGAATAGATTCAGTTCAGCTAATTTCTCCTCATAGCTGAGCTCCTAAATTCCTTTTATTAGTATAGTTGCCCTTCTCTGCACTCTCTCCAATTCCACAATGTCTGTTTTGTGAACTGGTGCCCAAAACTGGACTGCATATTCCAGATGTGGTCTGACCAATGCTTTGTACAGGGGCAGGATAATGTCTCCATCTCTGCAGTCTATTCCTCTTTTAATATTAGAAAGTACTTTACTAGCTTTAGATATTGCAGCTTGGCATTGCATGCTGTTCTTTAGTCTATGATCTACCAGAACCCCCAGATCCTTTTCCATTTCTTACTCCTCCTAGACCATATGAAGCATGCATGTTGTTAGCGCCCAAGCGCATAACTTTACATTTATCTATAATAAATGTAATTTGCCACTTGGCTGCCCAATCAAACAGTACATCCAGGTCTGCTTGTAGATTATAGACATCCTGTATGGACCTAATTCCATTACATAGTTTTGTGTCATTTGCAAACACAGAAATGGTACTTTTAATCCCAAACCTTTTGACCCTAACTTGCACATTAACCGTCTGTGGGGTACAGTGTCAAATGCTTTAGCAAAGTCCAAGTACACTATATCAACTGCTACTCCACTGTCTACCTGTTTACTTACTTCCTCATAAAAAGTGAGTAAATTTGTTTGAAAACTTCGGTCTTTCTTGAAGCCATGCTAACTATCACTTATAATATTATTTTTTATATTTTCTTGTTTTAATTTTGTTCTATACAAATAAATTTGTAAAGAAGAAAGAGACAGAAGGGGTTTTATGTGTGACCAAAAACAAAATGTATTTATATAGAGATAAATAGTGAATAACATATTGTATTATCTTTATGGTTCTCTTATTGCCCCTGAGGAAACCCGAGAGGTGAAACGCGTCAGATTGAGACCTTTCTTTTGACTTTCATACAGTAGTCCTATGTCTAATTAGATCAGGTATCTTAGTTTAAGTCGACATACGTGGCAATTGATACCACTGCACAGACTATGTATTTGTATATGTATCTCACCATTATTTGATTGATGTAATGTGTACTAATTTAATCTAGGTTGGTACTCTTACTACAGAATACTAAAATGTATTAGTAATCATGTAATGCAATTTTTATGTTATCACTATTTATCTCTATATAAAGAAATTTTGCATTTGGCCACACATAAAACCCCTTCTGTTGCTTTCTTCTTTACAAATGTTCTTGTTATTCAGGGAAAGGTCTTTGATTTAGTTTGAAGCATGAAGGAATACCAAAACTAACACCTACCTATTAATTTATTCTACGCAATACTAATTTTCACTACCTTTCTTCATCCCAAGACGCGCCCTTTGGGTTTAAAATGAGGAATGTCAATGATGTTCTCAGTGAGCACATAGCTTGACCTATTGTTTTTAGTATTGACCTTAAAGTACGTTTATACCCTTTAATGTTTTCCATATTTTAAAATACTTTCATTTTGTTATTGTATTTGATACAATGTTTTGTACATTAGCTAGTCAATAGAGCTCCTTGGTGTCTCAATGCTACCACTCTGCTTGTTGCTCTGATAAAAAGAATTTGACATACAGGTTACATACGAGATAGGGACTGTATATTTATTCTTAAGTTGAATTTGTATGTAGGTTGGAACAGGTACATTATTTAATAAATAAAATTAGGACAGATGTTTATCTCAACATAATGTTAGGCAGCATGCTGTCAGTTACTGTAAAAAATCCTGGCTGTAAATTATTCACAAACAAAGCAAAAAAAAATCTTTCTGGAGCCTAGACAATTATTAACTTCTGGAGCAAGCTGTGCTTTGATATACAAAAAGAAACTGCTGCAGAGTTTGTCTTGGTTATTAAAGAGTTACAAGATGTTACAGATCAGCTCAGCCCACAACCTCAGCTGTGTTTGGAAAAATATTTCTTCTGCAAGTCATGGACCCCCTCCCCCCATCTAGCCTCCATCCTGCACAGGAGCGAGCAGGGAATCCTCTGTTCATATCTAGGAGTCGTCTGTCCGTATGTCGGATGCTATTTAGCTGCAAAATCTTCTTAAATATAAAGATTGCATGGATAAAAGATTAAAAGTACATCTGCCCTTTCTCCTAAATCTTCTGAAATGTGCAGACAAGATCATTATGCTTCACCTTATTGCGGAAGTCCTTTTTGTGGGGCTTTGGAGGCTTAGTGGCATCATCTGTACTTTCTGAAAGCGTCAACTGCTGAAACAGAGGTTTTTTTTAAGGTTGATTTTTAAAGTTTTTGCAAATCCTCATTTCTTTGTGTTTCAGAAAAGTGCACCTTCCTTTTAATAAAGGATATGTCAGTGTCAGCATAGCATAAACTAATGTTATTCTTTTAGTTTAATAACTTGATGTTACGGTTTTTTCTTTGTCAGAGAAGTGCACTTTGAGGTGGAAAAAATGAAGGCTTAAATTTAGCATTTACAACTTTCCTTTATAACCTAATAAAAAATACTCATGATTCTTTTCCTCCACAGGGCTCCGTTTGTTCAGGAGAATTTACTAATATACACAAAGCTCTTTCTTCGCTTTTTAAATCGGGCCATTCGCAGTGACCTGGTCAACCAAAAGAATGCATTCATGCTTTTCAGAGTGACCAAAGTCTTCTCCCAGCTCAACCTGGCAGAGATGATACAAAAGGGTAAGAAATCAGCTGTCCATTTTTATTACAAGCAGTCAGAGTTTTGTAGTTTGTACTTGTAAGCTTTAATCATTCAGACCCTATCATGAGCTGTGTTTATCTCTGTACAGGTGAACAATTGTTCCTCGAACCAGAGCATGTTATTCCTCACCGTCAGCACAGGCTCCTTATGTCCCCAAGTCTTGGTGGCAGCTTTCTTTCATCATGGCAGCCCTCAATCATCGATACAGCTTTGAAGGTGAAAAGTCATGTGTACAGCTTGGAAGGCCAGAATTTCCAATACACACAAATGTTTGGCAGTGACACACGGAGTCTGGTAAGTGTGGTCCACAGGTCAGCTAAATGCAGTTTAGATAATATGAGAAGGCAAATGAAGGCAAAACATCCATACATATATGTATACATATGTAGATTGAATCACTTACAATCAGTTGTATGGACTCCTGTGGAGTTTAGTTAAAGTGGAGCTAAACTTAAAAATCAAAATATTGCATGCGAGCAGATTCTTTATTGCAGAAGGGATTGGTAACAACACAAACATACCTGCCTTTTTACAATCTTCTGTAGAACATACACTGAGCTGCACATGTGTATGATAGTGGGTGTCAGGAATGAATAAACTGCAGAACACATTCATGAGAGTTAAATCATCCCTGCCTGACCAATAAAAATGAGGGATCCCGAACCCAGAAACAGAAAGGTTGTGGTGTTTGAGTCAGTGAAGGAGTTTATCTCCTCTAACATTTTGTGCCTGATTTATTCCAGCTCTCCAACACTGGAGAGGATACAGTTTTATCAGTGAAGTTGAGTGATCCAGCAAAGCTGAAATGGATCTGGTCCAGGACTAAAAATATTTGCTGATGACTTTTTGGAAATCCATTCCAGGTTTGCTGAATCACCCAGGTTCACTGATGAAAGTGTATCCTCTTCAGTCTTGGAGGGGCTTCAATAAATCGGTTCCAGTGCAACCACTCTAATGCTAGTTTTCTGTTTTATGGTAACATATTTGGATTAAAAATGTTTTTCCCCCATTTAAATGGGAAGGGGAAGTAAACAAAATAAAATCTTGTGATAAAGAGTTGTATTCTTTGTGTCTAGATTTGCCTTTTAATAGGCAATTATTACTCAGAAAATAGCTTTGTTCCAAGAAGCGTTCATTATGCACAAGACTTAATTTGCCATTTTACATTTTATCTTATTATTTCATGTGCAATTTGTAGAGAAACATTTTGATAGATAATGTTATAGTTGTCTGACATTATTATTCCATTGCACAGGTTTTACGACTTGCTCAGATGATCATTCAGGCCAAGCAGACTGCCAAGTCCCTCTCTGACCAATCCCCAGATACCTCCGTCAACCAGTCCTTGTTTTCCTGGTTTGGACTGAGTCCTGCCAACCTAAACAACACATACCCAGGCAATGACATTGATGAGGTTGGGTATGACAGCATTAAGAAGACTGATGAACACTTAGAAAAAGCACTGGAATTTCTTTGTGATATCTTTAGGGTAAGTTATCTGCACAAAAGTCTAGATCCTTGTGTTTCTGTGTGGTCATTCATTCTCAGCATGCAATCTAGTTACCCAGAAAAAAAGTCCTTTGTGATGAAAGGATGCGTGACTCTTCGTAAGCTATGCAGTCAATCACTTGGAAAAAAACTTCACTTTAGTGCATTTCTTACCCAGATACAACTTTTCAACAATCTTGCTTAATTTGCAGGGATACTTTTAGCCTACTCTTCGTGCCTGTATCCAAAAAAAAAATTAAAAAGTCTTAAAAATTATTGTGTTGACTATTACAATTTAGATTGCACAGGGACCAGAAAGCAGTCCAATAATCACTGATCATGTTATTACTTCCTTCTTTTTGCAGCTGTTTTTCCCTTATTTTTTTTTTTTTTTTTTAAATTATATTGTTGCTGATCATGTGACTATAACCGGCAGACACCCTCGCATTGCAATCTCAGGATGAGCTGTGTGGTTTGCTAAAGTTTGTCATAATTGTGCCGTTTCACTTAAAATATATATAATTTACTGTAATGGTTTAATGGCTTATAGAGGTATCCTGGTTAGTTTTGTACTCTTTATTCTTTTTGGTTTTTATAGTTTGCCAGATATTACATCTCAATCATACAGTTTTACACTACATTGTATAATAAATGTAAGCCTAACACTTTTTCAAATTATTATGTATTCTTTTGGTTTTTAGATGAATTCAACACAACTCAGCCAGTTCACAGTAAGATTGGGAAATGCAAAGGATGAAAATGGTAGAAACCAATTGCCAGACTGTGTACAAAGTGAAAATGGTGTGGTCCTGACTGACTTGGGTAGAAAGCAGGTAAGCATGCCATAAGTGTATATGATCCTATTCCAAAAAATGTCTGGTAGCTTACCTTATGTGGATTTCTCCAAGGTGCTTGATTTCTCCCTGCAGTTATTAATTTCAGTATTTTAGTATATGTGCACTGCTGGCTGGCTGTGCACTGGTACATGTAAGAATCCAGCCCATTTCAGTGCTTCCAGCTTTTGTTACTGCAATGACATGCACAGCCATAGTATAACATAGGAGATATATAACCATAGGAGAACAGAGCCTAAGAGCAATGCTTGGCCTTCTTTCACAAATAAATATGTTTTAATATTATTAAACAAACTTCAGTGCACATTTTTTTTAAAAATATATATTTTTTTTATATGGCCTTTTAGTGTTTATGTTTACAGACAGCCTATTTAGGGTTCGTTTTATGAGAAGTTGAATAAAACAATAAAAGATGGTTCTTATAGCAGCAATTTATTTGTCTAGTGGAAGCAAGAAACACCTTTTGCTGTACACATAACCTACCTTTATTTTCGCCTTTCCTTCTTGATTCTCATTTTTGAGGAATTGTATATAATAAACATGTAAACAAGAGAATAGCCTATGCTGAGCTCCCACTCAGAGCTTCTTCGAGTGGCCAGTGTACATATTTCTTTGTATGTATTAGTGCTTAATACAATAACCTAAATGTATAAAAGCAAGTATTTAAAAATTTACATAAAAACACTTTAAAGTAGGTGCTGAAAATAACTGTACAGTCACTGGAATTTACACTTTCGTTTTTAAGTAGTGTAGATAGTAGTGCACTGTAGATGACCATCATAACCCAGAATGCAAACTAACTAGGTACTTAAGCAGACATTATGACTAAAAATGTTACCTATTCAGGCACTCAAGAGTAGCATGGCTGAGAATGCAGTTTATACAAGCAACAAAAAAAGGTAACATGACATTAGTGTTGGTGTGTCATGGTGGCGGCTGTTCTTCAGGCAAGCTGATGGATATCCCTGGGTTTTGGTAGTAGCTGAGGCTGGGATGTTATATTATAGGGCTGGTGAGTTGGGGGGCAGGATTGGCAGAAGCTACTGCTGCCGGCATCCCCCCTTACACTACTCTAAAGCTAGTGACAGCGGGAGCCTCTCTGCACACTGCTTACACAGGAGCTGCTGAGAATGGCAGAGCAATGTATGTAAAACTTACACTTCTCTGCCATTCCCAGCAGCTCTGCCGCCTGACGGCACAGCAGCTCTCCTAAACTACTCTGCTATTCTCAGCTAGTGTGTGCTGACAGGAGGCCGAGCTGCTAAGAATAGCCGAGTAGTGTAAGCTGTACATATACTGGCCAGTGGCAATAACTTTATTCTATGTTACCAGGCCCTGCTTTCAGAAAGGTTGGGGTCCACTGCTATAGGACATATAGGAGAGCTGAACATCTGAATAAGGAAGAAGGGGGGGGGGGGGGGGTACCTTGAGGCTGTGGAAAAAAAATTAATAATCAACAATTCTGAATATAAATTATGAATATTTGAGCCATGCAAGCTATAAAGTAAGAATAATTGGTGAAACTTTTGCGAGGGTCTGTATACATTTTTGTTTTTTTATTCAATTTCTATTGAAATATTTGTTTGTCTTTTGCACTGAAAGTGGTAGCAGTTTTGCTACATTATATTTAAATTTTATCACGATTTGTTCTTTTTTGTCATGTTACAACTTTAGATAATCAATGGTTTGCGAAAGTTTGACATACAGTACCAGGGGGACCCTGAACTTCAACCAATCCGCAGCTACGAGAATGCTACTCTAGTACGCCTACTGTACCAGCTGTCTCGGGCATTAAATTTTAGGGTAAGGTGCTCAACCTTAATCTGCATAAGAATGTGGTGACCGCTTATCTTTCCTGCTTGTCATTAACCTTTTAAATTTGGACTATTTAGACATAGATGGTGCACTGCTATAGCTGTTCCATAGTTTACAACATGCAGGATAGGGCCAACTGCAGAGGGCAAGGGAGTTGCAGACGTTTCTATAGACAAACAGAAAGCAATGTTAATGAATATCACTTAATACAAATTAAAAATACAGGTAAAGATGCTGTTTAACATAAAAAAGGATTTAAAATGTTACTAAGTCTTTAAATGTTCTCAGCTCTGTCATGCAGCCAAGCCATCTTGGTACCCTAACTTTAGTCATCTGCACCTAAACAACAAAGCTAAATCACCTTTGTGTCCCCAGCTTGTGATTGGACATTCTGCTCACTCCTCATCTCTTCTCTGCATGTTCACACGTACATTCAGTGCATCTGATTGGCTCCGGATGCTGATTTTCACATTATAGAGTATAACAGAATGTTGACACCAAGTCAAATAAAGTTAACTATATTGGTAATAATTGTACTTGGATACATTGATTTTATTGGTGTATACGTAACTGCAGAAATATCTCCAGTTTACTACATCCTCTAAAACATGTCAGTTTATTTAGAAGATATTTTGCTAATTGAATAGATACCATATACCACCTGAGAATATTGTGTATTTAGCTTTGACAATTGTGGTGTTTATGGAAAATGATTTTTTTGTTCTCTTTGAAAAAAGGATATTTTGACATTCAAAAAGGATAGTTTGTTGCTACCAGTGGAAATGGGAAGTGTGTTAGTTTTAGAACAATGATAGCTTTCTTCTTGCTGAAGTTTTTAATTGTTCTGTGGTAGCTCTATGGCAAAAAATAGTTTGATATGTGTAAAAAATTTCTGTCTTGTTCATTTAGTATTTGAATTTAATAAAATGTATTTCTGGAGTAGAGAAGCTTAAAGAGAATACAGGGAAAAACAATGATCATTTACAATGTATTTGATCCCGTATTGGTAGAAAATGAGACAGACATGGAGATTTATTGGGTGGGGAACAAGACTGATATTTAGTTTTAGCCAACTGGGGGCAGGGTGCTGTTTTTATAAATTGCTAATTGTTGTCCATAACAAGCAGAAAAAAAAAATTATAAATCCCTGCCATATATTGAAATATTGATATCCTGTCTAGTTTGCAGATTCCATGGATGCTTTGTGTCAAAGGCAGGACTTCGTGGGAAAATTTTGCTCCTACCATTTAATCAGCAACTCGCCTGCACGAAGAATGAGCCCTGTTCCAGCACATAGTTCTGTTTATCAGGCAGAGCCCCGAATTCGTCTTCGGTTCCTTGCCAACTATCGTGTTCTGTTCTATTTGTTTCTTTTTTATGTCTTATGTGGCATGGTATCAGTGGGACCAGTACCTGCAACATTCTTCCTTCTGATTGGATACCTCCTTTTTGCTGGGGCAATGACATTGTTTACTGACAGTTGGAAACCGCATGAGGACTGATATAGACTTTTCTTTTTTTTTTTTTTTTTTTTAAAGATGTGGATACTGTGTATATTTTAATATGGAATATTTAGTCTTCTTTAGAGTGTTCTGCATTAAAATGTATTCTGTACATTGTTTTGTTCCCTTGGTTGTGATATATCATAAAAGGTAAAGAGGAGAGAAAGTGTGTGTGTGTGCGGTGGAGTACTTGCCATTTCTGGCCGTCAACTGCTGGTTTTGAGGCAAAGACGGCAAATCCATTTCTGGAAAGCATCAGTGTAAGTTAAGGGTATAAAAACAAACTAATAGGATAAAACACACGCAAAGCACAAATCTCATTCTGAGTATAAACAAATCCTAAACCCCAAACATTCCCAAAGGTACCAACAAGATAAAGAAAGACGGTAAAAAAATCTGTAGTTTTTCAACCCACAAAAAGTAATAATGAAAGGTACCACAAACATAGAAACACTTCTGCAGGTATAGTATGCGAAAACCAAAATTTTACCTTCCAAGTAAAACACTGTTTCTTTTAGGTTGCTTTATAGACCTTGTTTTGGTTAAGTTAGCTTTCCTGGTCCAAAGTGGCTAGCATTTCCTCTTAGGTTTCTGAAGATCACTTAGAAAGTTTCTGATGGTTCGCTCATCTTTTTATTTAACGGGTATTGGAGTGCTGTCATCTATCATGATAGATGGTGTATCACACACTACTTGCTTTTTACCTGCTCCACAGCATTAAGTAGGCATCTGTCTGCTGCTTCTGCTAAAGAATGTGGAAAAACTGTGTTTTTGTCGCTCGCCTTCAGTGACTTTGGTCACTGACCCCACCTTCTTCCGTCTGAATTGCATCCTAAGTGTAATCTTTACACTATGGCCACATTATGACGGACATGGGGCAGGCCTGCTGCAGGTGGTGCCCCCAACTCACTTTCCACTAAATTTAGGGATTGGTAGAGCTCTGTTTTTACCAATGGTAAAAGGTGAGGTGTAACAGTTGGTGGGTGGAAACTAATGCATGACCTGAAGCTTTCAGAATCTCCAGTGCAACTGGTAGTTAGCTTTCAGTGTCAGCTTTCTACTTCATGTTGGGGATGGTGCTGCCAAAATGCTTTTACCCTGGCCTTGAGGCAGTTAAAATAAAACAGGTGGCTTCGATTTTCTTCGTATTCCTGGTCAGCTATCATCTAGACCATCAGGACTGACCTATCACAGTAGAGAACACACTGGTTTGAGAGCTTGGGCAGGGAGGGCCATGGGCAGAGAAGAATTTATCCTCCTGGTGCTTGCCTATTCATGTTTCAGATTACAGTAAATGAATAAATATGCAGCAGTACACCAGAAAGACTTGCCTGCATTAATTATGTCAACATTCACAGCCCTTAACATGACCTAACTCTACCATCAGACTTAATATTAGCTTCTAATGAATGATAATGTTTATGCACATATTATTGAATACTCAGAAATGTGTGTGGCCATGCATTCAGTTTGAGCCTTGTTAATTTGTTATAATATATACACAAACTCTAAATGTCATATCTAGTTTAACATAATATACAATGCTTGTATTTCTAAATTATAAGCTAAAAATAGAATGTATTACTAAAAAAGCAAACTACCAAATCTGAATGACTCTCTGAGAAAAGAATATTTTATTTAAAACAACCAACTGCAAAAAAACAAGTATACAAAGTATGCCTGATCACATCAAGCCAGAAGGTCATATACACATTATTAGCTGGCATGCAATATATTTGCAAAGCTCTTAGGCAATTCATAATATATCTGCAAAACAGGCAGCACTATGGTTAACCATTTTCTGTAAATACTTCAGCGGACAGATCTACATCCAGCTGATTTGGAATCACTTATAGGCTTGCTCATTTTCTATAAAAGCTGTAACTGTTTTGAGTAAACTATACCCAAGTTTGCAGATATATTGCAACATTTTAACCCGTTTAGCATTTCCAAAAACTGGCCCTCATGGGCCTTATGGTCTGGTCCAGGAGTATTCATACATATAAACATTTTGCAGTCTTCATGCAGCAGACAGGCAGGCTTGCCGAATGCTTTGTGCCCATGTGGTCAGCAATGCTGTGAGAGAATGCTTGTCAGGAAGCTGAAGGAGTTTAGACGTCATGCAGCGATACACTGACTGTAGGAAAGGATTGGCTTCTGAGGGGGGAAAAAAAAAAGATTAGACCCTGCGCTCAACACAAGGCCTTGGCTGCATCCATAAAACATCAGCTCCTCTATACCCATTTTTAGCCGGGAGAGATTTCCCATTTCTTCTACAGGCTGTAAATGTGTCAGTGGTAACGAGTTATATCTATCTATCTGAAAAGAGTTATATATCAGGCTCTTATTGGTCCCCAAGGTAAGATCTTTCCACCTGTCTGTCACTGGAAAAGCATCTTATTCTTACATTGGGGAAATGTCAATTGATACAGCCAGCCACAAAAGACCCGACAAACCTTTTCCCACTCTTCAAAGAACCAGGTGCTTCTATAAACATTATCCAGCTACAAAGGGAAAAGTAGACTGCCTCTTTTGTTTGTAGATGAAAAGGTGAATGTGTGCCTAAATCAAGTTACAGATTGTCAATATCAGTTATCATTTACATGGTGTGTGTGCGATACAATCCTGTTTAAAGAAATGATAGGGATAGATATATATATATATATATATATATATATATATATAAATTTTTCAAACTTTAAAAATACATTTAATAGGGAACTCATTAACATACCATATTGCCGGGGATTGTTCATCCATAGTGGACTCTGTTCAGGGTAATCAGCTGGGACACTTAACTGTAGAGGAGGTACACTTGGAAGGTTTTTATCATCTAGATGGGGGAAAAAGTATACCATAAGGATAAAGTGGACGGGATAACCACATCATAGGATCAATATGCTCAGTTTCCTTTTTCTTGCTATCATCATACCAAATCATCATCTAGTTTCAACTGGAGACAAATTAAAAGCCCTAAAACAAATATTGACTGAAAGACTGCTGTTAAAAATAAATAAAAAATTACACAGTACAGTCATGATTTAAACCACCTATAAACAGGACACATACCTGCCAAATCAGTTAAGTTTGGACATAAACTGGAAATAATCATTGTGTGTATGGTGTGGAGGTGACTTCAACAACATTATCTGCTTCTATATCAACTGGGTGGGGGGGACTGAACATTTGGCCAAATTAGGATGACTGCACAAGATTTTTATAATCTCTGTATGATCACAGTGCTGATATTTGGGTAAATACTAATCTGGCCCTCTAATGTATAGAGAGCATCAGCCTAGTCTTTGAATCCAGTAGGGAGTGGCAACTTAAGCATCTTGTAAAGCACTCAGGGCATAGCGCGCAGTAACATATCCTTAATTACCCGGACTGAGCTGTAAGGACATAGACAAAACACTTGTGTACAAACATCTGACATATTTTATTCATGTGAATAAAAATCTTACACTTGAAAATTCTAGGAATAAATATGTTTGGACTCTCCTTGAACTCTGAATAACTTAACAGAAAATATTTAACCTTTCTAAACATGCAGGTCGAAAACCATAGTGTCAGATTCCTATGCTTGGGTTTTTGTTTTGTAAATATTTCCTAATGATCTAAATGCCTTAGGTACTTGTTAATATTCACCACTCAATGAGTGACAGTCTTTATGTTCAGCAATTCAAAGCACATTTAGCCATTTATTGGCTTTTATCGTAATCCAGAAAGCAATTATGAGATCTGCTATGCAGTAACATGGCTTACATTTATCTTACTGAAATCTCCCGTTTTACATACCTAATTTACAAATAAGATGAACAGTTCCATTATTGCTGCAGTGAGAGGGGTCCAGGTTTATTAGGAATCTTGAGTGCAGTTTTGCAACTTCACCCTGGAGAACATTTGGAATGGACTGCTTCTCATCTGCTTCAAACTTCCGCTTTCGAGGAGCAATGGCCTGAGCTCTAAAGAAGATAAAGCGAAGCAGGTGGTAAGTATTTCCGTGCAGAGAAGGATCAGCGTAATAAAAATGTCAGTTTTAATCTGGATCTGCTGTCAAAATGTAACAATTTTAAGAGTTTAAATACACAATGTAATATTACAGGAGAATAAATATATAAATTTGATAAATGCAATTCTTTAAACATACCTCAAGCCAGGTTACCATTACTAAGAAAGAACTCAAAAAAATGCAAAAAACAAAAACCTTTTGGATCATTTACTACTACTTCATGGGATTATACCCCCCAAAAGAGCTCGGCTCCACTGGGATTCTCCAACCACCTGTATCATAGGTCTAATTCCTTTATCCAGCTTTGCAGCCTCCAGTTTGCACCCCAAGCCTAGAAATATCTTCCTCTCCATCATTTATCCGTCATTTGCATATTTGGTCCAAGTGGCCAATCCTAAAAAAACACTCCACACATTGGTAATAGTGTGCAGGCAATACTCTCCCATTGTAGGCTTAGATCTGCGATGAGATAGTGGGTGGAGTTGTGTCATAATGATGTCACTCTGCGGGAGGTTTCTCCCCCCTTGAGTGACACCCAGCTTCCAGCGCATGTGTGTTAGGGAGCCGGTGACTTTAGAGGTCCACTGGACCGAAAAAGGTTGGCGACCACTGCTCTAGTCCCTGTCAAACAAGTAATTTTCCAAGTGCAACAGCTTGAACATTAACATCCCCTAGATGGTACACCAAAGCAACAACCTTTTATTACCTTTTTATGTAATATTGTATTTTAGGACAGACTAGAAAGGCTTCTGGTTAAACACATTAAAAATGTGTTTTGTCTTTAATAATAAATAAATAATATAGGATGCATGATACATGATGGCCCTGAATAATCATAGCTCTCCAAGACTGGAGAGGATACATGTTCATCAGTGAAGCTGGGTGATCCAGCAAACCTGGAATGGATCTGGTCCAAGATAGAAAACATTTGCTAACAAATAGCTAATGACTTCCATTCCAGGTTTATTTGATCACTCAGCTTCACTGATAAAGGTGTATCCTCTCTAGCCTTGGAAAGCTTCAATAAATCGGGCCCTATTTGTAAAGCATACTAGACTTTCTATTATAAAAAGCTTAGCAGGTAATCACTGAAGCTTCAAAGAAATGTAAACAAACTTTTCATCTTGAACATAATAAAGAAAACAATTACCAAATCATTTGCCTTAAATGGCTTTGGATGACAACAGATCAGACAAAATTAAACTTGCTTACGTGATAGGCTGCCCATGAATGGCAGTCATAGCCGGTGCAAACGTGCGATACAGGGAATGGTTAAATACAGGGGATCTGATATTTGCCAAGACTGCATCTAACAGGGGTTGATACAGATACTGCTGCTTTGTAGAAGGAACAGTTGGAGGAGGAGGAGTTGGCTAAAGAGGCAAAAACAAAATTCATAAATATACCTTATTTTCATGCTACACAAAGTACATACTGACCATAATAGTCTATGGCCCAAATGAAAGTGAACTTCACTTTTAATAATAAAGTAAAACCTTTATGAAAAAGAATTCAGACATTTCTTTTCCCCTCTGTTCCACTGTTATCAGAAGTCACCACAACTTTAAAGCCCACTTCAAAGAACACAACACAAGTTAGAATTAAAGAGGTGTGGTATAAACTTTCCTGATAAAATTTGTTTTTCGAAAGAAGATATACATTAGGAGTAGTACTGGTAAAAAAAACTGTATATCTGTCAGCATTCTACAAGGAAAAAAAAATCTGTCCATCTATCTTTGAAACTAATCAGTCAAAACATTTCCAGACAACTGCAACTATTTCCCCACGACTGGTGCAATAGGGGGACTGCTCAATGCATAAACAAAGATCATTAACAGTGCATTCGACTTCCAATAAATCTCCTCCTGACCCGCAATAACCTGCTTCAAGCTACTTTTGCATTTCAACGATTAGCAAAAAAAAAAATTATCAACACCAACCCTTACCCAATTCATGGCAGCAAACTTACTAGGCATTGTCTTCCTCCACAGTGACTACTCACACTGCATATAATACATTAGATGTACACAAGCAAATATAGTAGCAAATATGTGCAACTCATTTCTTACCACAGCCATGTCATTCTTCAGCTTCTCCAAAGCAATCTCACATTTCTGCAGGGTCTTTAAAGGACACCTAGATACACAAAACACAAATTAATACTGGAAAAAAAGACATGTAAAGGAGAATTCTACAAAGCACAAATATTTACCTCTTAGATGGGTCTGTTAAAATGTCCAGCAGACTCTTCATTTTACTGAGATCTTTCTTACGATCTAAAAACAAAGTTAACAATAAAGATAAAACAGCAGGGGTATGAATGTTAATATCAGTGTAATAATTGCTTGTAATATATATTTTTTCTTATGCTGAAGGGGGTATTGAATCTGAAGAATTGTATATTGTTATTTTAAGTTAAGTGTTACTTCCTGTGGTTAGCATTCTTTGTGGTGTACAGCTTTTTGTGTTGCTTTGCAGCTATAACACCATTTTGCGGGCAGCCATAAGATTGTTAAAACTTGTTTAGCTGTTCTTAATCTACAGGTTACTTACAATTTACTTTCCATAATAAAGAGCTGTAAACTCTATGTAAGTCCATGCATATTGCCACATTATTCCTAACTACTCTTATAATGTTTTCCATACAGCCCAAAGCTCAGCCTTTTTTCAAATATGGAAAGGGGGATTTCCAGGTGTGTGAACATTTGTTCCTATCAAAAGAATCACAATTCACCTTCATTTTTGTCAATCTTGTTGATCATACGTCTTAGCGGCTCGATATACTTGGAAAGTTGTTTTAGCTTCTCCAGGTATTGCTGTTCCTCTGACTGGTTGGTGCTTGCAGGACTCATCACAGAATTCGGATTACCTTTATAATAAACATAACGAAAAATAAAGTTCAAATGAGCCACAAACCACTAACTACACTGCTAACAGATGTGTTTGGGTAGCAGAGAACTAGATAAGGTATGCAACAGGACATTAACTTAAGGCAACACAGCATATTAAGATCTTCTATTCACCTGGAGTATTTAGGGGTCCTGGAGAGGGCACACTGAAATTTTGAGGGGTACGAGCAGACGCTGGGCTCTGGGAAGGCTGTGGAGATGGGCTTGGCATAAAACTTGGAGACGGTGCTGTACCAGAGCTGCAGAAAGAAAAAAGATTACTTACTTACTAATATTACTAACTACAAAAAGTTGTGTGCTCTCAGATTTACACCCTGCCTGATTTTTTTTTTTTTAATAAAACAAAGAATAGAAATAAAAACCTCCTGCAGTTATTGTGGTGAGTTTACCTAAAAACAGAAAAGAATTGACAGGCAGAGAATGAGATGAAAACATTTATCATGAAAAAAACAGTACATTTCTTTATATACCTAATTAGGTCAGCAACAAGAAAAACATCTCACCTGACATTGGAGTTGGGTTGAGACATTGGCTGTGAGGGCTGTGGGGATGGCTGAGGAGGTGGTGGCATGGACTGAGGAGTCTGCACCTGCTGTACAGGCGATGGTGAGGACATTAAAGAAATATTGCCCTGATTTACCTGCAATAAATGTTGCATTTATGAATGAGGAAACCTGAAAAAGCCTTAAATTTGTAAGTGTATTTATCAGCTAAAATCAATGGCACACAGCACTCAGAAGTTGTCTTTTGCTGGCCCTGCTGATAAAATGTTAGATTTGGAACCATCTTCACAGACCAACCTGCATAAAAGATGTCAGCATAGGCACAATTTCCTTATTAAAAAAAAAAAATAAGTATACAGACTTGCATGATATTTCCAAAATATTCTCAGACTTTTTGCTCATAAGTAAAAAAGAGAAAAAAAATTCAGCTTACGAAACCCATAAATTGGACCCATCTGTACCCAGATATCTGAAAATAACAGTTCTGTTTTCATATTCGTATAATACAAACAAAAACCACATACAATAAGGAAAGGTTTTGTAGCAACAATCTGCCAGTTCATGCACTTATCTAAACCTCAAATTGTAACTTTTTCAAGCTTAGTGTAGAGGAGTAAACAAATACGGCCCCACATCTAAGGGCTGCCAAGCAAGCTTTATTTACAATGTTATGTTTTGTGTTTAGATACGCTTTCAGCAACCATTATACATTGCGGGTGGACATCTCCATACATTTAAAATAGTCCAATTGTACATTCATTCATCTAATGCTTCCTGATGGGATTGGTGCAAAACAGACATACAAAATGATCAGAATCTTCTATATAGAACAATCCTTAAAAGTGGTGGTAACTTTTACCTCTAGGCATATAATGTATCTTTTTAACTACCTATGTCAGACTAAATTTAAACAGTAAATGATAAAAGTTAATTTGTGAAAAGCGACTTTCATATTTTGCTGACAAAGATTGCACATATATAAAATAAACCAAGCAAAAGATGGAGGAGGGGGGATAAAAAAAAAAAATGGAAAAGATTGCAATGAACAGGAGAAAGGCAACTTCATTGATCAATCCAAGAGTTTTATAGGAGGTTTTGTTTATTGAACTGTTTAGTTATTGGTTAATATGCAACATAAACTATGCTAAATTAAAGCGTCTAAATAGTAATAAAGGAGCACAAGCCAACCACACTCTATAGTTCTAGAAGAACATGCACAATAACAATCATCATAATCCAGCAGAACAATCTAAATCTACAAGAGAGCAAATATCCCACAAAGAACACGTTATATCAAAGAAAGCAGATCAAGGGTGCCAACCCTAGAGAACAGATTCTTATCTTGAGGGCCTGGCATAGCTCTAGCACCCACAAGTCAGTCAATACCTGTGGGATCTGCTGTCCTCCCATAGGGATGGAGCTTGGAGGCGTGTCAGATTCAGTGGTGGGCGGGAACCGCGACCTTATTGCCATCCCACCTCGAGTCATAGCTGCGGTGATCATCTTTGGAGGACAGAGGGACAACAGACAAAGTAAAACAAAAAATGCAGTGCAAGTGGTGAAAGGGAAAGTAATGCATGCATGCAAAAAAAATAAAAAAAAGGGCGGGGGACCCAGGAACACCCTAAAAACTATAGAAAGCATTCTACAGCACCCCAAGCATAAAACACCTCTACATGAAGCCTGTGGATTGCAGCAAAGCATGGCTCCAGTACACCCTTATACATTGTATTTTATGATATATTAGCTTATTCCCACCACCTGATAAACTATTCTACAACCTTCAAATAAAAAAATAAACTTTAAACTTTTTTTACTTGATGTATAACAGCAGATTTAAATTTAGGAATCACAGGCAACCTTGTTTTCTGAAGAGTAAAGACAACTAGGCAATTATTTACCCCATCAAATATATGTCAATCTGTGGGCAGTCATTACTTTCTTTATAGGGCCATAAATGTCCCTTATATAAAGGACTAAAATGAGACAGTGAATAAAAAAATAGTTGATGGCCATGCAGGAAAAGCCAGCAAACACATGGACATGTTATGTCAGGCTAGATATGAAATGGCTGATCTCTGAATTGCTACATATGTTGCTTACACACTGATGAGAATCTTGCCAGATTTAAAAAAAAAAAACATTGACATGTACAATGAATGTACAATGAATCCAAAGTAAGCAGAATGATGACCTGATGGGAATGTGGAGGGATGTTGAGATCAGTCACAAACAAAAGGGCAGCTTCACATTGTCTGTTCTACCTGTTTAGTCCACTAAAAAATAGCCAACATCATCAATCTGTCTAACCAGGGCGGAAGTGTAAACCCTGTTAATGGATCAAGATTAGCCTATTTAACAGAAGTCCACCATCAGTACTTGTGCAATGCATGTCCAAGCGGTTAGTTTGTTAGCCCTACCTCCATTGCTGTTCACAATGATTAAAGCTATCCACAGTGATCAAGACTGAGGGTGCCACTACAATCAGCAGGCATATTAATGCACCCAACACCCAAAAACCAGCAACGAAGGAGCAGTGCAAGTTATATTGAACGGAATGTGAAATCATTTAAAACCTCTGCAAATTAAAGCAGGAAATGGTACTTTACAGCACTTCCCAACAATCCTATAGGAAGGCTCTATATTTAGGACTGGGTATAGTTAAGTTGATTAGGGATATTTGGTATCTAAATCCAAACTGTTTTATTTCCGTTTTGGATAGCCCCATCAGGTATTATGCCGAGTGAAAGGAGATCTCTCTAATTGGAAAGGCAATTCTGTGTCAGCGTGAAAAGTGTCCCCATTGGGGGATTTCCCCTCTAAGAATTTTCTCAGTTTCAGTCCCAGTGACAAGGGACATTGGGACAAAATGAGAGGCTTTTCAGTGGGGACACAAACAGTAAACATGAAGCCTTTCAAACGTTATCCAAATGAGAAACAAAAAAAATATAAACTAACATTAAATATTGTTTTTTTTTTGGAGGGGACTACTTTACTAAAACCTGCAATGCTGCTTCAAGTGGCTTTATATTGTGACTAAAATATCATGCAAAAAGATTCAGATTCACTTACCTGCCCCCCTGCTGCCATATGAGCCTGAGCTGCTTGCTGCTGAGCAGCCTGCTGCACCTGCTGTTGAGCGGCTTGCTGAGCTGCTTGCTGTGCTGCTTGCTGTGCTGCCTGCTGTTGCTGAGCTTGCTGTTGGGCTTGCTGTTGAGCTTGCTGTTGCTGAGCTTGCTGTTGGGCTTGCTGTTGAGCTTGCTGTTGGGCTTGCTGTTGAGCTTGCTGTTGGGCTTGCTGTTGAGCTTGCTGTTGAGCTTGCTGTTGAGCTTGCTGAGCCTGTGCTTGCTGATGCACCTGCCGAGCTTGTACCTGTTCAGAAGATAAATAGACATGACATCTGCCAAGTTTCATGTACTGGAATTAATTACGTGGATTTCATCTCACCCTGTCCACTTCTCACAATGTGAATTAGATGCTGCAGCAAGCCAGAATTACGCCACCTATTTACTGGCTAGAGGACATCCAGCTTCATATACTCCTTTCCTCCCCAAGCTTTCTTTCCCTGACTTTCCCATGATCTGAAGGCTCGTAAAAGAATGTACTAAAGCAGGATGCCTTAGTATTCAGAAATATATGTATAGAACGCTGTCAGTTCTTCCCAACAGCTGTGATCTGCCTGCATTTTAGAGAGAGACCTAATGTGTACCACTGGCTCTAAAGAAGTCCAAGTCAAGAAAACCAGTATTTAGTAAATGTGGATATTAGATTTATGTATCTGGACACAATGTTCTTCCTAACAAAACTTATTCTGTTAGGTTGAATGGGTAATGTAGGTAAACAGCCTTTGAGTCTAGCCACAAATTTTCTTTTGGGTTAAGCCCTGACTCTAATATTCCAGGGTACTACATGGCATGTCCTGTGATTCCCTTGCATGTACCAATTACAGAACCACAGGCATGTCATCTGGGCGTACATCAGGTGACTACATTTAGTCTCCCTAAAAGATCAGAAGTCAGTGATCCGGATTAAAAATAAAAATAGATTTGCAGAAAGGGAGGCTAGAGGAAAACTGGGAAAGTAAAGAGTGTGAGGTATGCTATTACATTTATGCTTTTATGATTTATTAACATTTTAAGCATTACAGTTTAAATACCTCAAAAAAGCTTGCAAACATTGCAGAAAATTACCTGAAGTAGCTTTAACTGTTGTTGCTGCTGTGGTGTAAGAGTTACCGACATAACTTGGGAAGGCATCTGTCCAGGTAGTGTCTGTCCTGGTTGCACCAGAGTCTGTCCTTGGTTTTGGGAGGAAAGTAACTGTTGCTGATTCTGTGCCACTTGCTGCTGTTGCTGCAACTGGAGTTGCATAACCTGCTGTGGCTGCTGTTGCTGCAGTTGTTGCTGCTGCTGCATAGTAGATTGTTGCATGACCTGCTGAACTGGTTGTTGCTGCATTTGCTGCATGTGTGGAAATCTCAGTGGTGCCTGCTGCTGTTGCAGCTGCTAAATAAGGAAAACAACTGAACTATTAGAAAACAAGAACAAATCTGACAAATCCCTTTACAGTAAAGTCTTATAATGTATTCATCAGATAAAAAAAAACACAGAGTTTAATAATTCATATTTTGGTATAATTGAACATATTGTAAACATAATTACCTCAAATTTCTAATTAAAAAGCTCAAGTCAAGCCAGGCTGCTTATAACCAACAACCCATGGTATGTAAATATGCTGAGCAAAGGTCTGCAAGATTATTGTATTAATTGCTTTATAGAAGCTCTGGGGGGAACAAAATACTAATACAATGCCAATACAACCTTTAGTACTGAATACCAGAGAGGCCTTTTAAATATTGTAGTTCCATCTCATCTACACATATTGCATGCCATTATTGGAAATAAACCACATCGTGTCAGCGTTTTACTATTTTAGAGCATTGCGCTAGCTTCATGGGATTGGATTTTTGTCACATGATCTTAAAAAGGTACTCCCAACAGTTATAATAGAGTAGGGTTCTCCATCAGAGTCCAAAAGAAAGCAAAAGGGAAAATTTGTTTGTGAAGCACATAGTGAAGCTTGATAAATTAGGTAAAATAGCTTCTAAAAGAACGCAAACAAAAAGGCTAATCTTAGCTCTCTTTTATCCAAGGTCTAACACTGCAACAAAAAAAAAAAAAAAAAAAAAAGATTCCTTAAAACAAAATTAAACTGTTATTTAAAAAAACATTTATTACAATCACAATTGTTTAAATACATTCACCTGTCCCCATTACCTCACAGGTACTTTTCTCTGCTTCCTGGTTTCAATCTTCAACCCTCTTGATTGGCCAGGATGGCATGATGCAACTCCTGCGCAGGAGTTCACTCAATACCACCAGATGCAGGGGAAGCCAGGATTCACTGCGTGTCCTGGCCTCCTACTCTGAGCTGTGCATAGCATTTTTTTTTGACATGAGAGGACAGTGATCAGTCAAGTAACATGCTTTATTGGAGGAGGAATATCACCTGTCCCTTTCTAAAAAAAAAAAAAAAGCCCTGCCTGACCTGAAATTTTTAACAATAGGAAGCATGAAATGATTATAAATGGTAAAAAGGTAGCTCAAGCACATTTAAAATTATGGCCATATTTTACCTGCTGCTGACTTTGTTGCTGCTGCATCTGTAGCTTTAGTATGTGTTGCTGCTGAGCTGCAGCTTGAAGTTGCTGTTGTTGTTGTTGCTGCTGCTGCTGCGCTTGCTGTTGTTGCTGCTGCTGCTGTTGAGCGGCAGCTACTGCTGCCATTTGAAACTGTTGCTGCTGCTGTGGCTGCATAACATTTTGCTGAGAGACTTGGAATTGCTGCTGTTGTTGCTGCTGATGGTGTTGTTGTAGGGCTGCCTGTTGCTGCTGAAATTGCTGCTGCTGTTGCTGAGCCATTTGCTGGAGCTGCAGTTGAGCTAGAAGAAAGTAAGCAAATCTAAGCCATTACCCTAATTCATAGTAAATGCACAACTACTCAATGTAAAGCCAACAAAAACTGCTGGTTGGTAGTTATTCTTTTACCAAGATTATTTAAATTTTGTTTGGTCAGGTAAATATGGTATATAATATATACAGGTAGTCCCCAAATTAAAGACAACTGACATACCAACAACTCCTGGAATATGAACGCAGCTTCCCTGCTCGCTCTTGTGCAGGATGGAGGTTTGATGTTGGGGGGAAGGGGGCAGTTTGCATGACTTGCAGAAGAAATCTTTTGCTAAACACAGCTGAGGTTGTGGGTGATCTTAGGGACTGAACTGTTCTGCAAAATCTTGTAACTCTTTAATGACCAAGACAAACTCTGCAGTTGTTTCTTTTTGCATATCTAAGCACAGCTTGCTCCAGAGGTTATTAAATGTCTAGGCTCCATAAAGTGTTTTTTTTTTTTTGCTTTGTTTGTGATTAACCCACAGTGAGGATTTTATACAGTAACTGACACCACACTGCCTAATAATATGTCAAGACAAACATCTGTCTTAATTGTATTTATTAAAATATTGTACCTACAAACCTACAGTCCCTATCTCATATGTAACCTGGGGATTACCTGTACATATTTTCTTTTTAGCCCCTGAAGATGTCCAGTACACTTTTGGGCCTCCTAGTTTGTTTAATACCTTGTTAATACAAACAATGTTCACCTTTAGAGTCAGTCCATCAAATTTTTTGCCCCTGAAGAGTAGTTAAAACCAAGTGAACAGCCTGTCCTGGGGGTTTTAACTACACACCGAAGTGTGCAAACACCACTCAAATGTTTAAAATATAATATAAAACTCTCAAAAATAAATCCGTCAAAATCTTCTATGATTTCTCTTTTAACAACACACATCCTATAACTGCAGAATATTAGACAAACTGGCATTATTACTGATAACAATGTTGGGTGTCTGGATGTCCAGATGATGTTTTGATTTAAATACAACACAACGGGAAATGAGAGCAATCGCTGTTAAAAAATAAAAAAGCTAGCTTTTCTCGTATTTAAACCTACTGTTTGAATTTACATACACTTTACTCAATTTTATAAAATTTGTTACTTACTAGGCTGGTTTCCGGCTTGTACACCTGTTAATCCATGAGGGGGCATACCCGATGCACCGGGCTGTTGCTGACCAGGAAGGCTCATTTGTTGTGCCATCTGTGCCATTCCACCTATAGCTGCCATCTGTGCCCCAGGAGGACGGACACCCATGGGTATCCCCTGTGCACCAACAGGAGCTGCACCTGTGAGAGTCTGTAAGGCATTCATTGGATCTGAGAGAGAGGTAAATATAAGTAAAAAGTCACACAATGACAACACATGTATAATCAGAATATGATAGAAAAGTCTACAAAGAAAAGAACAAAAGAAACTCTTGCTGTGTCATAAGAGCAGAACTACTTATTCCTGATTCAGCCATGCTTACCAAATACACATTTGCAAAATTTATGCTAAAACCTCTGCATATGTATGTGGCCCTTCGAGGTACTGAAATACCATAACTTAAAGTTTGTGTTCAGAGGTATGACATTCTAAAACTATATGTCCATAGAAAGTTGATGATTAAGCATTTAAAAGTCTTACCACTTACTGATGCCTGGGATTTCTTGTTATCTGTAAAAGGAAATAAAAAAAATTAACTTTTAAAAGAATTTTAAATATATTAACTGCAAGTACAAACCTATCCAGTTGAAATTAACGGGTATTTACCTATAGAATGTAACTTATGGTTACACTACAAAAACAAGGACTAAACCATCAGAAGTGTATGCGTTTAAGGTGACCTAGCCTGCCGGTGTTAAAGAAAACATAAGCAGCCTTACCCTGCCCAAATACCTTTTAGATACATTTACCGGGATTATAATCTACCCTTCTTTCGGCAACCTGCTCTTCTTTACTTTTGCCCAATGAAAGAAGCCAGTACTGTGTCTAACAGAAGAGTTACAAAGGGCAGCATCACTCCTTTCCTTACCCTGAACTTTATTCCTCCCGTTAGCAGAAAGCTTTACAGAGCACAGAGCTGATGACCTCACTTCACCCGACTACACTCAATTCTTCCTTTACTCTGACTGAAGTGCCAATCACACGACCCCAGCCTACAAACAGCGGCCTCATATAAACCCACTGTCTAGAGAAGTCTTTCCCAACCATTTTAACAAGGGGGAACCCTTGAAATAAGTTTCGGATCCTAGGGAACCCCTGTGATAATTACCATATCCACAGGTAACAGTATATTGGCATGGTAACTGACTTGAGGGGCACAGATTGCTCATTGGCTTGGAGGCTGCAGTAAACAGTGATGTCAGTGGGAGTTCCATCACAACTATCCCAGCATGCCCTGCTCATAGTTTCTCTTTACTTCAGCAGCATGACACCTAAAACCCAAAGGGGGGGAGGGCACTTCAACAAAAAAATACCAACACAAAATGTTCATATAATTAGAGAAGAGAGAAATATGTAGCAAGTGGCCATACTAGCTAGGTAAAAATTAAAAAAACAAACTACAATTGCAATTGTGACTATCAATCAGAACCCTGACAGACTTGCCCCGAACCAACCCCATCTGCAACATCCCATTATATGTAGGCACAAATCTACTGGTTAACAATAAAAAAATACTATTAAAAAATCATCTTTTATGACTTACGGATATCTCGAAAGTGAATAATGAGTCTGGCAACCAAAGACAAATACTCTTCCTGCAACAAAAAATAGAAACAATCAGGTAACAGACACATGCTGCAATATATCTAACATTTTTTTAGGAATAATGGAAAGGGCTGATTTAAACTAAGGAGACACAGCAACAACCAGTTTGTATCTTCTAAGACAAAATTAAATTACAGTTCTAAATAGTGGGAATCCATCAACTTTGGGAAATATTCTAATCTTCGTTTTAATAAATTAGCCCCTAAACAGGAATGTCCTGTGAATAAGAAGGTAAATGAGATTGCTGGTTACTTATGGTAAGGGTTTAGTGTGTCATACTAATAGTTAATAAAATGATGACAGTGTACAATCTATTAATAAAAACAACACTTGTAAAAAAAACAAAAAACCCTACAGGAAATCCCCAACTTTCTGCTTGTACAGAGAGTCTTCAGGAAAACTAGACAGGGACTTTTACTATAAAAATTACAGGAAAGTATAGAGGGATGTATATTGATTATATACAGAAGATAGGTACAGTGTCATTAGGTAGGCAGAAGTTGTATCATTTAGCAAAACAGAGATCGATGTGATATACTTACACGTGTTTTAGCCTTCAGAAAAACATGGCTCTCCATCTCCTTGCTGGACTTGGTGTGAGCAACCCCTGCTTTGCGCATGGCTTCATCACTGGAAAAAACAACGTTTGATAGGGTTGATAGTATCCCAAAAGCACATTATACATAAACAAAAAAAGCAAAAAAATATAAAATATGCTTCCTGATTTTGTGGGATTTTACTAAACAGTATGGGGTAGTGGTGAGGGAAATACACACACGTATATATATTATATATAAATACTAAATAGTCAACTGCAACTAAACAAATATTTGTTGAAAATGATAAAAATTGCTATGTAAACACACAATTTGTTTCCCCCCCAATTAAATAGTCATCCATCTATAAAAGCAAAATACATTCTGTGGTATTGAATTAATACTACAAAGGGCTCCATTTATATATTTCTTCACATATAGCCAATTAAACTATTTATTTAAAACTGCACTGACAATGTGCATAGAACTGTACAAACTAATATAGATAGTATTTGGTCTGTTCTTTCTACCTTAGGGTTCTATTTATAAAACAGGGAATCAGACATTCCCTCAAACATTCCCTGGAGAGAATCATTTTCTGGCATTGAAACACATGGACTTGAAAGATTCCCACGAGGGTATATCTGCAACAAGTGTGTACACAAGCATCTGGCTTTTCTTTACATCTGTATTTGTCATTGTGCTGCACATGTGATCAGCAATGACATCAGAGATTTGAGGGCTGACATCGTAACTGATTGATTACAACTGAAACCAAAATCTTAACAAAACTTTGCAGATCCAATGGTTGTAATCACAAACTGAGGATTGCAACTCTACATTTAGCAGGTTGCCTGGAAATCAATTAATTAAGTTCATTTTCATTTCCCACGCCAGTTATGATTATTTTGTAACTGTCAAAAATTCAATTATTGCCACTGTAACAACGCTGTGGTGATGATGTCCAGTGTGTAGAGAATTGTGTTGTGGTTGATAAGGTTTACATGTAATGCCTGACATTCCCACTAGCTATAATTGACAGAGTACTGCTTTGTAATTGCACATTCCAGACTTTAATTTAAAAGTCATTTACATAATTTCAGATTCATTGTGTAGAAATCACAACACTTTTTATACATAGGCTCCTCATTTCAGGGCACTATAATGTTTGGGACAAAGTAATGGTAGGTACAGTACAGCAGTCATGTTTAATACTTTGTTGCAAATCCCTTACATGCAATGAATGCTTCATAGACGTCAGAAGGTGCGGAGTATCTTTGGAGATGCTTTGCAAAGCCTCCACTGTAGCATATGTAAGGCATTCCCAAATGGATTTATGTCAGGTGACTAGTTCTGAGGAACTCATGTGTTGCCGTATGTTTGGGATCACAATATCTTTTTGTAGGATGAAGGGCAGTCCAATGAGCTTGGAGGCATTTACTGAAACCTGAGCAGATAAGAAGTTTCTATAGACCTCAGAAGTTATTGTGCCGCTGCCACCAGCAGTTACATCATCAATGCGTGCTAGTACCTCTTGCTAGATAAGTGTGCTAGTACCTCTTGCCATCACTCTGATATGGGTTAATCTTGGTCTCCTCTGTCCAGAACACTTTTTCCAGATATCGACCTACTTATTCACAAACTAATCTAGC
This sequence comes from Pyxicephalus adspersus, assembly GCF_032062135.1. Lineage (NCBI taxonomy): Eukaryota > Metazoa > Chordata > Amphibia > Anura > Pyxicephalidae > Pyxicephalus > Pyxicephalus adspersus. The sequence continues at coordinate 45,423,084 of NC_092863.1, forward strand.
CATTCTGTTTTTTTTTTTTGGCGGTAACTATTGACTTGCATCTTGCATTGTAGCTACTGTATTTTGGTTCTGTCGATAGCAGTCCTTAACAAAGCCTCCTGAAGACTGAAGTTTCTGATCTGTTGGATGGGTGTTTGAGGATTTTTCAATCATCAGCTGTGGGGTTTTTTTTTTCCATACGATATTCCAGACAGATGATTTCAGTAATCCTAAGGTTTGACTAATGTCTCTAATGCTTTTCTTGTTTTTCAGCTTCATAAAAGCTTCATTGATTTCCATTGGCACAGCTTTTCTTCTCATATTGAACAATGGCAACTACAGACTCCACTAAACCCATTTGGTAGAAGCAAGCCTGGGTATCCTATCCCTGTACTAATGAAGCAATGACACACACACAGGTGAAGCCAACTGTCCCAAACATTATGGGGCCCTGAAATGAGTGCGGCTATGTACAAAAAGAGTTGTCATTTCTACAAGGTGACACTGAAATGGATGCGAATACCTATAAAGTCACTTTAATTGTGTCCGAATTGTTTGATTTAACATTTTACACCAAGGAACAAATCAAATAAAAATGTCCCAAGCATTACAGAGGGCACTGTACTTCTATTGCAGCAATGACAGTGGCTGAGCATTGGTCAACAATATTCTTTTTACAGGATCAACATCACCAAAATGGCATTGCTGAGATTGCTGGACACCAGAAGGTGGATTTAGGTTTTCTGGAAGCATTTGGCAATGGAGGCCTTTCTATGAAGTTTGAAAACAGGAAGGTGAGTGAACATCACTTCCTATGGAACCTCTTTAGTTAACTTTATGACCCCGTGGCCAAGAAGGAACTAAACGGAAACATTCCCCAAAAAAGGGTGTTTTAACCAACCCTTTCCCTGATTCCTAATTATATCTAAATAAAAAAATGGACATCAAGAAGTCTGACTGCATTAATTTCCAGCACATTTTCATTTTCTGAAAGTTGATTCTGCTAGAAATTCCTTATAACATCCGATTTGTTAAAAAATATTTGAGATTTTTAGATTATCAGCTTTCCTGATTGTATTCAGTGAACCAAGGAAAAAAATGAACCTCTTCCCTCTATGTTATGAAGAGGGAGGGTCTGAATTCTGTACCCATACCCTAGGGTGACAACACCACTTCTACACAGATACAGATCAAGTGTTGTCACCATGACACAAGAAACGTGGTACTGACATAATGACCAGGCGGAAACTTCGTTTTCTTATATTTGATATTTCTGTATACCTGCATTTTTCTCATTTATGTTTTTCTGTTACCTGTATAATCTGACCTAAATAAAGAATGTTATTTTTTTTTTTAAAGGCAGTGATGGAAAAAAATCTTGCTAAAAATAATACAGATGCAAGGAGTCAACATTAAATTATCAGCAGCACTGAAATACTAAAAGCTTTATCATACTGTGTGATGTGCCCGTACAGTGCGACGTGCCCCTACAGTGCGACGTGCCCCTACAGTGCGACGTATAGTGCGACGTGCCCCTACAGTGCGACGTATAGTGCGACGTGCCCCTACAGTGCGACGTATAGTGCGACGTGCCCCTACAGTGCGACGTAAAGTGTGACGTGCCCCTACAGTGCGACGTATAGTGTGACGTGCCCCTACAGTGCGACGTATAGTGTGACGTGCCCCTACAGTGCGAAGTGTGACGTGCCCCTACAGTGCGACGTATAGTGTGACGTGCCCCTACAGTGCGACGTATAGTGTGACGTGCCCCTACAGTGCGATGTATTGTGTGACGTGCCCCTACAGTGCGATGTATAGTGTGACGTGCCCCTACAGTGCGATGTATTGTGTGACGTGCCCCTACAGTGCGATGTATAGTGTGACGTGCCCCTACAGTGCGATGTATAGTGTGACGTGCCCCTACAGTGCAACGTGCCCCTACAGTGGACGTGCCCCTACAGTGCGATGTATAGTGTGACGTGCCCCTACAGTGCGATGTATAGTGCAACGTACCCCTACAGTGCGATGTATAGTGCAACATACCCCTACAGTGCGATGTATAGTGCATTGTGCCTGTAGAGTGTCATGTATAGTGCAATGTGCCCCTACAGTGCAATGTACAGTGCGATGTGCCTGTACAATGACACTATTCCTCAGACATGGCCACGGCCTGCCACTCTCATTATATGAGAACCCCGCATTGTCTTAGGAGAGCGGCCCGTCTTTATATAAGTGTTAGGAGGAGGACGGAATGACTTACATCTGACTGACAAGCTTCTGCCTGAAGCCCGCACTCCGCCAGTCACTGTCCGGCCCATTTACATCCATTGTAGCTGGCGAACCTCTGTATCTTCCACACAAGAGCGCAGCAACCTGGGCGGAAGTGACGTATTGCGATCTGCGACCGTCCGAGTCCACCTGACACGCCCCCTTCAGGCTGATTGGTGGGTGTGTATTGGTGTTTTGGTTGTGCTGTGTGAGCAGCTGCTGGCTCCAGGCTCCGGCCCCGCGTAGTACTGACTATTAGGTAAGCACCTCTGGCTGCCTGTTCTCGGCTCCGTCCATTCTGGTTATCGCCGTATTTACGCAAGTGACGCCTCTCTGGCAGAGGTTGAGTCAGGTGTGCATCTCCAGTACTGCAGCAGGTAAAGTCACCGGCGAGGAGGTGGAGGGAGTCACGTGACAGGGGCAGGAGGCAGCACTATATGCAGGTGGTAACTGTGTGGTGTTCCCTCTATTTCCCTGCACTGTAAGGGAGGGGGGGAGGTCATATTGTGCTACCTGCACTACCTGTGCTCTGTGAGGTGGTGACCTTATACCTGCCTTATATTTACAATAAACCCCAATTCATGTGAATTCTGATTGGCTCCCTTGTTGTTCCTGAATATATCCACAAAAAAAAATCAGCCCCATCAGTAAAAGACTCAGAATGTTTACTTTTTCAGTTCTTGGTGGATCAGATACCCAGTGCCCTCTGCATGCTGAAGTTCCATTGGCTTGCTCGTATGCCCCTGCAGAAATCGGTAAGACCAGGGCCTGTGGTCAGAATGCCTTCTACAGAGGGGTACTGGGCATCCAGCACACCCACCCCATGCTTCTTTTACAGGCTGACGATCATTATTTTGTCATTTTTTTCAAGTTTCACACTGACAACAATAGCAGCATGAACCCTGGTAAGGCTATCATCAGACACGTTTGTCATCCACACTTGGGTGCCTATTCTCACCCATTACTGATCCAATCAGTAGTATTTTGCCAGGCATTTGGTAATGATGGTCCATGGAAGAGTTTTGAGCAGCTGATGCTTGGATTTACTGCATGAAGCATCTCAAATATCACGCTGGAAACAACCAAACAACCACAATTCAACCACTCCAATACATAGTTACGTAGTATGGTAAATTGAAAAAAGACATAAGTCCATCAAGTTCAACCACTAGGCAAATAAACATATCCCAAATATAAAACCCTATAAGACATATTTGGTCCAGAGGAAGGCAATAAAAACCTCTGGTACAATTTGCTTCAACGGGAAAAAATTGTTCCTAAATCCAGAAGGCAATCAGATGTTCCCTGGATCAACAGTCACTGTTATTTTTGCTTTAAAGCCTTAATCCCCAGTTATATTCTGTGCTTTTAGAAAAAAATCCAGCTTTTTCTTAAAGCAATCTATAGTAGTTGCTGAAACCACTTCCTGAGGGAGCCGATTCCACATTTACACAGACCTTACAGTGAAGAATCCCTTCCTTATCCGGAGCTTAAACTTCTTTTCCTCCAGACGCAAAGAGTGCCCTCTTGTTCTTTGTAATGATCTCTAAGTGAATAATAGGGAAGAGAGTTCTCTATATGGACCATTTATATATTTATACAGGGTGATCATATCCCCCCTTATACATCTCTTCTCAAGAGAGAATAGATTCAGTTCAGCTAATTTCTCCTCATAGCTGAGCTCCTCCATTCCTTTTATTAGTATAGTTACCCTTCTTTGCACTCTCTCCCATTCCACAATGTCCTTTTTGTGAACTGGTGCCCAAAACTGGACTGCATATTCCAGATGTGGTCTGACCAATGCTTTGTACAGGGGCAAAAACTGGACTGCATATTCCAGATGTGGTCTGACCAATGCTTTGTACAGGGGCAGGATTATGTCTCCATCTCTGCAGTCTATTCCTCTTTTAATAGACTGCAGAGATGCAGAGAATACATTTCAGTGATAAGCAGGACTTCGGGGTAATTGAGGACTTGCTGCTGTCAAAATCTGAAACTTATGGATTGTATGAACCCCCCACATCTGTTTTGTATTATAAATTCTGTTTTACTCTATAGGGTTTTTTGACATTCCCTGAAACATTGCCTAATGGGGATTTTCCACCAGGGAATGTTTCAGTGAATATCAGATTCTTTGCTTTATATATATGTATAACTTGTAAAGTGTTTAGAGCTGTTATTGTTAGCTTTTTTCTGTGCCCTACCCCCTCTTATAATAGGTGTGGAGAAACTCTCTATCATTTTACTTTAATTTTTAGTGGGCATTTGTTTTATATGTATGTATTTATATATATATATATATATATATATATAGACACACACAAATAAACACAATAGACCACTTTTAACCATTGGGTCTGCAATTAATACCAATATTCTGCATGTTTATAATATCTGTGGTGGTGTGTTTTAATTTAGGATGTAATATCTAATCTTGGTAGGTGCGTCTACAAAACTGAAAGTCCAGAATCCACATGACTCATGAAGAATTGCTACAAATAAATGATGGCTTAAACAGTACCGTATGTATAGACTAAACATTTTTACAATTCCCTAATCCTTTCATTTACCTTGTAAATCAAAATGATGAAAACACGTTTGCAGTTTATTAAACATATCATTAAACTTTCTGTATGAAAATAATAATAATAATTAATGTGTTAGGATATTTTCAGCAATTATATTTCACGGTTTATAAATTATTTCTAATCCCATTGGCAAAGTGTTAATATAGAAAAAGGAGAGCTGCTTACTGTTGTCGGTTCAAAGGCCATGTATTCAGATCTATTCTATTCTGCCTTAGAGGCTTATTAACACCATCAATATGCTTGTTTACCTATTCATTGGAATGGACCTTGATGCACTAAAATGTACATTAGTACATATTATTGCAATGCATGTCTGCAACAGCAAGTACCCCTTAACACTGAAATCTACCCGTGCTTCTCCTTTCTGCCTTGATGAGCAGTTTTACCAGGACAGAAAGTAGTGGGAAATTAAACATTTTACAGTTGTTACCAGAACAATAGATGAGGCATGTTGCAGTCAGGCACCCATTCTGGTGAGTTATTCTCTCACTTCCTGTTGTGTCTCCACAATTGGACTACTAATGTCCTGCTGCTTTTTTTCCCCCAAGTAAACCATGCATATACCCACCTGGTCATCCACATAATCCAAAAGAAATTGTGCTTTATTAGAGCCACCTTCATCTATTGCTTCATCATCCAGTTCTGTGTCTACACACCCCTTGTAGACAAGGGTCAGCAAGCTGCAATTTATAATGCACTGTGGCACCTTTTTTACATGGCTAAAAAACGAAGTTCTTCAGCAATTGTTACTGCAGTAGATTTTTTGTGGGATTGGAATGTGCTATACACCCCCCTTCCCATTTGCTCAATGTTTTTAATGTTTTGACTATATATAGAATATATATTCTAGGAACAGGGGTGTAAAACTAAAGGTATTTAATGTCTCTTGTTTTTTAAAGGAGCCACAGCATAAGTAAAAAAAAAAAGCCTTCCCACTGCCAGCAACATCCATCTGATCTTTGCTCTGCCTGGGAGACAGTGTCCTAATTCTAAGGGTCTGATACGCACCTTACTAAGTGAGACATATAGCTCTTCAATTAGCAAAGCTCAGGCTTATGTAAGCAAATCTTAAATAGCAACAGTTGTGCTAAAAAGTTGCCCACATAGATTAACTCAGAGCATGGGGCATTCCCCCATTCCTTCTATTGGAGAGGAATTTGATTTAGTAGATTTTAGATTCATAGTTATAAAGCAAACCTAAGGGTTAATATGCATTTTAATGCAGTACCATGTCATGAAATATAATTTATTTAAAATATCAGTTTATAAACATGCACTCATTCAGAACTGTTAATATTATTACTATTTGTGTGCACTTCTCTTTATTATGGGTAATCATGTTTTTTATGCTTGGAATAGGGAAGAGGTTTTGCCTAGATCTTAAAAAATCCATTAAGTATATCTGCAGCTAGTCTTATTGTACTTTCATTTTGAATTCTGTGTTGTTTGACTGTTTATAAGAACTGATGAAAAGGGGGGCTTTCTGTTATTACCTACAATTCCATTAGGTATTAAAGTCATTTGTTTTTTGCTATATTTGCAGTAAAAAGGGTTTTCTCTGAAATCCATAGGATCACCTGGGGTCTGTCAACTTTGAGTGCTTTTCTTTTTTCCTTTTCTTATGGATGTTTTACTGGCTGAGGTGACCTTTTTTGGATCAGAAATTTTTTCCAAAGATGGCAGAAGACCATGAAGTTTTGAAGCCAGACCATATATCCAAGGAACATTTGCCTGAACAGAACACCTGTAAAGTATACAGAAGTGTCCAACACTCACAGGCTTTACTTAGTGGTCTCGAAGGTCTCCGTGATGCTGGTATATTGTTTGACGTGGTCCTCAAGTTGGAGGGGAAAAGTGTGGAAGCTCATAGAATCCTTTTGGCTGCATCTTGCGATTATTTCAGGTACTTGTAATTTTTGTTATTGTTAATGTTTTTGTTATACTTCTCTTAATAGGGAGGTAATGTTACATTAGAAACCGTGCCACTTAAGAAACAACCTTTTTGTAGGGATTTGAACTGAAAGTGAACGCAGCCATGCAATCTGTAATAACATGTAGCTAAAGTGAAGTTTAGGTCTGCTTCAGGAAAGTATTAAGGTACCATGGAGGTTTGGGGCAGCAGGAAACAGCAGATCCCACATCATTTTCTCACACATATCCTGAAATCAGCATGGGAGCTTACTGTATGTGGCCCATAGTAGGTCATGTGATTGGCAGCACTGTCAGAGTCTTTATGTTTTTTTTTTAAAGTTTTCAGCACTGTCTATATTTTTATAGTATAGATTTCTTGTGCTTCACTTGGTCACCCCTTTCCTTGTCTCTGGGACAGAAGAGAATATTCTTTCCAGTGGATACATACGAATAAAAAAAAACCCTTTCTTTAGCAGAGCTAAAAGGATTGCAACAAAAACGAAAAAGGCCATTTTCTAATGCAGTGCATTACTTTGCTTTGATCTACAACACATTACAGTACATTAGATTCATTTTTAAAATAAAAGGCGGTATGTGACACCAAAGTAGTTAACTCAAGAGTATTAAATGAAGATTGACACAGACAGCACAGCCTTAGTTTCTGAATAGTTCCACTTTTTGCTGCACTACTTTTCTTTTTTTGTAATCGGGGAATCCTGGAACACAGCTGCTGAAGATGCTGGGATCCAAATGCCTCTTACACAAAAAACTCCTGATGTAAAATATATAGGGCCAGTAGAAAGAGGCTTTTCACAAACACCATTAACATATAACCCTACTCTCAATGCTTTATTGTAATGAGTGATACAAATAGCACATATGATGAAGTTATGGGTTTTTTCTGTGTGTTTTTCTAGATAATATGTGGTTACAGAGCATTGCCATTTATAGTTCAACAACTTAAAAAAAAAATAGGCAAGGCTTTTTAATTAGAACATCCTTTTGACTAAAAAGCCTTGACCAAACCACAGAGAGTTATTGACATATTAGCAGGTTTTTTTAGTGAATACTGACAGTTTGTTGAGTATTGTTGGTCATTTTCATTTCACAAAACTACTCTGCAAACTCAGCTTCCTAAATATTTAAATTCCAAAAGATGAGTGTGTCTTTAATGCATTGTTATTTCTTTTCTTTTTTTTTTTTTTTTCTTCTAAAAAAAATTTCTAAAACAAAAGATCACAGGGATCATATACAGGCACATTAACGTATAAGTGTTTTTCACGTGCTGTGTTGCTGTTTTATTTTCTAGGGGGATGTTTGCAGGAGGGTTGAGAGAAATGGACCAGCGGGAAGTACAAATCCATGGAATAACTTATAGTGCAATGTGCAAGATCCTGGATTTTATATACACATCTGAGCTGGAGCTTGGCATTCACAATGTACAAGAGACTTTAGCAGCAGCCTGCCAACTTCAGGTACCAAGAAATAAGAAGTGGAATGTTTTTTTTTTTCATTAAAATGGAATTTATTTACACATATTTTCCTAATGCACACAAATAAATTTACTGTAAATATTTGAGGACAACTAAACAACGTACAGAACAAGGAAGAAGGGCTTTGTTTCACCTATGTCACATTACAATGAGTATTATCTTTATTATTATTATTATTATTAAACAGGATTTATATAGCGCCAACATATTACGCAGCGCTGTACATTAAATAGGGGTTGCAAATGACAGACTAATACAGACAGTGATACAGGAGGAGAGGACCCTGCCCCGAAGAGCTTACAATCTAGTAGGTGGGGGAGTTTCACACACAAAGGATGTGATATATGTAGTATGGAAAGTAGTGATGGTTTTAAAAGACAGAAGAAGATGGGTAGGCAAGTTTGAAAAAATAGGTATTGAGTGCTTCTGAGCAGAAAGTAGGAGCAAGCCAAATAGGACGAGGAAGACCCTTCCAGAGAGTTTGGGCACCTCTATGAGCTTGAATTTGATTCTAAGGTGAAATGGAAGCCAGTGTAGAGATCTGCAATGAGATGCAGCGGAAGAGGAGTGGTGGGAAGAATGGATGAGTCTGGCTGCAGCATTCATAATAGATTGTAGAGGAGAGAGTCTGGTTAGTGGAATACCAGAGAGGAGGATGTTACAGTAGTCCAGACGAGAGATGATAAGAGCATGTACAAGGAGTTTGGTGGTCTCAGGGGACAGGTAGGGGGCGTATGTTGCGTAACAACATAAAGTGACAGGACCTGGAAATGTTCTGAAAATGGGGGGTAAATGAGGTTCTATTTTATCCAGGTTGTGTTTCAAAAATCAGTCAGACATCCATGATGAGATGGCTGGCAGGCAGCATGAGACCATCCAGGACTGAGGGAGGCAGGTCAGGGGGGGACAGATAGATTTGAGTGTCATCAGCATACAGATGGTACTGTAAGCCAAAGGAGGATATGAGACTACCGAGAGAGGAGGTGAACAGAGAAAAAAGAACTGGTCTAAGGACTGACCCTTGGGGAACACCAACAGGAAGGAGAGTGGGCGAGGAGGAGTTACCATTGAAAGAAACTTGAAAGGAGTGGTCATACAGATAGGAAGCAAACCAAGAGAGATCAGTGTCACTGATACCAATGGAGCACATGATTTGTATTAGAAGGGGGTGATCAACAGTGTCAAAAGCAGAGGAAATATCAAGGAGAAGGATCAGGGAAAAGTTGCCTTGAGACTTAGCTCTGATGAGGTAATTGACCACTTTAGTAAGTGCTGTTTCGGTGAAATGGGCAGCTCTAAAACCAGACTGGAGGGGGTCAAGGAGAGAGTTGGTGCTCAGGTAATCGGTAAGTCTTTTGTAGACAAGGCGTTCAAGAAGTTTGGAGACATATAGGAGAAGGGAGATAGAACGTTAGTTAGAGGGTAGGGAGGGGTCCAGTGAGGGTTTCTTTAGGATAGGGAGAATTATGGCATGTTTAAAAGCTGAGGGGTATTTATCAGTAGAAAGGGAGAGTTTGAATAGTTCGGTTAGGGCAAGGGCCAGGGTGGAGGAATAGGCACGAAGTAGATCAGAGGGAATTGGGTCAAGTGGACGGGTAGTAGACGAAGATGATGAGAGAATAGTTAAGACTTCGTCCACAGTAATAGGGCTGAGGGAGGCCAATGATGATTTACAGGTGGAAGGGGAGGGTATGGTTGGAGTGGCTTGGTGGGCAGAGACATCATGTGCGATTTTGTCTATTTTATCTCTAAAGTAGGTGGCAATGTCTTGGGCAGACAAGGATGTAGTGGGGGGAGCAGGTGTGGGGTTTAGGAGAGAAGTGGTTACGTGGGTTGGAAGCTTGAGAAGAAATGACTGCGGTGAAATAATTTTGCTTGGTGACAGTGAGTTCTGTGTCAAAGCTTTGTAGCTTGGCTTTGTAGTCCATGAAGTCAGCGCTGCGGCCCGATTTCCTCCACTTGCGCTCAGCTGCACGAACAGTCTTTTGTAGCTGTTTGGTGTGATTGTTGTGCCAGGGTCGGGAGTTGGCAGAACGGGGGTAGCGGAAGGTGGCAGGGCCAACATTATCCAAAGCCAAGGAAAGAGAGTGGTTTAACATGGTGGCAGCTTCATCTGGGGAGGTGATTTTGGAGAGGGAGGGGGTTAGGGACGCAAGGCAGTTTGAGAAAAGGTTGTGGTCAAGGTTACGGATATCTCTCTGCCATTGACCATGTCTGGGATGTGGCAAGCAAGGGCAAGAGTTCAATAAGTTGAAGGTGATAAGGTTATGATCAGAAAGGGGAAATGGTGAGTTATCACAGACGGTGAGGTTGCAGAGTTTAGAAAATACCAGGTCTAAAGTGTGTCCGGCTATGTGTGTGGGTCCATTGATTTTCTATGTGAGTCCAAATGAGGAGGTAATGGTTAGAGCAGTTTGGCTGAGGAGGGAAGGTTGGGCTCATCCATTGCAACATTAAAGTCACCAAGGATGAGGGTGGGCAGGTCATGGGAAAGAATGTGTTGGAGCCAGGATGCAAAGTTATCCAAAAATTGTGATACTGGGCCAGGGGGGCAGTAGACAGCAACAATGAGGGGTAAGGGGCTAAAGAGACGGACAGAGTGGACTTCAAATTAGGTGAAAATAAGAGAGGGTGGGGTAGGAAGGACTTTGTATGTACAGCTAGGTGAGAGAAGGAGACCCACACCACCCCTTACGTTGTTGCCAGGTCTAGGGGTATGTGTAAAGTGCAGGCCTCCATAGGAGAGAGCAGAAGCAGAGTCAGAGGAGGAAAGCCAAGTTTCAGTGCGAGACAGAAAGTTCAGAGATTTAGAAAGGAGAAGGTTGTGTATGGATGGTAATTTGTTGCCAACAGATCTGGCATTCCATAGACTGCCAGAGAGAGGGGGTAAGGACTTATGGGTAGGGTGAATGGGGAATAGGTTAGGAGAAGGGAGTATCTTACTGAGAGTGTGTGGAAGAGGGAGGCTGCCTGGGGGACCAGGGTTGGGTGAGATGTCACCAGAGAGTATCAGTAGGGAAATAAGGTGCAGGAGCCCAGACAGGGAAATAAGGAGAGTAAAGGAGCAGAGAGACAATGAGTTATCAGACTGGGGAGGACAGGGAGTAGTGCCAACAAAGAGAGAGCAGGGTGAATAATACATTTTTACAGATAATTGGGAACCAAAGGCCTACATTAAATAATGTGGGAAACTGAAGTCCAATAGAAGCAGTCCAGTAATATTGGTTCAAGCTTGTAAATTTTCTGAGTTCCAAGAGTGGGGGATGATGATTCAGTCACAGAGATGGTTTGATGAAATACCAGTTCAGAATGGCAGCAGCAAAGAATGTGTTGGAGTCCATGTTCTAAAGGCTTTTTATGTTGCCCAGACAATTTTCCCATCAAAACACAAAACCTTATGAAAGTGTTGTTTGTTGTGAGGGAATTGCTCACAAGATATCAGTACTATGAATTCACCATTTACACTGCAATATAAACTGATCCAAATATAAACCAAAGTAAGGTATGAATTGTGGTCACTAACATTTAAAACAGTTCAGTTCAGTTGTGTGTATGGAAATAAAATCTATTATAAGTATCTGTTATCTATTAATTACACCGCTATTCTGAACACAGCTGTATGATTATATATATATATATATATATATATATATATACACACATACACGGTGGCTCAGGGGTTAGCACTCTGGCCTTTGCAGCGCTAGGTTCGAATCCCAGCCAGGACACTATCTGCATGGAGTTTGCGGGTTCTCCCCGTGTCTGCGTGGGTTTCCTCCGGTTTCCTCCCACATCCCAAAAACATGCAGTTAGGTTAATTGTCTTCCCCCTAAATTGACCTTAGACTATGTTAATGACATATGACTATAGAAGGGACATTAGATTGTGAGCTTCTTTGAGGGACAGTTAGTGACATGACTATGGACTTTGTACAGCGCTGCGTAATATGATGGCGCTATATAAATACTGTGTAATAATATTTATTTATATATATATATATATATATATGCCATCCCTTATTTAATTTTTTTATACATTCAGCTTTACATGTTTAAAAAAATGTATTTTCATTTCAGATCTCTGAAGTTATTAGTTTCTGCTGTGACTTTCTCATTTCCTGGGTGGATGAGGAAAACGTGGTAGAAGTATACAAGCTTGCAGAGTTATTTCACCTGAACCAACTTAGTGAAGAGCTGGATACATTTGTTCTGAAAAATTTTATTACATTTTCACGTACACAAATATACAGGCAGCTTCCTCTGGAAAAAGTGCATTCTCTACTCAGCAGCAACAGATTGGAGGTAAGATCCCAGGTTTTGCAGCCTTCAGGAAGCATGTTCTAGTTATCAGTTTTTAGTCTTATCTGTTTATAATTAGTCAGTGACCAACAGCCTCCATTATATATTACTTGATGCATGTTTGGAATATGTTAAAGTGACATATTCAGTTAAAACTGAACTTTAAACTTAAACAGTTATAAACAAAATAATGCAGCTTTTTGTTTGGTAAAATATTTATAAATAAAATATTTTTAAATGCAAAAAGTGTTTTAAATTTACTTGTTGTCAGCACTGTGACCAGAAGGTAAAGGGGCAAGCCTGTGGCCCAATCAGCTGTGAAAATAATTTGTTTGAATAAAGGTTGCAGAAAAATTGGATATTCACAAAGGTTGCAGAAAAATTGGATATTCACAGTTTGAAAGTAACCTTAGGGGAATACTGGTTTCACCATCAAGTAAACCTGTCACATACCAGGGCAGCCCAACCTCAGTAGATGTAAAAGCACACATATGTTTATTCATTATAACCCTAATGTGAATTAACTACGTTTGTACCAAGTTTACTTTAACCTCCCTTGAGGTAACCCCGAGTGTGACTCAGGGTAGAAAAATTTTGCTAAAAGTGGTAACCCCAAGTGGGAAGGTTAGTAAATACAGCCTTACCTGATCCGCTAGTGTCCCGTGCCATCCACCGCCGTGATCTCCGTCTTCTGTCTTCCGGCCAGCTTCTGCACCCGATGAGTCACTTGTGAGTTTCCAGTGACGTCGGTGCGTGTGTACGTTGCCGGCGGGGCAGAAAATTCAAAATCCATTTGTATTGCTTTCAATACAAAATAACTGTATTGAATGCAATACATTGGATTTATGTGTAAAATCAGTACATTGTTTTCAAGATTTGTTTTAAAGTATATATAATAATATGAGTATAATGTGTATTTTTTTTTTAACAAAATTAAAAAAAATGTTTTTAAATATATAGATTTTTTAATTTATTCAATTTATTGTTTTTACATGATTTTGTGTTTCAAACTTTAATATACTCATACTAATATATTATACTGTAAAATAAACTTTCATGAAAAACAATGTACCACTTTTAGACATATAAAACTGGAAAGAAATGAACCGCTAGGGAGGGTTAAAGGATGTCGCTGGGTTGGTAACTGGGGATAAAGTAAAAGCAGATTTACTAAACACTTTTTTTTAGCTCTGTGTACACAAAGGAAAATGGCAGAGCTCAAGTCCAAATTCATAATAGCAGTGTCACTGCCTTAAATGAGTCACAATGGCTCAGAATTGATATGATTGAGAAACAGCTGGGAAAAATTAAGGTTGACAAAGCACCAGGACCCGATGGAATTCATCCACGTGTCCTCAAAGAGCTGAGCTCGGTGATTTCAGCCATTATTATGAACCACTAGGGAGGTTAAATATAACTAGCACAAAAGTACTTCTAAATTATGTGTTAAAAAAAATCTGTATTTCAGGTGGGATCAGAAAACGAGGTATATGAGGGAGCTTTATTATACCACTACACCTCAGAGCAGGTGGAAACGGACCAGGTCAGCCTGACGGAGTCTCCAAAACTACTTGAAACTGTACGCTTCCCCTTGATGGAGTTACCAATCCTACAGAGGCTACATGACAAGCTGGGGCCGTGTCCCCTCAAAGTGACCGTGTCCAGTGCTCTGGAATATCACAAGAATGAAATCTTGCAGCCAGTGCTTCAGGGGCCTCATACACAGCTGCGCTCCGAGTTCAAATGCATAGTGGGCTTTGGAGGGATGTTTTCTACCCCATATACTGTACTTAGTGATCAGGCCAAATATTTGAATCCACTGATTGGGGAGTGGAGGCCACTAACAGCCCCTCAAGCCCCACGTATGTCTAATCAAGGCATTGCGGTGCTCAATAACTTTGTCTATCTGATTGGGGGAGACAACAACGTGAGGGGATACCGTGCAGAAGCACGATGTTGGAGGTAAGGGTTTTTTTCTTTTCTGTAGCTTTGCTCCTGTGTTGTGATGTTATAGCTTTGATAAGTTAAACTATAAAAACCCAGTATATACATAGTACCAGTACTTTGACTTGAGGTTGTAATCTTTTGAAAGTATAACTAAAAAACAAAATGGGAATTTTGGTTTATTTTTGATGCAAACATTTTAAATCAATACAAACATGATATTTTACTGATTAGTCATTAACGTTTATGTGTGTATATTTGCCTTTTTTGTATTATGTTTTAAGGCCTATGAGGAATGCAGGAAGTTCTGTTCTCCTGGAATATACTCCTGCCTACAGTGGGACTTGACACTGGCAAAGAAATCTCTAGGTCAACCTTTCTACTACCAGAATGTTTTCCAGGGGGGATGAATGTCTTTTTGGCATCATTGCTGTGTAAAGGCTAACTTTTTCTAGTGCTATTGTTTTTCTACTCTTAATAAACAAAGTCCTATTTCTTCAATAAGACTTTTACACTGTTGCATGCACTGGTATCTCTGATTGAAGATACCTGAAAACAATCATTAACCTGCTGTAAATGTTCTGTGGCTGGACCTTGATGGACTGGACATTGCAGGTAAAGCCTGGAAGTGACTTTTGGACACTGGATTTTACATTCTGCGAACACATTAGCAGCTGAGCACTTTCCAAGTCAAAGCTGTTGGTGTTGCCTCAGGCGAACTTTGATGCAATGGGCCTGATTTATTTAAGCTCTCCAAGACTGGAGAGGATACACTTTCATCTGTGAAGCTGGGTGATCCAGCAAACCTGGAGTGGAATTCTTCAAAGTCATTTGCTAGCAAATGTTTGAATTCTGGACCAGACCCATTACAGGTTTGATGGATCACCCAGCTTCTCTAATGGAAGTGTATTCTCTCCAGCCTTGGAGAGCTTTAATAAATCAGGCCTAATGTTGGGAAGGTATCTGCTGCTTGAATTTAGGTGTAGTCAGCCCAGTCCTTGTAGCCAAAAAGTTTTGAGAAGTTTGTTCCAACTTATTTACTGTGCTCTCAAAGAGAACCTCTGCCTTTTGTTGGCCCAATGTCTGCCAGATTTGCCACTGCCTCCCCTCTCCGGAGGACCCTTCTATTTTTGATTGGTTGGCCGGTTGCCTTCTCGCTTAGGATACCAGTCCTTTTCCATGGGAAGTCATGGAAATCTTGTTGGTACTGAGACCCTGATTACCAGAGATGTTTCTTCCCCTGCAGTTTGTGGGTTTCAGAAGATGTGATTGGGTTCCATATCACTGGATCACCCTTCTGGTAATTTATTTAATCTGGATCCATGTGGCTATAGCCACAATGGTAACATCACCGATCTAGAAGGAACATGATTTATTGTATTTTTAAGCAGTGAACATTTCAGTCCTGTGTACCTGGGTCACCCCAGGTGTGAGCAGTTAGTTAACAGATTCCCATGATTACCATGATTGCTTTTATGATCCTTGTTTGTCAATATTATGTGGGTTTCAGGGGAGAACTGTCTGCATGTGACATTGTTCTATTTTTGTTTTTTTTCTAAACAACATTTTTATTGTGGTTAGATAAGAATTGTGACCATAGTACATGGCAGGAGTATAATTGAGCGTTAGTATACAGTCACAGACCAAATGTATGTATTTCTAGCAAAGAAACTCGCAAAAATCAAATACTAAGAATAACCAAGAATTAACTGCAGGTACTGTTATTGCTAACATCTTATTCCTCTTGGTAAAATTAAATGGCAGCACCAAGTAAAAGGTTATATAAGTGTATCAGAGTGTGTTGTTTCAGGGGGCTAAAACTTTTGTCTGTATTGTGTCTAAGATGGCTTTGTTTATATGATTTTTCTTACCTGTTTCCCCTTCTAATTCCTCAAATACCATGTATTATGTTGAAAGATTCTGGAAGTGCTGTCTTATGGGGATTCTTAGGGTATTATAATACAACTTAATTCAAAAAATAGATATGTTGTTGTATCCTTTTGAATGGAAGTCTCAATTCATTCCATTCTGAATAGATATTGTTTTGTTTTGAACTGTTCTTTGTTAGGAACAGATACAGTGTTGGGGAGGGGAGCCAACAGGGAGGAATTGTCATCACCCCAATTGCGGGGATTATTAGGGTTAAAAGTCAATACTCCTCTACAGTGCCATCCCTATCAGTCATCCTCATTACCTCCCAGTCAGGAGTAAATGGGAGGAAGGTTAAGATGAGTAGCAATATATTGGACAACCTTGCACCAGAGACGTCTGATAACCCAGCAGCCTCAGAGGTTATAATAAAAATCTAAACATCTAAAGCATTGGTCAAAGTTAGACAATCCCATATGGAATGCACTTGAAGGAGAATTATAAGTTCTATGAAAGAGATAAAAGAACATTTCGATGTAGGATGCAGCTGGGGTAGTTTTCCAAGAAAATATGTATAACAGCACAAAATAGTCAGAGAAATATTGCAACCATTTGTACACGGGTTGCCTGTGGGGTTCAGAGGATAATCAATCCAATCCTTCAGAAAATTGTATTAATTGGAGCTAGGGGCATCTTGTGCAGGAGGTGGACCAATCTAACAATTGATTTATGAAAGCTCTCCAAGGCTGGAGAGAATACACTTTCAGAAGTGAAGCTGGGTGATCCAGCAAACCTGGAATGCATCTGGTCCAGGATTCAAAACGTTTACTAGGAAATAGCAAATTATTTTTAAAAATCCATTCCATATTTTCTGGATCACCCAACTTCACTTCTGAAAGTGTATTCTCTCCAGCCTTGGAGAGCTTTCATAAATCAGGCCCATTGGGTATGTCACATTGGAGGTGTATGCTTTGGATTGAAAGATAGGTTGTAGTGTGGAGGAAGAAGTGAAGAGTTTATCCTGATTTTTTTTTTTCTGCTCATTTTAGCTTTTTTATGCTTTTTAGCAGAATGTTGTTTTTAAATTAGGAGCTTCTTTTGTGATCTTGTTATGAATGTGTTTTTTTTTTTTACCTGCAAAATTAGGTTACTGTGTGCTTTAGGCTTAGTCTACAGGGACTGTTTGATATCCCCATGCATTACGATGGGTTAATCTACACCAGGACGTTTCCTTGACGCACGTTTTTGGCTTGCAACGTTTAAAAAATTAAACCGCTGGGTTAACGACAAAAAATGCGGGAAATCGCGGGTAAACACTTCCATTGATTTCAATGGGACGTTTCCCCACATTTTTGAGACTTTGGTTAAAAGGGCTGTAAAGTGCGTAGAAAACGCGGCTTAGCTGTTTTCCAGCATTTTAAAGGCAAGATTTAAAACGCTAATAAAACTGCAAAAAAATGCATATAAACGCACTAGAAATGTTTACATGCGTTTTATAAAAACGTCCATGAAGACCCAGCCTTAGCTGTCCTCTCCGTTTTTTTTCCAGAAATTTAATATTTTCTTTCTTTTAAGATATGACCCCCGGCACAACCGCTGGTTCCAGATTCAGTCAATGCAGCAGGCCCGTGCTGATTTATCTGTGTGTATTTTGGGCAAATATATCTATGCAGTAGCAGGAAGGGATTATCATGATGAGCTACGGGAGGTGGAAAGATATGATCCTTACACCAACTCATGGGAATATGTGGCACCTCTTCAGAAACAGGTAAGAAAAATCATATAAACACAAATACTAAATACTGGATGACATTAGGAAGGATTAACACTGTCTAGGTTTAAGACAGCAATCAAAGCTGAAGGGTTATAGCCTTCTCCTACTCTACTAAAAGATTATCATGCAGAGATCATCACAAACTGCATCACAGCTTCTTTCTTTATAGGATATAAAGAATGCACAGTACAGTTAAAGAGCAGTTTCTGCCGCTTTTCCTTAATTAAATAATTTATTGAAATCTATGCTAAATATTAAAAGCTAAAAAAACTGATGGAAGGTTTCACATCATTTTAGGTAATGTTCTAAAACATATTTTTTGCTTTTTTTATTTTTAAATGGAAATTTCTCTGACATTTTTTTTACCTCATAGTCCAAAAGTGCTGGCGGCTTGGCTGTCATTCAAAGCCTCTTGCTTTAATACCTTGTGTCAGTAATCTAGAACAAGAAAGGCTTCTTCTTCCAGCATGTTCAAAGGCAGTAACCTAGAAATCGCACAAGTAGAAAATCACAATACCAGCCTGGCAACTGGCATTTTCAGCAACTGTTGTGCCCATCATTCTTTCCTGACAAATTGAATTTATTGCAACCAGCAATTCAGAAATATATCTACTGTTTCTTTTTCTCTGCAGGTGCATGCACATGCTTGCTCAGCTCTTGGGAGTAAGATGTACATAGCATGTGGAAGGAGGGGTAACACATACTTAAAGGAAACTTGCTGTTATGACCCAGAAAAAAATCAATGGACATATGTAGCCCCAGGGCCTGTAAGGAGGGCATGGCATGGCATGGTTTCCCTTCTGGAAAAATCATATGTGATTGGAGGAAGCAATGATGATGAGGGCTTTCGTCAAGATGTCTTGGAGGTAAATGCAAGATAGTTAGCTTGTTTCTCTGGTGCTGAATAACAGCAGAATTATAATTCCTTGTACATTATAATTAGCCCAAGGTTTAGCAATTGTGGACAATGATACCTTGTCTTGGTTACAATTGACATCTAGCAGTACTTTAAATATACTACCCTTTACCGGGCATATACTACCCTTTACAATACATACCCTGTATTGTAACCCAACTTTTCAGTAATTACTCAAAAACAGCTGGATAGTTACTGAAAAGTGCCATGTGGTGCTACAGGCTAAAAGGGTCTTGGTGTGAGATGTGATAGGTGTGTGTGTTGAAGTTTATTGGTAAAAGTTGTAGTTTCTCCTGCCAATACCTCTCATCATCACTTAAATATCATTTTAGTCACCATTTAAAAGTTGCCCCCCCCCCAACTAAACCTTTCCCAAATCTTACCTATCCACATTCCACACAGATCTTCACTTTGCAGCCACTGGAAGCCATGCAATATGTCCACAAAAAGTCTATTGGCTGGGCTCTGCTTTCAGTGACCCCATATTGAAGATCCCCTTGGGACACGGACAAGCGTGAATTCCTCTCCTTTTAATGACCATGCATGCTTTTGCCTTGCCCTGCACAGACAGGGTTGCAACGCTGGATTGGTGGTCCCGGAAGTGGTGCTGTCAAGGGACTTGAACAGTGCATTAGGGCAAGTATTTGTTGTTTCAGCAGGTAAGAAAACCCTCCTGTGCTTTGCCTTCAAATCCCTCCACAGTTCTTGTCCCACTTACCACTCTGACCTGGTAAAAAAAAATACTCCCCCAGTTGCTCTCTCCGCTCCTCCAATGACCTGCTACTGACTTCTCACTCATAACCACATCACACGGATGGATACAAGACTTCTCTAGAGCTGCCCAAACTCTCTGGAATGGTCTTCCTCGTCCTATTCGGCTTGCTCCTACTTTCTGCTCATTTAAAAGAGCACTCAAAACCTATTTTATCAAACTTGCCTACCCATCTTCTTCTGCCTTTTGAAACCACCAATACTTCCCACCACTACATATCTCCCATCCTATTGTGTGTAAATTCCCCCACCTACTAGATTGTAAGCTCTTCGGGGCAGGGTCCTCTCCTCCTGTATCACTGTCTGTATTAGTCTGTCATTTGCAACCCCTATTTAATGTACAGCACTGCGTAATATGTTGGCGCTATATAAATCCTGTTTATTATTATTAATAATAATAACAATATTAATAATAATGGGGCATGTATTAAAGGCATCACTGATTTAGACTGGCTGCACAAGTTTTTCCCCTTTAACATCACCAAATATTCCAGCAATAGCTAACTACTCTGTAACCACCTAGTCATTCTGTAGCAACACACATATTTCCCAGGGGGTAGTTGGATAGTAAAACAGTTTTGCTTTCCTTTTATTGTTTCCTAACAGAATTCTTTTAATGTATTTTTTTATTAATTTTACCCATCTAGGTGGCATGTTACAACTCAAAGACAGACCATTGGTCACTAATGTGTCCTGTGCCAGCAGGCCATGGTGAGCCTGGAATTGCTGTTTTAGACAAGAAAATTTATGTCCTAGGAGGCAGATCACACAATCAAGGAGATCGCATGGACTATGTACACATCTATGATGCAGAAAGGGACTTATGGGAGGATGGACCTCAGCTGGAGGATGACATTTCAGGCATGGCAGCCTGTGTACTTACACTTCCCAGATCTGTGCTTATTGATGCTGATGTATGGACACATGAGATGTACATGCATTATATGGACAGAGCGCAACATCCAACTGATAATGCATCTGAAGTCATGAGTGTGTCCGACTGGGAGGACTTGGATAATTCTGGTGAAGACTGACATCACCTGCTAAAACTTATTTTAAACATGTCATCCATGCATCCCGCCATTTGGTTCGAGACAAGTGCAATGTACACATCTGCCTTTTAACAGATTTTTACCTATTTCTCGCCTCCCATTCTTAATATTGAGTTTTGGAAGTCTTTGTGCAAACTGTTCTGTTTCTGTACAGGAGACTAAGCAAGTTAAAACATTTATTTTTTCCTTTGGTTTTAAAGTATAGTGCCATTCACATCTGTGCATATACTTGTAACAGTTTTATTTGTCAACTTCCTAATACTTTGCTAGACAACTCAGCAGAACAATTC
This sequence comes from Pyxicephalus adspersus, assembly GCF_032062135.1. Classification (NCBI taxonomy): domain Eukaryota; kingdom Metazoa; phylum Chordata; class Amphibia; order Anura; family Pyxicephalidae; genus Pyxicephalus; species Pyxicephalus adspersus. The sequence continues at coordinate 45,444,237 of NC_092863.1, forward strand.
TAGCACTTTGCACAAGACCTTTCAGAGCACTGAGATCTTTCACAATGTTTATCAAAAAAAGAAAAATAAATGCAAAAGATTGCAGTTTGTGTTTATTTCTTGGTTGAAAATGAAAGTGCCTTTCTTTTTGCTTAGTGTGTCTTCTAGAATTTAAAGACTTTTGACATCAATGTGCTTCCAAAACCAGAACTATACTCAGGAGACCTGTGCCCCACTTCCTAGCATCTGCAGTGGCTGATTACACCTTACATTTTAAAATTTGCCTAATTAAACGTAACTTTCTATTGTAGGCCGCTCTATATTGCTGCTTTGTAGTGGGTGGAGGGGTAAAATAGCAATAACTCTGCACTTGCAGAGGTAATAAGGCTGAACACTGGGTACTGTAATGCCCTATAGATAGTAAAGACAGCAGGTACGCAATGGGCCTGATTTATTAAAGCTCTCCAAGACTGGAGAGAGACATTTGCTAACAAATGGCAAACTACTTTTAGGAAATCCATTCCATGTTGGCTGGATCACCCAGCTTCACTGATGAAAGTGTATTCTCTCCAGTCCTGGAGAGCTTCAATAAATCAGGCTCAATATAACAAAACAGGCCATTACAGTTTATAGGAAAATTTTTAATGGGAAAAACTTGGCCTGCATCACTGGAGAACTGCTCTTACCACTATTTATTCCTTTTAGTGCTAGGTGGGGTAGTAGATCCACTAGATACAAGAAGATTGCACATAAGAGGATTTCAAACTAGTGACATATTTCAAAGAGGGATCTATGTTGTAATTCCACTTTAAGCCTACATATGGTATTTAACATTTCCCTAACTGACAATAACAGAACCAGAATTTCAGGTTTTCAGTTGTTTAATAAGTAACATTTTAAGAAGATTACATAGGTATTCCATAAGGTGAACACTTTTTGTGTGATATCTACAATGAGCACTGTATTCTTTCACATTTAGCACTCAAGAATGCAATCACATACATGCCAAAGTTACTGTTCTGTATTCAGATTGTGAATTGCTTTGCTATTTCACCTAGAATTTCAGCAACTCCACTTTTGAATAGGTGAATTCTTTTTTTATAATGGTTGACAGACTTTTATGTTAAAAGGTCTGTCTATAAAAATAACAAGAGTTTCTATCTCTTAAACAAAGCTGTGAGTACAGATTATGAGTACTTGCCATGCCTAAACTTCTCCACACATGAACAACAGCCCATGGCACTCTGCCATTTAGTTTGTTGTCAGTCACCGATTAATGCAGTTTTGTGCTGAAATCAAGATAAGTATAAAAGTTGAACACATCAATTTGAATTTTTTAGTAAAATATCACACTGGGGCAAAAAGTGTGCGGTGGGGAAATTTGCTATTTAAAAAAACCTTTTCATGGCACTCAATGGTCAGTCATGACTGTCAGCCCATATAAATTCTCCCTTAGATTAAGCTATAGCAACATTCCTTATTTTGGATAGGATTTCCTACAATCATATTTCTGCTGTGATTTGTCCAGAAGTCTGCAGAGGGCTTCAGGTCGCATTTATGAGCATACTTTGCCATTTCCTTTTCATGGAATTTATACCTGGTGATATACTGCTCAGCTATAGGTAGGCCATGTTTGGATTGTTTCCTATTGCAGCACAAGAATATAGAAATGATCACTTCTTTTTGAAGATTAAGGTTTCAGTGCTGTCATCCTACTATCTAATGAGTCACTGTGGAACGGCTGTGAAAATTCACTGTAATGATCACTGACCTTTTGCTTGTCCTAGGTCAGGGACTGATTAGATGGTACTACAGGTATATCTTTCAAACAATGTGACAAACTAGTAAAAGAAAATTGCCAATCATAAGAACAAATTTGTTATTAAAACACACGGTCCTATTTTAATAACACTGATGACATGATTGCTGGATTCAAGAGACACTGAAGTAGAACACATGTTTTCTAATAGGAGTTCAGCATGAAAGGTATGTTCAAGAAGTTGAGCATTCTTTAAATCCGATCTCTGAACAAAGTTTACCTACTAATCGCCATTTACAAAAAAAAAATTATGGTCTGTTATATTGAGTTACTCTGTAACATGCCAGTTCCTCCTCTGATAGTGAAAGTGGTCTACATCTGCCAATATTTTATGCTATTGGCTGGTCCTGTTTCCACTCCTACCTTGCCTGCACTTCAGCAATGTAGCTGTTGGTGTAGTTGACATTTGACATTGTGTTCTATGCTGTTCAACTCAGACTACTGGATAGAAAAATGTGTAAATATAGGAGACGTGTATTATCTCTTGATTCTTGGTGAGCTTTGTTTTTTCCTTGCAGATCTGTGCAGTAATCATGCTTGAAACTTTGTCTTTGTAGGAACTTCCTGTAACAATATCTAGTCTCATTGCATGTCTTGTATCCACCCTCCTCTTCCTGTAGTTAGCTGTAGGCAGCCTGTAGTTTGTAGCATACATAAAGTGGAATCAAATAGGCTGAGGATATTGAAGAATATATTTAAATGATTGTTGTACACGGAGTTCAGCTTTAGATTTCTATACATGTGACAAGGTCCTTTAAAAGAATTCCTTCTAGTGCTAAAAAGTGTGTTAAATTATGCCCTGGGTTCTCACCACAGAGACCCTGATTTATACAATTGTAGTAGGAAACTTACTGCAGTACAATTTTGAGCTAACTGCTCATTTTAGAACAAGTATAGGAAAGATGTACCCTCTTTATAAGGTTAGGCTTCATTTGAACATGTCTATATACATTTGGAGAGAGCGAAGGAAAACAAGAAGCCTGATTTATTAAAGTTCTCCAAGACTGGAGAAGAAAGACTACTGTGGGTGAACTTGGGTCATCTAGCAAACCTGGAATGGATTTCTTTATAATCATTTGCTATTAGTTGGCAAATGTTTCCAATCCTGGATTAGATCTATTCCAGGTTTACTGGGTCACCCAGGTTCTCCCATGATGGTCTATCTTCTTTAGTCTTGGATAGCTTTAATAAATCAGGCTCAAGGTAACTGTACTTTTTTTAAAAGTAGGGTTATCCTTTAAAGATCTTTGACAAAGTAGTCCCTAGAAATGTGTACATGATCACTGGGTCCATTGTTAGCATCAGCACTTGTTTCTCAAGCCTTAAATAAGTGGAGGAATCTCCTACATAGGGGTTTAGTGGAGGAACAAGTCTCACAGACCTATCTGGTGGAACAACTGGTACAGAGCTTGAAGTTCATATACAATGGGCAGGTGGACTCAGAATCATTGGTTTCCAGACTGTCAGCCCTGGCTGTAGTCATCTGCCAGCATAAATGTTGGTGGGTTCACTAAATTTGTAAAATACAAATGCCTCCATGGATCTGCCTTTCACAGATTGCCTGTTTGGTGTAATTGATGTGGTCATCAAAACCTCACCAGATAAAAGTTAATTTTGGAAGGCAATCCCTCTACCTTCTTGCAAAAGCAGCTCACATCATCTTCTTCCTCACTTGTTCAGCTTAAGGTTTGTCAGACAATTGGGCTTGCAAACTTCTGAAGAGGTTTTTTTGCCTCTAGCCTGTGACTACCTCCACATTTGTTGGATTTGTATATGTCTGTTAAGGGACCCCTGCCCAAGAGGGTGGGGATTCTATTTCTGACTGCATAAAAATTTCAAGTTGTGTATTTAAATCTCTCCATGATTGTTCAAGATGGGGTTATGCCATTTGGTAGTGGTGTTATATTCATAGATATCAAGGAATTTAATGTACCTATCTACCAGGGACACCAGCATTGCTTGTGCTACATGATAGAAGAGCATTACCAGTTTGCAGCCTTGCCCTTTAGCTTTGCCTCAGTTCCTTGTATTTACACCAAGACATTGGCACGAGCGGGAGACACCCTGAAGTCAAGCATAGTCATGGGGTACCTGAGCAATCTTCTACTATTTGTGCCGTCTCATTTGGAACTGGAGTCTCATTTCTCATCCTGTTCATTACTACTCTGACTTCATAGCTGTATTAGAGAGTGGGTGCCAAGAGCAGCAGCAAGGTCTCTGTAGTTTACATGCCAGGAGTAAAATACAGGCAAGCTGAATATCTTTGTCTGAACAGGAGAGTTGTGAGTGCTCCCTTCAACCTCAAGTCTTTCAACAAACCTGACAGTGAAGGGAAATACCAGATGTCAGCCTCCTGGCACCATGACTCAATTGAAAGGCATTGGGGTCACTAGCAATAGGAAAGGACCATTGGGCAGACTCAGCAGGAGCATTGGTAGCTCCAGGAGATCTTTACAATCTGATTTAGTAGCCTGCTGTGCCTACGAGCCCCAAGTTTGTGGGACTCCAGATATAGAAACACAGTTATAAGCTAGAAAGCCATCAATAATGCATACTATGTTGTCTGTGACTTTGCAGGAAATGAATCCTTTGTCCCCTAATAGGAGTATCAGGATTACCTTTCTTTAGGCAGGTCTGGGTTATATCACATTAAAATGTATCTAAGATATAATACAATAATGCTCCAGGAACTCCTGGGCTCAGTTTTCAGTAGATTTTGGTGGTTTGAAACACCGACCTCCATTTTTATTGCTGCCAGGCTCTGGCAGTCATGTCCAGAAGATAGCTTTGTCCGGTTAACACTGATGTCATAGGAGGAACTCTACTGAAATACACATGAACATGTTTCATTTGTTGCCAGTACAGTAATAGAAGGGAAATCTTCCAAATTGGACATTTGCTGACATCTATCCAATGCAATTCCCCTACTACAGAGAGAGATGTATTCTTACCTCCTGTTGTGTCAGCAGCACTGAGCCTTAGGTCTCCTGTATGGGACATGACAGGTAAAAAATAAAACCTGACGAGTTTTATCTATGTCTATAAATCTGCTGTGATTGAGCTTCTGTAATATGTGGTTCGGTAATTTGGCAAATGTGTGTAAAGCTGTTTGCATGTTTTCTTACAAACATTAAAATCCAATTAAATTAGCTAACTGTATGACAGGTGCCTTAAGAAATTCAAAGTCCTTCTGTTTGATTTACTTTACCATGTCCAGCATAAGTATAAAGTGTGTATCCTACTATAATGCTGCAGAGTGGGACCCCTCTCCTTGTGCGGAAGCAGTAGTCACTTTGCAGAGTTCCAACACGTCCCCCCGGTGAGTCAGAGCCAGAATTCTCCAATCAGCAGAGATCATGTTCTTTGTGACTGCAGAGCTATTGGTATGACTTGGCAGGGGCTGTGTCAGACCTCTCCAGAGAGACCACTGCTTTCCTATCCTAAGACTTTGCTCATATTTTAATGTTTTATTGCACATGTAATGTGTTTAGCATATTTAAACTGAATGCTCAATTATAAATTACTGAACTTAGGTATAAATGTTTTCTCTTACACAGGGCGTAAGGAATCCGTAGGGCGTTCGTGGTATTTCTGTCTCAGAATCTTGTATTTCCATGTATAGTAGTATGTGAACACAATGTGTATGTTGTGCCTATGCAGTCCCTGTTCTCCATGTCAGAAGAATGGCTGTGTGATGACCACATATATACGGCAGCTGTGGACCTGTACATCACTGTTGTACTTGTACTAAAATAATAAAACCACCAGTGGAGGTCGACATGTGTTTAAATAAAGTTTATTGTATCTAAAGGTAACCCCTGGAGCTATAGCAGAGAGAGAGGGAGGTTATTCTGTGGTCCATCACTTTATATAGGGCTCCAATTATAAAAGCCGACGCTGACTATATTTAAAAAGTGATGTCATTGGTCTACGTTACGTCAAAAGCCGAAACCTCACAACACCCTGCGGGGTAGCGCAGCCAATCACCAGCACGGGCTTCAGAATGTTCACTGACGTCAAAACCAAGTCGAAAGCAATTGGTCAGAATGTTTGCGAGCCGCTTGTAAAATCATATGAAAAGTGGCGCTCCAGGCCGCTTGGGGAAAAGTGACGTGAGCATCAGCCAATAGAACCACATAGGAACGCCCCTCTCCTAATCAGGAGGTGGAATGGGACGTGACTACTATGCCTAGAAGTCCTATTGGTTGCTTCGGCATCCTGACGTGTATCCGGTCCGATGTATGTGAAAGCCCGCAGTCCGTCCGCCATTTTTACTCTCTCCCCAGTCTCGTAGAGCAGAGAATAGGGAGGGGACCCGAGTGGGGTCACGCACACGCCGCGCGGGCCTGACAGGACCTGCCGCTTCCTCTGTGACCATGACACCCAGAGCTACCTGAGGAACAGCCTGAAAGTACTGAGCCTCTCCCCGCATCCCCTCCCGCTTACCACCGTTATCTCCTATAGACCTAGGCGGCAGACTGCTCCGTCATGTCGTCCGCTCGCTTCGACTCATCGGACCGCTCCAGCTGGTACTTCGGGCCGGTCTCCCGCCACGAGGCTCAATCACGGCTGCAGGGCCAGAGGCACGGGGTGTTCCTGGTGAGAGACTCGTCCACCTGCCCCGGGGATCACGTGCTGTCCGTGTCCGAGAACTCGCGGGTCTCCCACTACATCATCAACTCGCTACCCGGCCGCCGCTACAAGATCGGGGACCAGGAGTTCGACAATCTGCCCGCCCTGCTGGACTTCTATAAGATCCATTACCTGGACACCACCACCCTCATCGAGCCGGCCCCCAGGTGAGAGCATGGAGGGGCAACTGGGGGCAACAATGTGCCGGGTATAGGGGCCCCAGGTGACCCCCTCACATCTGGATTGGGATCAGAGCCCTGGGGAGGGTCAGCAATGTGATAATACAGAGACCATGGCTGCCACTCCCACATCTGCACCATCAGAGTCCCAGATCAGTGTCATCCATACACCCAATACAGGGGCCAAATACAGCAACCCCCTACATAGGTTTATAGTAACACCCAACCCCCGGTCCCCTACATAGGTCTATAGTAACAAGCCCCAGACCCCTAAAACACCCAATACAGGGGCCAAATACAGCAACCCCCTACATAGATATATAGCAACACCCCCCACCCCCCTACATAGATCTATAGCAACACCCCCCCAGGCCCCTACATAGAACTATAGCAACACCCCTCCCCGGCCCCTACATAGAACTATAGCAACAACCCCCAGCCATGTGCCCTGTACATAGATCTATAGCAGTCACTGTCACATCTGCCCTGGGGTCACCATGTACATATATTACATGTATCTAGAGCAGCAACCCCCAGCCATGTGCCCAGTACATAGATCTAATACAATGGGGCCACAATGTACATACAGTACATATATCGATAGCAGTCACCCCCAAATCTGCCCTGGGGTCACCATGTTCCAAGTACATAATTCTTTAGCAGTCTCCCTCACAGCTGGAATAGGATCAGAGACCATAGCTGACACCTGCACATCTGGATATAAAGGAGGGGGCCTGGTTACCACCAGTATACAAGGACCCATAGTTGTCCCCTCCACACCTGGACTGCTATCAGAGCTCTGGGTGTCCTCAGTATGCTGGGATAGGATCGGAGCCTATAACTATTAGCAGTATGACAAATACAGGTCCATGGCTGCCTCCCCTACATGTGAACAGGGATCAGTACAGGCATCCATAGCCGTTATTTACCTTTATATCCTGAACTTTGAACTGACTGGTGCATCCTATTACTTGGAGCCGTGCCAATGATAAAAATAAAAGTCTAATCATTGTTAGGATAAACAGGACCAAAATAGATATTTCTAATTCTGTGGCTTTTCTTGCGGACCTATTGTATGGCAATGTAAGATCTGCAGTTAATGGGGAAAAAATGACTTTCTTTGTATAGTAAAAGATCATATCTGTCAAACTGATGTTTCCCATACAGCTCCCATTTGCTCCTAACTCTTGTTTGCAGTTGTCATTCCTGGACATGAAATGGTGTCTGGCCCATGTGACACTTCCCTTCTATATCTGTGTCAAACATTTAATTCCTTGCTTTGTTTAGGAATACAAAACAAGTTGCTGATGCAGGTTTAGCGGCTGTCAGATTCCTGGCCAGCCACGGTGCTATTAGTGCTGATTTTTCACTACTCTGGATGTTACTAGTTAGTGCCTCGGCTTAAACAAATCGATAGTGTCTGGAATATTTAATAAGCTATGACAAAAGTCTTTGCTACAGAGGCAGTTTTTTTGTTTCCTCATCTGAGATCCCAGCGTGTAGATTGCAGCACCTTCTGGTGGTAATTGATTTCTTAGAAGTTGTGCACATGACGGCCCCTTCTATGCTGTAATACTTGAGCTCAATATCTTTCTGGTAATTTCTGAACTTGTGTTGAGGGTTTATTAAAGCGCTTATAAGTTGACAGCAGTATTGCACACATTTCTTGTACAAATCTTATTACTGCCTTTTCTTTGGCAGCTGGATGTGTTCTGCTGAATGCAGTCTTTCTGCTTTCCTTGGTGACCACTGCATTGCATCATATTTGGCAGCCTAGCAAACTGTCAAGGTATACAGAGTTTTTAGTAACAAATGGAATCCAGGGGACACTTGGCTTTTGTAGGAAGCTGGTATGGTCAGGCATTTTAATCTGATAATCTAATTACCTGGCACTTTATATACCTTGTAATTCGCTAAGCCTATTTACTAAATGCGATTACTAAGTTTGGGTTTATAATACAGGCTCTGGTCAGAGATTAAAATATTACTTGACATGAAACTTGCATAACTGTGACCCCTTTATTTTACCAAAAGCCCTCCTGAATGCATAACTCCTTGTAAGTATCTATAAACCTGTTCAGATGTAAAGGGGTATTTTTGTTTCTGAATCCTATTCACTAGAGATCCCTTGGTCTTATGACTTGCCTTATTCAGATCAAGTTGGACAGTATTCCTGTTGCCTATGTTAAAGCTGGGGGAAAAAAATGCCCTAGAGTATCCAAGTTAGTAAATCTCTTTAACCCCCCCCACTTGTTTATCGAGCTACTGCTTCATCCTTTCATTGGTTATCTTTACAATTTATTTTTACTAGGCATATGTTAAATTTACAAATCATTTTTTTCATTCATGCAAATTGTTGCTTTTTGTTCTACATCTATCTACATTTTAACTAGAACACCAACCAACTAGCCTGATGTCTCTGTATATATATACAATTTAAGTATTGGTCTTAAGTGCTGTTTGACTTAAACATTTCCTTTTCTTCTGTCTGAAGGTTCCCTAGCCCGCCTGTCAGTGCAGGATCAGCGCCAAACATTGTAGCATCAGAGGATAACTTGGAGTATGTACGAACTCTGTATGACTTCCCCGGGAATGATGCGGAGGACCTTCCTTTTAAAAAAGGAGAAATTTTAGTAATTGTAGAAAAGCCAGAGGAACAATGGTGGAGTGCCCGGAACAAAGACGGTCGTGTTGGTATGATCCCTGTACCCTATGTTGAGAAGCTAGCTCGCCTACCGCTTCATGGCAAAATGGGGAACAGGAATTCAAACAGCTATGGTATACCAGAGCCCGCACATGCCTACGCCCAGCCGCAGACTCCCAGCCCATTGCCTACCTCTGGCACTCCTCCTGCTGTCACTCCATTACCGTCTACCCAGAATGGACCTGTGTATGCTAAAGTTATTCAGAAACGAGTGCCATGTGCTTATGATAAAACTGCCCTTGCATTAGAGGTAAGTTGCTGTGCATAGAGTAAGCTGCTTAACTTTGAAAGATAGGAAGGAATCATTCATGTAGTCATCTTTCTATAGTGTATCATACCAGCGTGGTCCATGAGTGTCCTCTTTTTGTAAGGCTTGTTTGTTCTTTGATGTTGCCATCTTTCAATGTTTTTGCCTGATCCATGTATTGTACCTTTTGTGTATTGTTCAGTCTGTTGTAGAGAAATGCTTCTTATACTTCGTAAAGAGCACCTGTCAGGGAAGCTGTTATTTGTCATAGTTTTCTCTCATCCAATCCCCCCAGAATATTCCAGAGCAAGCTTGTGAATGTGCAGCTGCTATAGTAGTGGTAATTTGCCCTTGAACTAGGACCGTATTATGGTACATTACTAACTGGGAGCCTTGGATGTGATGAATAAGTCTTTCTGGCAAGTTCCAATAAAAGGTTTCATTGGTCCAGAAGACCTGCGAGAATCAGAATACCAGCCTTACTGTAAAGATTCATCGCCTCAATGCGAACCTGTTTGATTATAACACAGACTTCTCCTTGCGAGTTACCTCATTTGCTGTATTTGGGTATAGAGACCAGATCTTTTATATTGCACTGTAATCCATTATATCTCACTCTTTGTTGGACTGGTTACTGTGTATCAGTAAGAAGTCGGGTTGCTGAGGATTTAGGGGTACAGAAGCTCTCCTGAAATCAGTAAACATGTTTCATGCTAGAAGGTGAACAAATGATGAAGCTGCTGGTTGGTCCCCCCATTCTTAGTCCCCCAGGTACTTTGTATAAGCCACAGAATGCGGTCTGGGAAAAAAAGCTTCCAGAATGTATACAAACTGGCAGAAATATTTACACGTTCAGTGATATGAAAATACTTGCCAGTGCAGTACAGTGGTTGTAAAGAATTAGTTTGCTGGCACCGTATTCTCTTTTCTATACATCTAAGTAGGTCTGTACTGACTCAATTTATCAAGTGTTAATTAGTAGAACATTATCGCAGAGTCTCTCTGGGTTGGTATTCTAATTAGGTTGTTTCTTGGCAAATTGACACACTTCAGAAGGTTAACAAGTAGGTCATTGTGTTTCTAGCTTCTTAAATCCCAGCAGCCAGCTTGACAGATATGATACGTATTCAGTAACTGAGCTCTGGTTTTCATATACTAAACTCTGAACACTTAATGCAAATAAACATCTGACCCTTTAAGTTTTTATAAATGAAAGGCACAGTATTCATGAATACTGGTACATCTGAGATACATTGTGAGGTATAAAGTAGTTGTCCTGTTTGGTATAAGGCCATCTAAATATTGCATCAGGCTAATATATTTATTCATTGCACCGTTCATGCTTGTAGAAATGTGAAATTCTGTTAGTACGAGCGGGAGATTGTTAAAGTAAATCTCTCTAAACCTGGGTTATTTAGACTAAACATATCATGAAAAATGTGATTACTGCGATTGTGTCCGGGTTTTTTTTTATGGTAGGTGTATCGACTGTCAATAGGAAGGTGTGGAGTGTGGCCAAGCTTGATTTTTACAGGAAAGTTGATTTTAGGACATCAGCTCATTTTTTAATTTTCATGAGAGGTTAGGTATATATTAGGTTTTCTTCACATCTTTGGTGGCAGCACTGATATGTTTTGCATTCACCTGCATATTGAAGAAATGTTTGTGAATGGTTTTCCAAGAGGAGCGCTGACATTGTCAGACAGAGCACCTTGGCATTAAGTCAGAGGAGGGAAGTCCTGGAAGGATCAGTAAAACATGAATGTAATATAAGGAAATGACACATGGTAAAAGTTTGCCATTGACTCAGTAAAACAGCATGTGTGCTCAGGTGGGACTGAGGCGTGCATGGAATTCTGAGTCACGATTCCTTCCCTGAGGCTATAGATTCCAGGAATAACCAATGGGCAGCAGATCACAGCAAGCCACCTGCAGGTTTATAATGGGTGGGGTAGACACATGTGGCTGACAATGGTGAAAGCTTCTAGATTACACTCGGACTTGTTGGTTCTTGCATGGACAAGCATTCATCTAGTAGTATGCAGTGTGAATTCTTAGTTCTGTTACAGCAATGTCAAGCAAACTAAAAAAAAAAAAATCTGACTAAAACTTTGTTTCATGTTGGTTACACTGAAAGTGATGACTTATTACCTTACTTACCTGCCTGGTATCTTTTAAGAATGTTAACTTCTGTTCAGCAGTGTAGCGCGAATTTTAAGTTATTATTCGTCCCTGACATTGCAGTGTTTTTTGGCCTTTATCACAGTTATCTGGATAATTTTAAAACTAATTTCATTTCTGTTTTTGTATTCCTATGCAGTTGCATTATGATAAATCTTGGGAGTGTCATGGGGAACTTTTTATATAAAACAGTGAATCTGACATTCACTAGAATATTATCTAGTAGAATGTCAATTCCTGCAATTGAAGCTAATAATCCGGAAGTGTTCATAGTGTTATTTTTTTTTCCTCAATATGTAAAACCTCTTGGACCCCATTCACACTTTGTGCTGCATAGTAACACGTGTATCACCTTATGGTTTGTCAGTAGGCACAGGATACAACGTGTGGAAACCCATGAATGTGTTGCAGTTCTTGCACTCTTTTTAATGCACCATGGTAAAATTTGGTAGCCCAGCTGACCTTCATGGAGTACTCCTGTGCAGTCTGTGCTGAGGAATGAGAATGCTTGGTCTTGTGTCTTATAATAAGATTTAATGAATAGCTTTCTCCTGTATTAGTTAGTCTTGGATAAATCTTGGACTTGTTCAGTGTTACTCTCTGTATTTGGACAGAGATTTGTGTGTTTTTGCTTGCACGGCTACCACTTCACCTCTTGGAGAGCTTTTCACCATCAGGATACTAAACGGCTACCTCTGCGCTCATCAGCATTCCACCTCATCACACAGCAAGGCGGCAAACCGATAATAAGATTGCACCTTGATTCCTAAATTGGTCTTTGCTCCTGCTCCAAAATAGCAGTGTACCAAATCTATAAACTACCTCTGAACATCTTACACGTTTGTGCTTTTGGAAGAATGGAATATCTTCAGTGATCAATCACAGATCTTTGAAAAAACAATCTCAATTGGCTGCCCAGGAATGCTGAGATGCTGCACAATCGATGTTCCTGATTGTCTGTCTGTAACGTCCTTGGTATTTATGTCGGGGTATTTCACATTTTGAGTACATTTACATTATGGGTTTATGCTTTTTAATGTAATGTGCTGATTTTGATGTCATTGACTTTTCCCATTTAAAGTAAATCTCTGTATAAGAAGACATAACTGCTTGTCAGACTAAATGTGGTTATTCCATTGCTGACCCAGTGTTTTTGTTTTGCTTGTAGGTAGGTGACCTGGTGAAAGTGACTCGAATGAATATCAACGGCCAATGGGAAGGAGAAGTAAATGGTCGAAAAGGGCTTTTCCCCTTCACACATGTGAAAATAATTGACCCTCAGAATCCGGATGATAATGAGTGACTTATTTCTCCTCTTAGCTCTGCTTAATTCACTCTCCTTCTTCCAGATCCTCTGAAGCTTTTTTGGCATATCCCTCAACTCAGATTTTTCAGCTGCCTGGTTATTTGACACTTCTGAAAATAACACACTCCAAAGTTCACCTACTGACGCATGTAACATAGCTGTGTTTGTCCATAATGCAGAGCTACTGCCTACCACGTGTGCAAGGGTCTGAAAAAGCTTACTTACAAATACTGCGCCAGCCGCTAATCCCATGTAGCCATGGAGAACAATGCCTGGTGGAATACTGATGTGTCTGATATGAGTTTTTCCTCTTGAACAAATCCAAATCAGTCTTGTGGGGATGTTGGATCTATTGACTATACACATGGCTACAACATAACGAAGAGTGCTGTGATAAGCTGCCCCATATGGAGAGATTGTGTTGTGCTCAATCCTTTATTGCGTATGGGGACACCTCAAGGTTGTGGTAGTAGGTGAATTTGAGGCCTTTATTTATACATTTAATTGTTCTAGACAGGAATTGAGAACACGCCTACTTCTCTTTCTAATACAGTTCTGTCACTGTAGTGAAAGATGTCATCTGCTTGTCCTTCTAGTAATGAACGGATTTCCAGCTTGATATTCGATGCCGCAGTGTACCATCTGTATTTTTTTTTCTCTCTTCCACTTAGTGAGTGCCATTATGGAATTGTCCTGTGAGGTGTTTAGCAAATAGATCTCCTGGAGAAGCTTAGTGAATTTGTCTTTTCTGAATATTATTTTTATTTTTTTTTAAATTATATAGGCAATTATTCCAAACTCGAGCGCTAGTAATAATTCAGGACATCTTTAAAACCTCTGACCCAGTCCTAGTAGTTCTATTTGCTTTGATTCATTCATTGGGGATGTTTTTTTCCATCTTACAGCGAGCTGTCCTTTTCTGCTGCAGCTTGTGAGCACAAAGGGAGGAAACAGATCCTCATACAATGACCTTAATTCCTTTTTTTCTGTTTCAAGGTATTTGCCCCGTTTCCTGGAACAGTGCAACAAGCAATTACAATAGAAAAGCCCCAACTGCTGTTTACAGTCTATGTTGTACATATGCAGTAAGGTTTGGTATGCTTCTGGCCTTGAAATAGCTGTTCTCCCTTAATTTAAACCCACCTTCCCCTCTTCTATCAAACTCTGTTTAGCTGGATAAATTCTTTAGCTATGCCCTAAATTTTAATTTCACTGTCCACTTGGTTGTTTGAGTACAACAAATGTTGAAAGGGAATTTGTCACTTGGGACACTCTTCTAACAGAGGGCAATGTCCTATTTTATTTTTGTAAAGGGAGGAAAAGTGCATTTGTGCCATTTTGTTTTGCTTGTAAATTGTAATTTTATATTGTATTTACCTGGGGTGGGGGGGGGGGGGAGATTTGTTTTATGATTAAGTGTAATTAACATTTTTAACTGTTTCAGACCATTAATTTTTTCCGCTCATAAGCCTCACCTTTTATTTCTGCTTGATGTTCTCTGTAGTTTTTTTCAGAGGGTCAGCTCGCATCGACAAATTACTTTCTACTACCGAAGGGACGTCTCGCTAGGTTACACAGAATACACAGTGTTTTAGGTGTATGCTTTTTAACCTGAATTTTCTTTTCGAAGGGGAAATCATAGCTTTTGAGTTTTATTTTATTTTTTTGTGCTGTAAAATTAACAGTATTAAATTACTTATATTCTTAGAATGCGGTCTGTTCTTGTGTGTGTGTGTGTTCCTTCTAATTTGCATAGGTGGGGAAAACATTAGTTTTAATAATAGGACCAAAGATCAGCTTTACCAATAATTCTGGTGCAGCTGGGAGTAGGTTGCACGGTTCCAGAAAACATTTTATTGGCTGCCAGTTTCCAAACCAATAAAAAGCGAGGGGATGTACAATGCCAAACGAGCTGTATTTTGCCCATACCTGTTCTATATAAATAACATATCCACTTTACATACACTCCCTTTTTTTAACAAAAACCATTGAAAAATAATATGATAGAATAATAATAATTCTCAAACGGTCATTGCAGCAAATGCTGCTTTACTGCAGCACTGTGCAGTTTCCCGAGATTCTGGGTATTCAGTAATGCCTGAGATCTGGGATTTCAACCCCTATAGGATGGAAGCTGGACTAATGTAATGTTATTTACAGATTTTCATGGTGTTTTGTATAGGAAGGGAATGGCTGGAGGGGTTGGAGGACCATATATGATCAAGGTCCACTTGGTCACATGGTCAGGTTTTTATCTTGGCTTTAGGAACTCCAAATACAATCACGAGTCCATAAAGAAGCTTTACTTACCTCCCTCCTCTAGTCTCACAACTAAAATACAAAATAAAATGCATCGGATGAACGGGTACTCCAAATAGGGTAGCTTGGATGTTCAGGTTGGCCTCACCTGGCATATATTGGCCACACACAGCAATTTTATAAATTTTGCCATTGCAAGCGAAATTGCTGTGTGTATACAAGATTTGAGCTTTCAGGGCATGCTTTTCTTTTGTATATTACTTAACCTTTTAATGAATTTATTGTGAGGACCAGAGCACTACTAGCTTAAGTATTTGCTGAATATAAAACTAATGCATTTTACAAACGGAGATTGTGATTTATACTGGAATATCACGTTCACCTTGATGTTAGTATGCCTATACATATAAACATTCACACAAATTTATTGGGCCAGTACAATAAAGGTAAAAGGTCATGTCCAGTTTTTACTAAGCTAGTATAAATTTTTCCATTAGAATGAATGGAGATCACATGTGGTGCTCAAGAAAAGGTTGTGTGTGCCAGACAGGCTGCGGTGTCACTTGTCAGGGGTGATGAAAGAGAACGAGCCCACTAAAAGGCTTATTTATAGCTGATAACAGATACCACTGCCTTCTAGACATCACTGTATCCTCAGTATGGCCTTTGTTTTGGATGCCATTCATAAAATTTAGGCTGCACAGTGTGGATGGAGCCTGTGGTGTGCCACAGAGTTCCCTGTGAAATAAATTGCAGATAAACAGTTCTAGGATGCAGTGATTCTTTTTTGTACACCCATTGTGCCAATCACGTACTTCCACCTACTCGCCCTATAATATCTATGGAGGACCAGTGTTCTAATGCCAGGACTGGTCTATAGAAAGCTCCCCCCTCTTCTTCATGATCTTTGTAGTCCTTCATAATCATTGGGAACTGTGTGACTGATACAAGTGCAGCGAGATCTCTCAGGATCAGTTTTTTTTTCTCTTAATATGCCCATTGGCGAGATACTTATAACCGCCTAATTATATATTTAATAAATAAAACAAGGTTTGTCAGATTTACTTTCTCTTAATTCTGCAAAGATACCTAGCTGGTTGCAATGACCTGGCTCTCATCTTTTTTTTTTTTCTTTAAGATCATCTGATTTGCTCCACATGCAATATGAAGTAATAAGACAACAAAAAGTAATGCATGTGTGTAGTTGCAGATGGTAAACTGTCCCAGTATTTATAACATTTAGAGATTCAATCAATCTCCATTTCTTGAGTCCTCCCTAGTCTACATTACACAAGGCTTTGTGTGCCATGCAAGCATAAGGCATTGGAGTGGGAACCCAGAAAGTGTATTTTCACCAAGGAAAAGGGAACTATTCCGATGGGCTTTAAAAACAATTTAATCGGCAGGTTATAGTGCAGTATTCCAGTGAATATCACTGTTGTCACGTCACTGAACCCATAGGTGATATGAAAGTATGGGAACTTGATGTCTTTCTATGAAAAGTGTACACAATGTTTAGACTCTGCGGCAATAATATCTGCTCTTCCTTGTTTACTGTACGGGAAAACGCAGTCTATAAATATCGTTCTAAAGAGGAAGTTAAACCAACTTCATCAATCAAGGAAGTTGGAGAGCTGGATCATATGTGATAGAACAGTTATGCACCATGACACAAATACTTTTATATTACTGAGTTTTGCATTCCAGTGTGTGGTTTAAAGGAATAATGAAGACTGTCATGGCTGAAAAGTGTAAGCAGTCCGGCTGTTCTGCTGCTCTCATGCTCTTCCTTGTTACAAATGGGCAAATAATGAGTTCATACTCCACCATGGCAGAAAAGGGTAAGCAATGGCAGCCATCATTTTTTATTAGTTCACTTCATTTCTTTTTGCAGAGTGTCACACAGCACAAACATGAATATATTATAGGATTTTATAAATGCGCATTGTATGATCACTGTTTTTTTAAGGATAACTATACCAAAGAATACAAATGGCAGCATATCAGCTCTTAGAGATGGCTGCTTACGTTTCAATGTTTTAGACTAAGCCCATTTTGATTTGGATAACAACACTCTGTCTGCACTCCATGTGTGGCCCATCAGCCTTGCGTGGCATCTTCCACGTACAAGCAAATTAATATGATCTTGGATATAAAATAAGACTTTACTAAGAATATACAATTTAGCAGAAAGATCACCTCAATGTTTCATGCCATGGCGCTTTATCAAAACCTTTGGTCTTTTTGCTGGATAAATCCTTCAGATAAGTAACATCCCAAATTGGTGTCACTCATATTTGGTTTAAATATTAATATAGAATACAGAAACCACTATTCGACTTTCTCCTACTTTCTGCTCATTTAAAAGAGCACTCAAAACCCATCTTTTCAAACTTGCCTACCCATCTTCTTCTGTCTCCTAAACCCTCACTACTTCCCACCACTCCATATCTCCCCTTCTATTGTGTGGGTTATTCCCCCACCTCCTATATTGTAAGCTCTTTGGAGCAGGGTCCTCTCCTCCTGTGTCACTGTCTGTATTAGTCTGTCATTTGCACCCCCTATTTATTGTACAGCGCTGCATAATATGTTGGCGCTATATGGATTTATAAAGCGCCAACATATTGCACAGCGCTGTACATTAAATAGGGGTAGCAAATGACAGACAGGTACAGACAGTGAAGAGCTATCCAGAAGAGCTTACAATCTAAGAGCTGGGGGAAGTATCACACAATAGAAGATGAGATTTGTAGTGGTGGGAAGTAATGAGGGTTTAGGAGACAAAAGAAGACAGGTAATCAAATTTGAAAAAATGGGTTTTGAGTGTTATTTTAAATGATCAGAATATAGAAGCAAGCCGAATAGGACAAAGAAGACCATTCCAGAGAGTCGGGGCAGCTCTAGAAAAGTCTTGGAGCCGTGCGTGTGATGTGGTTATCAGAGAGGAAGTCAGTAGTAGGTCATTGGAGGAGTGAAGAGAGCGGCTTGGGGAATATTTTTCAGGTCATAAAGTGGGACAAGAAATGTGGAGGAACTGTACTTGTTGTGGAAGTACTGTACATGTTTTATTAAAACTTTGTTTATTGTATGATAGAATAATGAATAAGACCCATGGACAGTATTTTTGCTGTGTGTGTCCTGTGCCCGGGCATTTTCATTTTCTTTAGAAAATAGAAATTGTTATGAAGTCAAGGAAATTCTCTCATGGATGGCTTTTACAAGAACAAGCATCCAAATTTTGAGATTCCCCTCCTAGTTCAAATTTTTTTTCTACAACTCTAAATGTGGATTACTCAAAGTGAAAGTGGTTTTGGTTTTTTTTTTAGGAATTTAATATCGCAGACCACAAGGTGGCGCTGAAGATGTTGTCAGCTTGATATTAGCAGCCAGCTATGACAGAGGAGAGTAGATGATGACCTCAATGCTGCAGATTGTCTTCAAAATACATTATTTGTAGAAATGGTTACCAGAAATGTTTATTAGATTGTAATCCAGTGCTTCAAGAGGATCTAACTATAAATAAGTACCAATTAAAAACTGACCATATACTTCACAAGGAAATATAAAGAAAATGCTTAAGTATATGTAAACCCAATCACTAAAATATGATATCATTTTTGGCATGGTAAATCATTTCAAATTGAAGTTTCAATATTTGTAGAACTTTAGCTTTCAATAAAATAGTACAAGATAATTAGGGCCTGGTTTAAGTACGTCTTGGCTGCATTGTCTCACACTTGTTAATTGCTGAGAAACATGTCATGGCTCAGTTACACTGGATTCTCACTGTTGTATTGCAATTGTATACATAATAAGATGTGCAGCAAAGCACAGCTTATGTTATTGCACCACATTCATGTAAATACCAAAGACCATGACTGAATCATTCACACATAGACAAGGTGACCCTAACCCCCTCCTCAACTATGTACACATAGTAATGTGTATGTGTATTCTTTTTAATTTAATACCAGTCATCTGTGTCTAATGAAGTTCAGTTATCCTAATTTCTCCTTTCCCTATTGTGACCCAAGCCACACTTTTATACTGAGATTCTTCTTGTTTACATGCAATGGGGCCTATGCAGTAAAGTCCTGTAAAGTGTTATGGAGCAGGTGGACAGTTCATATACTATCCAATTGCATAAAAGTGATTAGTTCCAGTGACAATTAGGGAGGGGTAAAACAAGCCAGTGGCCCCGTCTGTCCTCTCCTCCATAGGAGAGAATAGCGGTCATTCCAGATCAGTTGTTCATCAATCTGCTGTGGCAGATGTCAGATTTTTGCCTTGTGGTCAAACAAGACCACTCATCTTAAAAGACTATTATCAGGCGTATGTACATAAGAATAAGGGAAAATAGGAAAACTTTACTTTAAATGCACAAGTATCCTTTACACAACTTCTGGAGCAATATTCATAATATGGATTTTCTGTATACATGAATATGCTATTTAGAAACCAGTAGGATTTCACCCTGAAAAACATAGTAACCTAGATATGTGAACGAGTCCTAAACAAGTCTTTAGTATTAGTAACCATGCACCATTGAAAATAGACAATACATTTGTATTTATAGGTAATATGAAAGGGGAACTTCATAAAAAAAGTTAAAAAATAACACCCTTATAAATGCTAGGTAGAAAGCCACCTGTCCTGCGCATGCATGAGATTGGCTCTTTTTTTTTTTCTTTACATTCCAGAAAAGCCCTGATCTCCGGCATGGATATCTTTTCTGCTGCAGGGATAAAGACAGAAGGAAAAGAGAGAGGGAAAAAATTTCATTATAGAACAGAGTTAGCCACCCTTTTATATAGCGTCAATGTAAACGTCAATTGTTAATTCAATTAGATGTAATGGTAACATTGATCAATTCAGATCAGGTATTAAACAAATATTGGTACATCAAATATTCATTTAAATGAATCAATACAACAAATATCATAGAGACAGATGATTAGTGTGTGCCTAGCATTACATACAGAGTGAACTTTAGAAGTACTTTCTTAATATGATCCATTCGCAGTGGCATTTGGGACAGTACCACCTACCTAGGACCAGTCTAATCAACATTCAGTCCAGGTGAACATTCCAGTTTATTTACCCATCAGGCTAGCAAAATCACTGAAAAATAGTTACCATTCACTATGATATTAATGTCCCATTGTTCCCTATGTGTAGTGATTAATCTTTACTTTAGAAGATAAGTCCTGGTCTATCATATAGTACTAAGAGTACTGTACATGTGTATCTACCAGTGTAACCAGAACATTTTTATATCTACCAGTATAAATACTTCCAGTAATTAGAGTCACCAGTAAACATAGCACTTAAGGAAATATGCAGATTTTTGGACAGTGGCAATGAAAGTTTGTAAGTAAGCCTTGCTTCCCCACAATCTCCAGGTCCAGGGACATCTTTCTATGACATGTACTTCTAGTGAAAGTGAGGAATTAACAGATGCTCTGCCTGTATGCAGGTATATGGAATCCTGACTTGCCATGGCAACTAAATCTTGCTGTCCTTTCAAGGTGCTGAAAACATAAAGATGGAGCTACAGATCTGAGAAACTACATATATAAGATGAACATATTTTACTCCTGTTATGTGAGGATGTATTGTGCCGGAACATCAGATGTCGGAGTTATTAGTGAGCACAACATTTTAACCATTTTAGTCTCATGAACATAGCAGCAATGCACCGTTCTGTTTAGAATCATCCGTTTTTTCTTTTTGCAAATTAATCTTGATCAGAATCTAGAATGATTAGCATTAAATTCCTCTATGTGCCCCAAAACAGCTATCATGATGTGCTGACTCCTTGTATGCACTTCTGTGGTTTAGCTGCAGTCAGATCACAGCAGAGACTCCTCATTCCCACAAAGTGTTGGGTTCTTAATGTTGAATCATGTACATATGTATTGTCTATATTGAATGTTTGATGGTAACTAATACAAAACAATTGTTTAGGACTAGTTCACATGTCTAGGGTATTGTGTTTTTCAGGGCGAATTCCTATTACTTCTTAAATAGGATTATTATTATTATTATTATAGTATTTTTATTATTATTATTATTATTATTATTATTATTATTAATAATAATAAACAGCATTTATATAGCACCAACATAGTACACAGTGTTGTACATTAAATAGTGGTTGCAAATAACAGACTAATACAGACAGTGATACAGGAGGAGAGGACCCTGCCCCAAAGAGCTTACAATCTAGTAGGTGGGGGAATTTACACACAATAGGAGGGGAATATGTAGTGGTGGGAAGTAGTGATAGTTTCAAAAGACAGAAGAAGATGGGTAGACAAGTTTGAAAAAATGGGTTTTGAGTGCTCTTGAGCAGAAAGTAGGAGCAAGCCGAATAGGGCGAGGAAGACCATTCCAGAGAGTTGGGGCAGCTCTAGAAAAGTCTTGGAGCCGTGCGGGTATTGAGGTTATGAGTGAGGAAGTCATTATTAGGTCATTGGAGCAGGGAAGAGATCGGCTGGGGGAGTATTTTTTTACCAGGTCAGAAAGTGGGACAATAACTGTGTAGGGATTTGAAGGCAAAGCACAGGAGCTTGAATTTGATTCTAAGGTGAAGACATCCATGATGAGATGGCTGACAGGCAGCATGAGACCTTATCCAGGACTGAGGGAGACAGGTCAGGGGTGGACAGATAGATTTGAGTGTCATCAGCATACAGATGGTACGGTAAGCCAAAGGAGGATATGAGACTACCGATAGAGGAGGTGTACAGAGAAAAGAGAACCGGTCCAAGGACTGACCCTTGGGGAACACCAAAAGGTCACATATACAGACAATCCATATTCCGATTATGTTTAAAGAATACCTGTGCGCTCAAAGTAGAGTTTTCCTACCTTTCCTTTCTTATGTACACACATCAGACAATATTCGTCCAAAACGAGCGGTCTTGTTCGTTTTGGTGGAAAAATCTGATATCTGCCACAGCAGATTGATGAACAACTGACTTGGCATGTCTCCTTTGAAGAGCATAGCAGGGTTTCCACTGGTTTGTTCCCGACGTTAGGTGTACAGTGCTTATTCATTCATCTGTCACTGGAAATGATGACTTCTATGCGTCATGTATTTTGAAACAAGAAGCAGCAGCCTGGGCTGCACGCATCTCAGTATGAATGTGTGGAGAGGGTGGGTTGGATCACATTAGGGAAGGGAGAAAGCAGGATAACTGATTTTTATTAGGTACAGATGACTATTATTAAACAAAAAGTAACACACGCACATTGTGTACATATGTGTGAAAGGGGGTAAAGATCCCATTGTGTAGGTCTGAATAATTCATGGCCTTTGGTATTTACATGTTTGTGGTCAATAACATAAGTTGTACATTGCTGCACACCCTAATATGTATACTATTGCAACAGAACAGTGTAAATCCAGCATAACTGAGCTATGCCATGATGTTTCCACACAGGGTGAGGGTAAAGTGTGGTGATCACTTCCTCATTACAAGAAGCCATGGCATGGATGGTTCAAGTTTCATCTCTCATGGCCGCCCTTAGAGAGAGAATGGGGTGTTTAACAACTGGCCATCAAAACCAACCGAATGCTTGTTCCTTTATTAATGGTTGGAATAGCAGGCAGTCACTGCCAAAAGCCACCCCAAAAACGTATGGAGACTATGTAAACTTAGCTCAAGTAAAAAGATTGTTAATTGCTAGGGGTGCTTTCTGAAGGTTGGGGCAGGGGTTGCTATGAGGGTGGAAATGGGCTTTTTAAAAGACCTAGAATTTTTATGCAGATCCAAGGCTTTGGTTTCACTTGCCAAATAACTAGTATTTCTGTAATAAGGTCAGCAGCTGGCCCCATATTTCCTTTATGATAGGGTATAGTTTCTAAGAGTAACCTTAAAGGTGAACTACCCATTTACATTCATTTAAATGTTCTCCTGTGCTAAAATCACATAGACATTTTTCCCCACAGGGATGCTGTGCAGCATACAGAGCAAGTTTTAGAATTTCTAGTAGCTCCTTTGATCTTACCTGATGGGCAATAGGTGACAAGCCCCTTACTTCCCATTTGATTGTCCCCAGCCCAGCCCACTAATTAATTTCCTGCCTTACGTCAGCAGTGTCTTGTATGGGCATCACCTATGATGATCTGCTTACTAACACAATCTGTTCTGGAGTGCCTGCACCTCTTACCTGAAACTTACCAGTGTAGAAACTTCCAATGTCCAATCTGTAACTATGTGACAAGCATTAGGGAAGAAAATAGAACAGTTTCTGATCCTTTTTAACCCTTGAATTTTCAGGTCTTTAGTAAAGCCATACTAATACTATACGCACAGCTCACAGTTTATTAATGCAGTGGTCAGTGGGATGAATACCTTACGTGGTTTGCCAGTGATAAAAATGTCACCTTTTACAAAAAGTCCATTGGTGGCCTGGGAGATATTAATTACTCGAAGACACTGTAAAAATCTCTGGTTGAGAAACACTAATATAGAATATGTTGATACATCAACCACAAAAGCATTCATTTCTCAAAATGTAAGATTTTATTGATTAATAAATAGTTTTATTTGTGATCCAATTGCTTTATTTCTAAATTTTTCCCTAAAAAATAATCTGTGATTGTAACCTATACATATAGCCTAATTTGCTTGTGAATTGTATGGAAGGATACTATTTGATCTATATGTCTGTATATCATATCCTGTCCAGTTAATTGAGGTGACATCAGATGACACATTCCAGCTGCCTGATTTATTCTGTGTAAGTCCCTGTGTCACAGCGCCTGGAAGGAAAGAATAGAAGTGTGTGCAGGGGAAATGGAATAAAAGGAAGAGGGAGGAAGAGGAGAAGCACAGAGGAAAGAGAACAGACAGAAAGGTAAATGATGACAAAAGGAGCTTTGCACATCAAAGTGCTACTCACCCAATCCTCTTGTATGCACAGCAGTGTGAATGCAGATGTTTTCCTAGGAGCACACACTCTCTCTGCATGTAGCCCTGTAAGTACTGTTAGAAGTCCTGCCATGCAAATCATGGGAATTTCCTTTTGGATATTCTTAATGCCATCATAGACACCAGCACCCTCGCTACTATTAAACCACTTGTACCTGGGAAAATCAAAACTGAAACTGGACTATATATATAGTACAGATATATATATCCATCCATCCAAGTGTAAGATAATTAGGAGGTCTACCCAAAATTGATCTAGCTCTAGAAGGAACTGGATTATTGCAGTCATTCACATAAATTCCTGTCTTTCTTGAATATTCAGATATGCTTCCTACCATAATTCCTCAGTCCAAGTCTTGTAAATCATATCATAAAAAATAAAAATCCAGCACAAAGCTAGATACACTTTGAAAAACGTACAACTTTCCTGTCTAAAAATAAGAAAATCAACAACATGAATATGACGCCTATGTGCACATCTTGTTTAATAATAATAAAGATTTATATAGCACCAACATATTACACAGAGCTGTACATTAAATATATTGTCACCATTACCAAGGACAACTACACAACCACTACATGTTAAAGGCTTGTTTTGCTTTGAAGCTATATACCTATTCTGATGTGTAAATTAAAATAAAAAAACAAAAGGTTGAGCAGGATATTGTTGCCTCAACATGCCTTAACATGTGCAGTAACACAACAATGTGCAGATGAATTTACAACTGAATGGTATGCTAAAACGTGGATGCATTGTCATATTCTTCCTAGGTGTGATAGTTACCATACACAGAACCAGAAAAGATTATTTTAAAGCAGCAGTTTCTATTCATCCTATACAGTCCTCAAATAAATGAAAAATGACTAACTTGAACCCATAGAATATCTTGCCTACAAACTCCAGACACAGATTTTTTTCACCAGCTGTAGGATATAAAACATCATCATACAGCTGTGCTTAAAATCCTCATAATAGATTTTATTTCCTTACACACAAATACACTTGAACACTGCACATTCTATTCCAAATCTAAATATGAGAAAACATTTATCAAATTTGTGTTTGATTCTTTGTTTGGAGTACTTTTTTTGTCTGTTATGTAATACATATGTGCACCCCACACCGTGAAAGAGCCCAAATGTCACAATATACAAATTGGTGTTTCTAGCTCCATGCATGTCATTTTGTGGAGATATTAGGGCAAACAAGTAATAAAATGAACTATTTTTAAGAATTGCATAAATGGATGAATAAAATAACAAACAATACCTTCTTACAATACACTGTGACTGCAGGACCAAACAAGAGGCAGCACAGTTTGTTCTACATTTGCAAGCTGGGAAACTTGGGTCTACGTCAAAAAATTTAAGGAAAAATACTTTAGGGTGCCATGTTTCACACCTCTTGGACTGTACGGTTCTGTATATCAGGGACACTTTTGGTCGCCCCATGGGTTATTATCTGCAAATAGTATTTCCTGACATCATTTATAAAAACATAATTCAAATATTTTTTTTTTTTTAAATGTGTTCCTTTTTAAAGCCAAGTTAGCCATACATCATCCCTAACCAACTCTTATACAGCAAATATATTTTTTGTTTATTTGAATGTTTACCATTTAAAAAAAATATATCTTACAATGCACATCCCACAGCAAAAATGAAAAGCTCTTTGGCATGTAAATAAACCAGTGTTGGTATACATATGTTGATCACAGCGATTCCCCTGTGGCACCTACCTCAGCTGTCCTGAAATCTCTGACAGTGCTATTTCAGCCCAGAAACACACCATCCCCAAGTGCCAGCTTAATCTAGAAATCACTTACCCACATAAGGGGGAAACAAGTGTGGAGTGATGTAGTGGTTTGGAAAGCCCACAGCAGTTTATTATGTTCATTATGATATAGTGGTTCGTATTTGCTAATTTGAGTAATGCAAATAGATGCTCAGTCTATATGCAAGCATTTCAGGAAATAAAAATGAGATAAAGCTTGCTATACAAGACCATCTGCTTCCAATGTTTAGCACACTTCCTGCATGTAAGTGATGGGCATGCAAGACTTCAGTTCTGCTGGGCAACAACTTTTACTGCAGCTTCAAAAAAATCCCCTTTTGAATTATGTACACAAGACCAAAGCAATTCAAACACAACATATCTTGATTATACTGGACATTTATTGCAAGTGTAAAATGAAAATGACCAAAAAATGTACATTCTATTTTCATTTTCAGTTTAAATCATTAAGGTACATAAAGATAATCCTTCGTGAGAAGGGAGTGCTTCTATTCACAAAATAAAAGTCCAAGGTTTCTTAAATAAAATCTATTTACACATAATACAGTCAATACACAAGACACATTCTTCAGTCACAACCAGTAATCGAGGGGTGCCAAGTCAAAAAAAAAAAAAAAACACTATATAGGCCAGGCATAGGCAGCCCAGATGTACTATCTGTAGTTTAAAGAGGTTATATATACACACATAGGCTTATTTAGAGATGTACCAAAGGCGCCGATTAATACTAACTGGTAGCCAAATTAAATTTTTTTGCAAGAAGCTTCTAAACCTAATTGGTTGCCATAGGTCAATCATTTAGGGTCTTTGCAATTACTATATAAGCCAATCTCTATATTGCAAACAATCATTGAAGCCCTGAAAAGGTTTCACATTAACAAACCCCTAGTTAGAATGAGCATGCTTATTACACACAACCCTGTGCAACACATGCAGAAAATAAGACCCTTGTGCTTTTCTTGCATTAACTGTGTGTCATATAATGTGCTGGTTATATCTAAAATCCCCAGAAAAATGTGCAAAACGTCAAATGTTATCGTATTAACAGGAAAAAAAAAATAATTTAAACCACAAAATGAAAAACAAAACAAATTTGTGCAAGGCAATGCCGAAAAAAAACATGGCTTTATGGAGTAAAACCTCTTCTAGTAGGGAGATTTGTTAAAGACAAGCACATGTCTCTAGTCCTTAGCTTTAAATAGAATGAATGTGCAACAAATAGAGATCCCTCCGAGTGTATATTACACCCCAGTTCCATTCCGAGACTTCACAGTTCTGTTCTAGAAATAGTTCACAATCCACGGTGAGTAGAATCCTCCACCTCTGGAAGTGGTTGTGCTGTAGATACAATGTCAATACGAAGTCCAAAATGTGGTCTCTAACTAAAAGCATTCAATACCAGCAAAAAAGCAAAAGTCTGAAATAAATTAAATTGTGTACAATTTTAGAAGTAATAATTCCTTATTGCCCAACTTAAACTAGTAGCACTCCTTGGATGGCTACAATTAGATTTTAAAAGATGTTTGTGCTAGTATTTGATTGTTTACATCCAATCCTCAAATGGAGGAAAGAAACTTAGTAATTGGCAGAGGGAACTGTGAGCTCTGTCAGTCCAATACTTGATGATTTCATTCCAGTTATCTACCAGCAAGTGTAAGGGAATAGAGAATACTGGCTCCAGTCTGACATTGCATTGTGTGGGTGACTTGCAGGTCCCTGAGTGCTGAAATCTGTTGGGTAGGAGTAGCCCATGGGCCTATATTGCGCCTGTGTAGGAACCATCCACTGGTCAGTGCCATATGAACTGTACATAGGACCACGCAGCGTCTGCCGTGTAGATGTGTCCATTTGAAAGTTCACTCCACTAGGTCGCTCTTGTATGGTGTTCTGTGGAGGAAATACTTGAAGTTGACAGAGATCTGGCTCTGGCACTGTAGCAACATCAGGTGTGAGGCGTCTACCTGCTGTTTCAGATGGATCCAAAGAGCCTGGTAGAGGTTGAAAACTTCTTCTCTGTGGAGTTCTATATATAAAAAAAAAAAAAAAAAAAAAAAAAACCAGTAAATACGTGTAAACATTTCTCTTTTCTTTAATGGTAAAAACACCTAGAATGTATTATATTGCATGGTACCCAGTAGCACAAAGGTGATTGCTCAGAAATGTTATGGAGACTTACCTATATAAAAAGCTGGAAGATGATGATGGAACCTGCTGCTCCTGCTGTGGTGACCCAGTCAAATCTGGAGAGCTGGGATGTAAACCAAGTGCTCCTTCTTGATCTGCAACCCATTGCGAATATACCTCAGTGGGCACCAGACTTGCCTCATCCTTAACACGAGGAATTTTAGCACGATCTTCGAGAAAAAACAAAAAACAGTTGTTAACCATTTATATATTGTACAAGACAAGATCACCAAGACACAATCTATCCCATGTAAAAAAATAAATACCTTCTTCTGTTGCTGAACTGTCCTCCCATTTCTTCCTTTTCAGGCGCCTAGCTGGTGTGTGTGGAAAAAGCCTTAACACATCCTCCCTGGGGAAAAAAAGGAAGTGTCACACTGGTGGATTTGCACATATATTCAAATATTTAAAAACTCTGAAGGTGGGCTAATGTTCGCCTCATTTTATTATACAGGTGTCCCACCTAGACATTAGACTGCTAGTGCCCTGCCCAAAATGCAAGTAACTTCTTAACTGTTTGAATAGAACACTAAAAACCTTAACAGAAATACATGCTGAGAATGATTTAGAAAAAAAAAAAAAAAAGAGAACATTATACAATTGTCTGACTTAAACTATTCATCAGCCTCAAAGGGATCTCAATCATAACACAGTCTGCATCCTTTTATCAGAAAACAAATACTCTTCAAATATAAAAGAATGCGTACATACCTCCTGTTCACTCTTTCCTGTTCTCTGAAGCCCTTGGCAAAAGGATTGTGATCAATTTTCAGTTTGGTGATCTAGGAGAGAAAGATGAGAATAAGCAGGACTGTTTGTGACATGACTACACACCCTGCCAAATTATCTGTGCTAGATACATTTTGTAGCAGTTTGTGTGCTACTTTATCTTACCTTATCATTTTGATAGGCAGTGACTGCTGTAAACTCTGTCTCTGGAAAGCTGAATACTTGCAGGAGTCCCCATCGGGTGTTGTACAGGTCGTCAGACTGAATAACGTGGAATCGAGGTTTGTATCGATGCAATGAATGTAAAATTATCTGCAAAGAGTAAAGAGAAGCACCAGAATAAAAACGATATTCTAGAAGTGTATGGCTGCTTATAAGAACAAGGAAAGGCGTCTCATTCCATAAAAAAAAATTACTTACATGTCCATGTTGGTCCAGTGTGTTGTTGGTCAGTTTTAGTTTTTGGAAGCAGATAGGAGCCTTCATCCAGTGGGCACCTGGGGCTGGAGAGTCAGGGTGAATATATGTCCTGCATGGGGGGTGCGGCTCTGCATTACCTGCTGGCTCCCACTGGTTCCTATTCCACTATTAAGAAAATGAAAAAAATAATATTATGGTTACAAATGAACACATTTTCACTCATTACTTAAAAGCATTATTAACAATGGTTGCATATAGGCAAATAGAACCTGTATATTAAACGCTACTCATATTTACCTTATATCTGCAATTGTCTAGAGGGACAAAATCCACCAGAATTACATATTTTGTGAAGGGATGAAGACCAAAGAGCCGAAGCTTGCATTGTGGGAACATCCGTCTGCAAAGAGAGAAATTTGTCAGAATATTGCTTCTAATGTAGGATAATACTCTTAGCATGGGTGCTTATTGGCACCCGAAATAACCACATGTTACAAATGGTACCAAGAACAGTATTTTGGAAATGTGGCATTAAGAATATATATAGATATATAAAAATAAAACAGACTTATGTGATGAAGCACTCACCGGCCAGACTTTGTAATGATCATCTCTGTCCCTTCCTGGTGGAATTGCTTCCATAAAGCCAGGTCCTCCAGGGTTGCACTAATGGAGTTGGGCAAGCAAAGGGTATCTTGGTTGGTGACACAGTCCATCTCTGTAGCTGACTTCGCATCTAAAAGTGGAAAACATTAGATAAGTTAGTAAATGCTTACATCTTTACTAGAGAAAGTTCAGGATACAGATGATAAAGTTCCCTTCCATACTAGTTTATGCTAAATAGAAAGCAGACTTTCATCTCCATCTATATCCTAAAATATAATGGAGTTACACTGACTAGGTAAACTGAATATGACTCCATGTAAAATGAATAGAATTGTATTTTCTAACGATCCAAGTCTTTGATTGGCTAGTCCTTCCCATGTTGCTGTATTTCTCTTCCAGGCGGATGCAATTTGCCTATTTTTCAAAAGCTAATTTCTGAGTAATAATCAAAACCAATCAATCTGAAGAGCTGGATGAGCGACAAAAACCAAATAGTAAATCCAAGCAGCCAGCCCTTCCAATAATGTATGCTGAATGGCATCTGTTAGAGGTATCCAAAAAGTTTGTGAATCCAAAGAAGTATCGGCATGTCCACCTTGATTGCCCCTGTACTCACCAGGCATGGAGTTCATGATGACCTCCGGTCTACACTAATCCAATTCTCACCTGCTGGAGCCAAGCCGGCTGATTTATATAGGAAATGGGCGGGGCCGCGGACACAGCGCTCCGCCCCCACCTGATGCCCCTTTGATGTGTTGGGGACACAAAGAGGAAGGATCCCGGTTTAATGATCGGGGAGGACAAGGCAGGCCAATGATTAGCATGAGTCCGATACACAGGAAACCCTGCAGGGGAAATGCGACTTCATTTAGTTCTAAATCACTGCAAAACAAACAAGATGCGGCACAGTGCTGCCATTCAATAGATGGCTGATCATAGGGCCAGCCAATACACAATCACAGCAGGCCTGATGTATGTAGACACAGGGGCCCAGCTTCCTGGGGTCAGGCCTTTATACTTTAATTCCACATGCATCTCTATTAATATTATCAAACAGGATTTATATAGCGCCAATTACACAGCGCTGTACATTATCTAGCAGCAGATTAAAGCCCCACTCTATTCAATCAAAGCCTGGGTGCCATTACCCTATGGGGCACCAACACACAGTGCCCCCCCAGCTTATAAAACCACCACACAGTGACCCCCAGCCTATAAAACACTACCCCAGCGCCCCCCTGGTCTACAGGGCACCACCACAGCGCCCCCCTGGTCTACAGGGCACCACCACAGCGCCCCCCTGGTCTATAAAACACCACCACAGCGCCCCCCTGGTCTATAAAACACCACCACAGCGCCCCCCTGGTCTATAAAACACCACCACAGTGCCCCCCTGGTCTATAAAACACCACCACAGTGCGCCCCTGGTCTATAAAACACCACCACAGTGCCCCTAAAACACCACCACAGTGCGCCCCTGGTCTATAAAACACCACCACAGTGCCCCCCTGGTCTATAAAACACCACCACAGTGCGCCCCTGGTCTATAGGACACCATCACAGTACCCCCCACCCTACGTGGCCATCCATGTTCTAAATAATAGATCCCTCTACACACATTCATAGTAATACCCCCATGCCACTCCGGTCACAGTGCTAAACCTGGGCACCATATCTAAGGGTAACAGTCATAGAAACCCATTACAGCTTGGGGCTCCTTTGGGGTTCTAAATATTATCCAGCAGTAAAATGGGGAATTAGGAAACTTTTTTAGACATCAAATAGAGTTCATTGGGAAGTGGCAGGGTGTCAATGTGGCCAGACACAGACATGGAGAATGAGGCTGATTTGTGTATTGGCCTAACCACCTTCCCTCAGGTGAGCTGTTAGGAGATTCAAATGAACTTGTTTCTATTCAGTCAGTCAGTGTATACAATGGGGTCTGGTGTTCCAATACACAAAACAGACATGTTGTACCTTAGGAGATGTATTCTGTCTATTCCTGGGGCATCCCTCATACAGCTTGTGTGCCATTACCATGCAGTGCCAACCAACAGGGTGCCATCACAGTGCTCCCAGATTTCAGATAATAGATCTCTCTATACGGTACATATTCATAGTAATACCTCCATGACACTACTCAGGTCATAGTGCTAAACCCGGGCACCATATCTAAGAGTAACCCCTATTTAATGTACAGCGATGCCTAATATGTTGGCGCTATATAAATCCTGTTTATTAATAATAATAAAGTAACAGTCATGACAACCCATTACAGCTTGGGGCTCCTGAGGGCTATTTTGGGGTTCTAAGTATTATCCAGCAGTAAAAAGGTAAATTAGGAAACCCTTTTCTAGACATCAAAAAGACTTCTTTGGGAAGTGGCAGGGTGTCAATGTGGCCAGACACAGACATGGAGAATTAGGCTGATTTGTGTATTGGCCTAACCACCTTCCCTCAGGTGAGCTATTAGGAGATTCAAATGAACTTGTTTCTATTCAGTCAGTGTATACAATGGAGTCTGGTGTTCCAATACACAAAACAGACATGTTGTACCTTAGGAGATGTATTCCGTCTATTCCTGGGGGTGCAAAACATAGGGCATCCATCATACAGCTTGTGTGCCATTACCATTACCATGCAGTGCCCAACCAACAGGGTGCCATCACAGTGCTCCCAGGTTTCAGATAATAGATCTCTCTATACACAATTATAGCAATACCTCCATGCCACTACTCAGGTCACAGTGATAAACCCTGGCACCATATCCAAGGGTAACAGTAATAGAAATCTATTACAGCTTGGGGCTCCTGAGGGCTATTTTGGGGTTCTACATATTATCCAGCAGTAAAGATGTGGTATTAGGAAACCTTTTTGCTCATTGGGAAATGGCAGGGTGTCAATGTGGCCAGACACAGACATGGAGAATAAGGCTGGTTTGTGTATTGGCCTAACCACCTTCCCTCAGGTAAGCTATTAGGAGATTCAAATGAACTTATTTCGTATTCGGTCAGTGTATAAAATAGAGTCTGGTGTTCCAATACACAAAACAGACATGTTGTAGGTCAGGCAATGTATTCTGTCTATTACTGTGGGTGCAGAACGTAGGGCATCCCTCATACAGCTTGTGTGCCATTACCATGCACTGCCCAACCAACAGGGTGCCATCACAGTGCTCCCAGGTCTCAGATAATCGATCTCTCCATACACATTCATAGTAATATCTCCATGCCACTACTCAGGTCACAGTGCTAAACCTGGGCACCATATCTAAGGGTAACAGTCATAGGAACCCATTACAGCTTGGGCTCCATTGGGCTATTTTGGGGTTCTAAATATTAACCAGCAGTAAAGGTGTGCCTTTTTTTGCTCATTGGGAAGTGGCCAGATAAACATGGAGAATGAGGGTGATTTGAGTAAATTGTCTGTGTGTACAATGGGGTCTGCTGTTCTAACACACAAAGAGGACAGGTTGTACTTATGAGGGGTATTCCGCCAATTCTTGG
The DNA here is from genome assembly GCF_032062135.1 of Pyxicephalus adspersus. Taxonomy (NCBI): domain Eukaryota; kingdom Metazoa; phylum Chordata; class Amphibia; order Anura; family Pyxicephalidae; genus Pyxicephalus; species Pyxicephalus adspersus. The sequence continues at coordinate 45,477,728 of NC_092863.1, forward strand.
GGTACAGAGCACACAGCGTTCCCCTTATACACCATATGTGCCATTACAGCCACCAGGGCACCATCCCACTGCCCAGGCTACAGATAATAGATCTCTCTATACACAATCATATTGATACCTCCATGCCACTACTGAGGTCACAGTGCTAAACATAGGCACCCTATCTAATGGTAACAGTCATGAAATCCCATCACAGCTTGGGGAGTGGGTTATTTTGGGGTTTCATCATATTTATTAAGCAACAGTAAAGATGTGGAATTAGACCTGGTCTGCTCATTGGGAAGTGGCAGGGTGTCAATGTGGCCAGACACAGACATGGAGAATGGAGCTAACTTGTGTATTGGCCTAACCACCTTCCCTCAGGTGAGCTATTAGGAGACTGCAAGGAGCTTATTGTGCATTAGGTCAGTGTGTACAATGGGGTCTGCTGTTCTAATACACATAGAGGACATGCTGTAGTTATGAGGTGTATTCTGCCCCTTCCTGAGGTACAGAACACACAGGGCGCCCCCCATAGGCCGGTCACAGCCCCTCCCGGTCATATTCCATCACACAGTGCAGACATTTTGTGCTTTGTTGCTTTTATTTTATTCTCAGACACGGCCGGTGTGAGCCTCCTCTGCTCACATATTCAGGCCGCAGTTTGTGTATTGCACCGTCCAGACACCGGGAATGTTGTTGTGAATGGGGCTCGTTCCGCTCACGTACACAAGCACGGTGTCTTTATCTGCCCCGGGCCAGGACATTACCATAACACACTCTCTCCTTTTCTGCTTTACAAGTCTATAATGTATTAATTAATGCCGGCGGAGTTGTTGTTGTCTCAACAGACCAGGCCAGACCCATTGTGCTGCAATCCACATCAACCGAGGGCTGCAGACTGCCAGCTCCTACCTGACCTTACAATACACATCTTGTGTGATTGTATAGCTGTGCCTGCACCATCACCCCAATATTACTACAAGGGGACACCCCATCCATAATAATCACATCATTCCGGGGATAGGTATGGGGTACAGCTCTCCATACATCTTACAGACAATATCATTATATAATCATGTATAGTGTACTTCTGGGGAGATTATGGCTAACTAGACAGGCAGATGCCTCCCAATAATTGGGGGATTTATACAAAATAATGGGGGGAATTCACAAAAAATAATGCAGAACATACACAAAGTATGTGTATTCAATGCCAGCTATGCCAGGCCATTTCTGCCCAACACAAACAGTCATGCT